>NW_012151840.1:1915249-1934328 GCF_000956105.1 Propithecus coquereli
GGGAAGGACTTGAGTTTGTTTTGCTCAGCGCTGTATCCCCGGTGCCTTTAATAGCACGTATCCTCAATAAATATTTGTTGACTGAAAAGGAAATAGGAAGAAATAGTTCAAGAAAACTTCTCAAAACTAAAGGAACTAAATTTCCAGGCTGAAGTGGCCCATTGAGTGCCCAGCACAATAAACGAACAGAGTTCCAACGAAGCACAACACCATGAAATTTCAAAACACCAGGGACAAAGAAAAGACACTATAAGATTCCAGGGAGAAAAAAACAGGTTACACTAGGAAGGTTAAGGATTGGAACAGCTTTAGACTTCTCAACAGCAGCAATGGAAGCTAGAAGAGACTAGAGCAAGGCCTTCAACGTTTGAAGAAAAATTATTTCTATTCTAGAATTACACATACCCAGCCAAACTATCAAATGTGAAAGTAAAAGGAAGACATTTTCAGACATTCAAGGTCTCAAAAAATTTTACCTGCACGTATCCTTTTCCAGGACTCTGTGGAGGATAACCTCCACTAAAATGAGATAGTTTAAAAAAAAAAAAAAGAGGAAGCCATGGGATGCAAGAAACACGAGATCTGTCACAGGAAAGAGGCAAAGGAAATCCCCCGGATGATGAAAAAGGGAGATTGTAGGGTGGCAGCCGTGCTCTAGATATAGAGGGCCCCCAGTCTAGACTGGAGCCGATAGATATGTAGGATCTCCGGAAAGATGATACTGTTAGAACAGCCAATAGGTGCTGGGCACAGTGGCTCACACCTACAATCGCAGCTACTCAGGAGGCTGAGACAGGAGGATCACTTGAGGCCAGTTCAAGACCAGCTTGGACAAAACAGCAAGATTTCATCTCTTAAAAAAAGGAATAGCTAATATGTCTGTCTTGAGAAGATATTCAGATAATTCTGGGAGAGTTTGGGGTTGAATTAAATATAAGAGCTTAGAAAACAAAGCAAGCAAAAAAATCAAGATAATTACTAACCCAAAGGAAAGCAAAAAATTATGCAAAAAGGAAAAGTAATCATGGCTTACTACCTGGTTCAGCTGTGAATAATAAGAGTCATAATATAAATATTGATCTCACCAAAATTACTATAAAACCATGTTGAAGATTGCGGGTGGGTGCCGTTATTGTATGCCGGTAAGCTGGTTTGGTGGGGGTGAGGGGGTATGGAAGCCCTGATTTGCAGTGTTTGTTGATTTCTGTGTTATATACTTCCACCACGGCTAATTTCAAGCTGTCAGTGCAATGTCACTGAACGTGAATTTGGAAAGAGATGTGCCAAAACAATTCTTGCTAGATGCTGCAAGCTGGTTCTAGCACACTACTGAAAGGGGGTGAGGTGGGGGTGGGGTGACACAGTTAAATCCTCACCTTCTAGAATGAGAATTCAATAGATATTGTCTGAAACTGAAATATCAAGAAGTAGCAATAAAAGCACGGTATTACAGATTTTGAGATAAATACAAAAAGAATCAGTTAAAGGAGCTAAAGGAGGGAAAGTGGAGGGTAGGGAAGAGGGCTGCTTTTTGTAACCTGCAGAACTATTGGATTGTTTGTCATGTATATATATAACTCTGATTTTTAGAAAAGTTAAATAAGAAATGCAAGTGGAGATGCCCAAGACAGTCCTTGGCAGACAGCCCATGTTCCCTTGTTTCCTCAGTGATATACCCAGATACTGGTGTGCACTTAGCCTTGTGGGGGACGTGGTTCCAACAACTGTTCCGTGTATAGGATGGCGTTGGCCACTTGTGGAATGTGGGCAGCTGTACCAGGGGTATATCTGAGTACACAGGATGGATGCGGTGTGAGCACTACCATTTACTGGGCATTTACTATGCCACGATAGGGGCTTTCACACGCACATTATGTGTGTGTTCGTGTGTGTGGACTTTGCTCAGTGCTGCAGGGTGGAAGGTGTAAGTACTCACGCTGCCCGGCCGGGGATTGGTCTCAGGGCCCCTGTAAGTAGTCCAGCGTGAAGTTTCTTTGTTCAGTTCCTTGTACTTCCCCTTGAAGACACGCTCAATGTCAGTGAGAGAGAAGGCACAAACTGCGGAGCTCCTGGTCCCTCCAACCTGCCTGGAGAGAGCCAGAGGGACATTGTCCGTGGTCTCCTCTGCCACACTAGGCAGCTCCCCCTCAGTGAGAAACCCCCGGAGGTTAGGAGTTCTCCTTGCTGTTGTGATAAGGGCTAGGAGAGCCCCATGGAGTTCCCTGACTCTGGCCCAGGGCCTGGCTTGAGGCCTATCATAGGATCTGAAGTGTGATTATCCCTAATGAGAATTAATTGGGGCTAAGCCCCTGGGGTGGCTCCTGCCTGTCCTGCGTAGGCTGGGCCGTACCCACGGGAGGGGCAGTGGAGCCTGCTCCAGACTGGCTCTACAAGAAGCCCTCCGCCTTTGAGTTCCTTGGATTCCTGGTCCTCAGAGAACTGATCAGAGCCTGACTACCAAACTATTTTTATTCCTTCAGCCCCTGTCTGGGGACAGAGGGGCTGCCTGTCTCTCTCACTCTCTCTCTCTCTTTTTTTTAAGAGACAGGTCTCCCTGTGTTGCCCAGGCTGGCTTTGAACTCTGTGGGTTCAAGTAATTCCCCTGCCTCAGCCTCCCCAGTGGCTGGGACTACAGGCACCATGCCACCATGCTAGCCTCTCTCTCACTCTCTTTGACCTGACTGTTGAACACACCAGGTTCTCAGTTCTGGTTCCCACTTACACCAGATACCTTTGGTACCTGACACCTTGTTAGCAGGTACCTAAACGCTGTGGGGCTAGACCATGGCTGTGGGACCTCGAACAAATCGGTTAACCTTTCTCAGCCTCCATGCAATGGCTTATTTTTATCTTGTGATACTGATGGTGTTTCCCTCTTTGCCCTGGCCGTTAGGAAGTGCAGAGCTAAATTTCCCAGATGAGATGGCCTGGTGTTCTGCTGGCATCCAGGGACTACACAAGATCCATGACAATCATTTGTAATGTGCTGACCCTAACCCTGGCTTTTCGCATCCTCCCTTTATTCCCATTTCCTTATCCATTTTGTTGATTTTAATGCCTGCCTTTTGTAAACTGCTTCCCACCCTTTTTGGAACCAGGCAGAATATAAACTAGTCAGAACCTCCCTGAGCTTTATTTTTCCCGGCTACATGAAGGGCACGGATCGAATTCCTGGGAAGTGGTGTAGAGCAGGAGCTCGCTCACGTCAGTTCCTGCCCCCCCTTCACGAGCCAGGGCCACACCGGACTCAGACCCCACGGCCAGCCCCGTCGTTCCTGCGCTGTTGCTCACCACTGGGAGGTGAAGACTGCGTAGACGTGGGCAGCTGTGTTAGAATCGGCGGGCAGCAGGACCGCGTGGCGGATGACATTGAAGGGCAGCTGTCCCGGCCGGGTGCAGAGCAGCTGGGCCTTCAGGAAGGTGGTCCACTTCTTCTGCAGCAGCTTCTCGCCGCCCACGTCGTTCTGCGGGCACTGGCGGGGTCAGCCTCTCGCCCCGCATGTCCCCGCCCCCGCCCACTGGGCCCCCAACCACTCGGCCCCGCCCCTGCCATCCCCTACGGCCAGCCCCGCCCCCCTCGCGGGCTGCAGACCTTGCATACTCGAGCCACCCGCGACGTGTGGAGCTTCTCGAAGAAGTCGAATTCGCTGGCGGTCTCCTCGAAGAAGAAGTAGACGACCTGCGTCGAAGGGATGGCTGCCACGAAGGCGGCGTCCGCTGCGGGGGCGGGGCAGAGGGACTGAGCACCGGGATGCCGTGGGTCCCCTCGGTGAAAACCCTTGGGTTGGCTCTGGAGGCCAGGGGACAGGCTGCCTCCGATCCCATAGCTTATCGGAGGCTGGTGATGGGGGTGGGGGGGACTGGTATTTCTTCAGTGGATTTATCTAAGATGAAAGCTCCATGAGGACCAGAAGCTTCGTCTTCTTCCCTGCTATACCCCCAGCGCCTAACAGTAATGCCCATAGCATGCCCTCAAATGAGAGTTGAGTGAATTAACAGCAATTCACAGTGCCAAGTCTCCGGGGCTCAGGAAATGGGGCCAGACCTGTGCTGGCTGGGGGTCAGGTCCTTACGATGCAGCCAGCGGAGGAAGGTGTCGGTCTTGAGGACCGGCTGGGATCCCAGCGTGCGCATCAGGATGGGCTCACTGCCCAGGAAGTTGTTCATGGTGCCAGAATAGAGCATCCCATCTAGGGTGGGGGAGAGGGGAGGAGAGGACAGCTTATCAGGTGGAGGCCTCCCCTGCCCCACTCAGACCTGCCTGTGCGGCCAGCATCAATACCAGTCTCTAAGCCCTGCATTAGTTCTGCGCCTTCCTGAGGAGGCCCAAAGCCCAGCTCCCCCCGACTACCACCACTGAGCCCCCTTCTCAGGTCCCGCTCTCAACAGGAAATGGCCAGCCCATGTGGCACTTTCCAGCCTTTCTCTGGCTACTCCCTCACACGACCAGCTGAAACACTTGCCAAATGGACTCACTCATCAATGTCAGAAGGTGACTGTGTTTTCTGTTTCTACACCTTGGACCCCGTCCTTCCTTCCTGGAACACCTTTCCTGCCCATCTATCTACCTGTCTTTAAAGGTCCTGCTCAAAAGCCGAAGGCCACCTCCTCCAGGAAGCCAGGCTGGGAAGTCTGTAATGGTTGCTGTGAAGCAGTGCCCGGGGCCATGATTTCTTCTTTGTGACTCCTATGGTAGCCAGCACGATGCCTGGTACACCAGAGGACGTGTTCGCACAGTGCATATTTCTTAAACAAATAACTGAATCTCAGGCCTCTTCTCTACCTGACACTTTCCAGGACCCTCATGCCTCTGTGACTCTCCACATCTGCCTCTCTGCACCTCCTTTGTGGCAGTTTCAGCAGGAGCTGGTGGCCTAACTCTCCATTGATCTTGTGCTCTGAGACTCCTGGCTTCCCTCTCTCTCTGTCCTCCACCTTTTAGGAAACTCTGTAACAGTCCGTATTTCAGAGTGAAAGCAGATATTGGGATGGACCAGGAAACCTGATACTCACCCACCAAGACAGCTGTGTGCTTGTGGGCAGGGTCAAAGGGGCTTTGGCCTTTCCCCTCCATGACCTTGTCCTCTGAGATGGGCAACAGGTAGGAATCTTGGAGTTCCTAGAGGGGGGGAGAGGCTGGGGGGCCAGAACGCCAGGGTCTCACATCTGGGAAATGGAGGGGCATGAGGGAGGAAGGGAGAGGGGCATAGAGGGAAATTGGTCCGGGGCCAGGAAGCTCATGAGGGTCCTGAGTCTGGAAGACCAGAGTTTTCCAGAGCTACAGAGGAAATTCTGGGGGTAGACGTGAGAAGGGACGCTTGGGAGCTTGAGAGCCAGGCACCAGGTAACTCACAATGAAGGTACAAGCAGGGCTGAAGGCGAAGGTGCCGCAGGCGTAGAGGTGGGTGGCATTGAAAAGGACCAGGACACGAATGAAGTTGAAACACTGTGTCTGGGGGAGACAGAGAATTCAGGCCTCCAGACCACTTGCCTCAAACTCCTGGGCCCCCAGGGGCTGCCCCCTCACTTCCTAGTGGGGAGAAGGGCTGGGCAATGCTGGGGCAGTCCCCGTACATCTTTATAGAACATAATCCAAGAGATAATCATGACACGTGCCCTCCACTGCCTGCCCAACCTGAGGTCACCCAGTGATGGTCTACGGAAGCCAGGGCTCTCCACCCAGAACCCCCAGGCCTCCACCTCCACTTACCTCATTGCTCTTCTTCTTGAAGGCGCATTCACTCTTTTTTCTGTCACTGGCTGGCCAGGTTGTCTGAAAGTGGGAAATTGGGGAGGGGAGGGAGATGAAAAGAAATGAGGTCTTCAGGCCGGGCACAGTGGCTCAGGCCTGTAATCCTAGCACTCTGGGAGGCCAAAGAGGGAGGATTGTTTGAGCTCAGGAGTTCGAGACCAGCCTGAGCAAGAGCGAGACCCCATCTCTACTAAAAATGGAAAGAAATTAGCCGGACAACTAAAAATATATAGAAAAAATTAGCCGGGCATGGTGGCGCATGCCTGTAGTCCCAGCTACTCGGGAGGTGAGGCAGGAGGATTGCTTGAGCCCAGGAGTTTGAGGTTGCTGTGAGCTAGGCTGATGCCATGGTGCTCTAGCCCAGGGAACAGAGTAAGGGTCTGTCTCGAAAAACAAAAAAGTTAAAAAAAAAAAGAAAGAAAGAAAGAAATGAAGTCTTCAGGTCTGTGACCTGCAATCCCCTCCTCAGCTCTGTCATGAAATGACCAGCAGCCATGGGGGTTGGTGACATGGCGATGGGTGGTAATAACACCAATTTGTGACTACAGCTCTCACATTGATGATACTGATATTGCTCAGACACAGCTCCATGGTAGAACATGGCCTAAGGAATCAGACAGACCTGGGTTTGAATATAGGCTCAGCCACTCACTGACTGATTGTGATCAATTTCATAGGCTGCTGGTGGGGACAATTAGGTGGCATATGTAAAGCACCTAAAGCAATGCATGGCATACATAGGAGCAGTTGTCCAACCACACATTTCCTGAGGACATTGTTAAAAATGTTGGTCCCTGGGTCACGCCTTGGAGAATGTGCATTTTTAACCAGCACCCTATATGTGCAGCTGGCCAACAGACTATTCACTGAGAAACACAAACCACAGGGATGATCACTATGCTAGCTCCCTCTCTCCCTTTCTTCCTTCCTGCTCCCTCTCTCCCTCACATTGTTCACATTAGTAGGGTGACTATAACACAGAAGCCGCAGTGATTTCTACCTAGTGGGTGAATATCAAATTAGTGACATAATTTGAGTCAAGGTTGATCTCTTATGTCAATGATTTCCATGTCAGCCATTTTAGCAATTAATATTATTCAACCAGTATTTATGATTCCAATGAAGAGTGAGGCCACTATAATATTTTGTGTCTGTTATATTGTCAAGATATATATAACAAGAATTGCTGATTGTCGCTGATTATAGATAATAGCAATTGGCCTGTTATTCATGCTTAGGCGGCCCAGGGTCAGGGTGGCTCCTGGCCGCCTTCTCACTCCCAGCCCACACCCTTTGTCCCTGGTTTCCTCACCATGTTCTTCAGCCTTGGGACCCCTGGATCCTGGATGTTCAAGGCCAGAATGGCCTCTCGAGCCCCCACATAGAGAGTATTTCCATCACCACTCAGGAGCAGAGTGTCGAAATCCTGGAGGCCCTTCTGGTGGAAGAAGCTAAGCGCCCTGCCTCCATCCCCTGTGGGAGGTGTGAGAGAGAGTGGTGAGGAGTTGGTGGATGGGCAGCTGATTCCTGGGATAAAAGTGGGGGAAGGGAAGGGTTGGCAGAGTGTGCTCCCCAGGCCCTGGCAGCTGGACCCTCCCCTTCTCCACCAGCAATTTTCCCGTTCACCCCACTCAGCTGGCGGCTGCGGGAGCTTTGTGTGTTGAGCCCAGAGTAGACAGGAGAGGCAGCCAGAGACAGGGTAAGGACAGCCTGGGGCTGGGGGAGAGTAGCCTGCACCCATGACAAAAGGGATAGGAAATAAAGTGAGAGACAATGGATGCTGTTCCAGGCCCAGGGGTGCTGCAGTGGGGAGGACACCTTGGTCCCCACTGGGAGGGGGAACAGCAGGCAGACCAATCGACAGGAAGGTACTGGCAGCCACAAGCAGGAAAGCTAGACACAGACAAGACTGTGTGTCAGAGGGTCCCCCTTGCCACCCCACCACCACCCCCGCTTCCTTCCCCTCCTGTTACAGGAAATTTCCACCACCAGAATCACCAGAAACAGAAAGGAAGCATTTTTCTTCAAAGGTCTACGTAGACATGCTATGTGGCCGGGGGAGATGAGCCTGTTGTCGGAGGCTCGCCTAGGTCCTCTCCATTACCGTGGTGCAGTGGTGTGCAGGTGTGTTTGTGCGTGTGTGTGTGTGTGTGTGTGTGTGTGTGTGTGTGTGTGCGTACCTGTCCCATGGCACATGAACAAGGGGGAAGGAAAGAAGCTCCTCAAATCCTCTCTCATTAGCATCTGTGCACTTTGCATCAGTTAGTGGACTGACTGGCTAATTGTTATCTTTGCAGGCTCCGGGAGTCTTAAATAGGACCAAGAGGAGGAGCTGGGGAGTAAAGATGAAGTGTGGCAAAGTGCTGGAAGGGCTGGCCTGGGGGCGGGGGTGTCTCCTGGAGGCCAGGCCTCTCCCAGAGATGTATAAACCCCTCAGTTACTGACTTGATCACCCTGTAGTGTGACTGACTGCTCATCGGCTTCTGCCTGAGACTGAACACTTTGAGGGCAGGGGCTGAGTCTGGTCCATGTTTGTATTCCCAGCATCCAACACAGAGGAGGCATCTCCATCAATGGGCAACATACATTTCCTTTACCGGGTTGCCCCAGAAAGATGCTAAAGACACAGCCATGCCCGCAAGACCCTGCCCCTACAACTCCTAAAGGGTCTGTATCCTTCCCCGAATCTTCTCCCTGGAGGGGAGAGGGCCAGCAGCCCCCACAGCCTCAATAAGAACCCAGCCAAGCGGTGCTTGTGTGGGGGTTCCAGGGCCCACACCCCAGCCAAGCCATGCCACAGTAGTGGATTGTTACGGTTTAGCATGATCTGTGTGGTTGGCATGGGCCTGGCGTGCCCTCGGCCTCTAGGTCCACAAATGGTCTTCTAGATGGGCCTTGACTTTGGGGCACTTGGGAGTACGACAGCAATTGGGGTTTGAGGTGCTCAGCTTGATGACAGTGACATTTAAGAAGGGAAAGAGAAATCACTAACTTTGGAGAACTGGAAGGAGCGGTGCCCCGGAAAAGCCCCCTCTCTTCCCTTTTCTCAATCTGTGTCTTAAGTGGGTTTCCTCTCAGTTTGAATTTCTATTTCTGGCAGTCTCCTCTTTCTCTGAGGCCCTCTGTTTCTCCCTGGCATCTCTCTGTGTGTGTCTGTTTCTCCATGTCCATTCCCCACCGCCACCCCCATTCCCTCTCCTTCCTCCACCTCCCTCCAGCTCTATGCTGCTATCCCCACACTTCCTGGCCATCAGACACTTACCTGCACAGTATCTGACCCTGGGCACGGGCTCCTGCCCACCTCCCTCCGCGGTCGTTGTTGGCAGCAGCAGCTGGAGAAGTTGGAAGAGGAAAAGGCCCAGGAGGCTCCAGGGGTCCAGGCCCAGGGCTGGGAGGGCCATGCTCAGCCAACTGCTGTCACCAGACGGCTCTGGGGAAACAGGCACCCGGGTACTTTCTGGGTGAGTAGTCCTTACCACATGCCCCTGGGGACCAATCAGTGAGCCCTGGGCAGCAGAAGTGTGGGGGCAGAGGGGGGAGCACGAGGGGCGGTGGTTCCCTATCTGGAAGGGCCCTCGCAGTGTCTCGCTTCCATCACCCTCACAGTCCTCAGCCCGATGCCTCACCTCTGGGCAGAAGCCCGGGTATTCCCTACCCTGCCTCTTCTGCTCTCTGCTCTGCCTGTTTTCGCCTTACTCCCAGGGAAGTCCTTCGTGCCTTCCCTCCTTTGCCTTCCTATTCCCATAGCTCACAGCCAAAACTGTTGCCTGGCCCTGGGCAGGAGACCTTCTGGGGAGTGGGTTCCTATACTCAAAGCATAAATTCCTCAGATCTTCTCTCCTGCCACTGTCAGATCTCTTGACACCTTGTGCCTCATACTCACCCCTGATCCAGGCCGGCAGACCAGTCCGAGTCAGCCTCCTCTAACGTCTCCCCTAGCCCCAACTCGGCTCAGGGTCTTTGACGCTCAGGCCTACCTGGCCCTCTTCTTTCATCCCGCCTGGTTGACTGTCAGCATTTCCCCGGGAGTGGCCTGGGCAGCGGTGGCTGGCTGGCTCCCAGCCGCTGCAGCTCCCCCTGTCTCCTTGTCTTTGCTCCTGCTGTCTGCTTCCTTGGGCCTCTGCGTAATTTTCCCCCAAGTCCACCAACCCCAAGCCACCCACCTCACCTCACATACCCTTGAACCAGCCACAGTGGGAAATCCGGGTGTTCAGACTCTGGGGCAGGGGCGCCATCCAAGGGAAAGAAGGAGGGGGGTTCCCAGCCCCCAGAGGCAGGGGGCAGAAGGCTCAGCCGGGCTGGAACGGGCTGGAACGGGAGCGCGGCCCTCCAGGTGCCCATCGTGCCAAAGCCAGCACTGGGAGCTCTGGGCTAGGGAAACCAGAATTTCCACCTCTCGAGTTGTGACAGATCCTGGCTCCGGCGGAAGTTGGTGAATTGGGAGGGAATAAAAAGAGGCTCACCCGCCTCTCAGGAGACACACCTCTCTTTCTGCCTCCTTTTGCCTCGGTCCCTCCAGAAGGTTTAAAAGGCCCTTCCAGGTCATTTCAGCGAGTCCCTTGCCTCTCCATGTCACATCCAGTCTAACTAGCCTGGTAGTGGTTTCTCCTCTTGCTCAAGATTCCCCAGATATGGGACATGACGACGTCTTTCCTATTCCTCTTTTCGCCTACCCACAAGATGGGGGTCTTTCCACTTTTACCTGCTGGGAAGTCCCTGCGGTGCTCTAGCCTTCAAACCCCCTCTCAGCTGGGCCATAATCTTTAAAATAATAAACAATTGTATTAGCCTCTTATCCTTGATTTTGCTAAGGAGGTGTCTCCTGTAGTCTAATCTCCATCACTCTTAGGATGGCATTGGGCCAGTAGGAAGTCCCCAAAACTTCTCGTCTGAGCTCATGCTTAATGGAACACACTTCTGAGGCACCCAACCTCCAGTGGTGGCTAATCACCCCTCCCCAAAGGCTCTGGGGGAACCTCATAATGCAGGGTTAACGAGGCATCTGGCGCCAAGAACTCCATGACCTATAAAGTGGGTAGGTTCCTGCCCACTCAGCCAGTTCAGCTGACTGCAGGTTAAAGAGCACAGACAACCCAGGGCTAATCCAACTCTCATAAATAATCCACCTCCATCTTAAACACGCATTCCTCACCTCCAGGAAGTCCTTCCTGTAGTATAGCTTCCATCCCTCCTGCTACAGCACCAGGCAACACAGGTGATGTTACAGCCCAGGCTACTCCTTAGACTTCCTTGTCTGAGCCCACTCAGCCTTCTTTCATCTCTCTCAATTTCCCCAGGGGCTGGTCTCAGACAGGCCCCTCCTGACAACTGTTTCTGTCAAGACTTGCATAAGACTTCCTCAGACTCTCCTGACGACTGGTTGCCAGGTCTCTTTCAGGTTCTTAGAATCAAGGGAAACTCCCATTTACCCAGACCCTATCTTCTGTGTCTCCCCAAGCCCCAGCTCAGGTTTGGGAAGCCACTCTACCCCTGGGCCTCTCTGCTTAAACAGATTGGTTTATCTGGGTCACCGGGAGGAGTTCGGATGGGGGGGAAGAGGGGGAAGTTCCAGCCCCACCCTCCCAGCCCAACAACCTATTCCCGCCTCCCTGGCAGTGGCAGACTCAATGCCCTGCCCTCAGTTCTTTCTCCAGAGGCCCAGAATCCTGCCAGTCCCGACATCCTCTTCCCCAGCCCCTCCATCCAATATGAATGGTTTACACTATCAGGTTTTGGTCCTCCCAGCAATTTTAGCAGATAGGTACCACCATAATCCCATTTACAGATAAGGAAGGGAGGTTACACAGCTAGAAGGCAAGCTAAATTCAGATCTACCTCATTCCAAAGCAAATCTCTCAGCTCCACAGACTCTGCAGAGTCCTGCTCCCTCAGTCCTGCCTCCTGCCCGGTCTAGGAAAGTCAGTTCTGAGCGGCTTGGATGGAAAGGCGAGTGTGAGGGGTGGGAGGGTAGCCAGCTGTCTCCTCTGGGCTGAGAAACAATATCTCTGGGGCGATTCCTGACTCAGAGGAAACAGCAACCTCACTGAAGAAAGGCCATCAGGTACCACCCCTGCCTCTGCAGGGCCTCCTGGCCAAGAAGAGCCCGATGGGGAGGAAGGGCACCCTGCCCCTCCGCAGTGCCCCAGAGCTCCAGAGTCAAGACCACAGCCTCGCTGCCATCTCAGCAGAACCCGCAGCCAGGGCTGGCTTCGCAGGTGCGTGACCTGTGCTGTCACACAGCGGCCTGTGCTCAGGAGGGCCCACGCTTGCTGTAACGCTCTGCTGTTACCCTCTTGAAAGTCTTAATAATTTTTAAACAAGGGACCCCACATTTTCATCTTGCACTGGGCCCCACAAGTTATGTAGCAGATCTTGCCGACAGCATCAAGGAAGCCCTGAGCTGACAGGGTCCCGCCCCCTCCCCCACTGCACAAATGAGGAAACCAAGGCCAAGGAGGGGAAGTACCTTGGCTGGGGTTGGAGTCAGGCAGCAGGTCTGGTGGGGTGGTGGAGGGAAGGGGTCAGATGTTCAGGGACCAGGTCATAGGGGTTGTGCCACCTTCATCGCACCTATCTGGGGGCTCCCCCAGCCCATTTCTCCACAAGTCCTGGAGCTCAGCCTGGGGGACACCCATGACAATAAGACTTGAGTTCAACCTCTCCCTGTCAAAGTCCAGCTCTTCCCAAGCGAGACTCCTCCCCCACAGCCCGTAGACCACATCGAACGGTAGCCCCTTCCTGCCAGGCTTTATGCCCCAGAGCAGAGGTCTGGATGTGGGGGTGGAGGTGGAGGTTGCTTTTCATCCTTACTCCCCGGCGCCCCACCGCCCCAGGGGCTCAGTCTCCTCGGAGCCCTGCGGAGCTTGGGTGCCTTGCTGAAGGAGGGGCTCCTGGAACCAGGAGAGAAGCCACTCCTGGCTTTACCACCAGTGACCTGGCAAATCCAGTGTCCCCTACCTCCTTCTCCCATCCAGCCTCAGGGGCGGCCGCCAGAGGAGCAGAGTCCCGGGGAGCATGTGCCTCCCGGCTCCCCTTCCTTAGCCCTGTCTGTCCTCCCCTCATCTGCTCTCTCCGTATGATCACAAGCAAGTCAAGGCAACTTACATGTATTGAGCGCCTACCGTGTGTAGGCGCTAGGGACGTCCCAAAGCCTCCACACCCCCAGAGCCCCCACCCCTTCCCACTCCCACTGTCTCCCAGCCTCCTTGTCACCCGCCCAGCCCAATCCCTCCTAATCCCTTACCCAGTGCCTCCTAGGTCCCCTCCGCCAGTCTGACTAGCACTGGAAGGCTGTGCTGAGTGCCGTACACAATGGCCCGACCCCTCTGTCTGCCCCCTCCTCAGGGCAGAGCCAGCGCCAGACAATGCCCGCCCCCTCCTTTCAGAACCGTCTGTCAGCTCTCCCGCTCCCTTACCTGGAGCCTGGGGATGCCGCCACGTTGCCCTCCCGCTGGAACGCCAGGCCTGCTGGTCTCCCAATGCCTCAGTCCCTGCCACACCCCCACCCCCATTCCCAACCCCATCCCGCCTCACTGGTCCTCAGTCACCATGGCAACCGCATCTCTAAGTGGGAGGGACTAGAATCTCCCCATATTCTTCCTCCTCCTACCGGTGTCCCACTGCGCCCCACCTTTTATGGCTCCTGGATCCACATGTGTGGAGAGGAAGGGCTCCAGATGTGGGGGGAGGTGAGGAGGGGGTACACTGGCCCCCACATCCCTGCTCAGCTCCCTTGCCCACCTTCAGGCAGGCACCACCGTGTAGATATCCCCAGCTGGGTTCAGGAGGTCAGCTGAGGCCAATTCCCGGTGCGGCCAGTTTCTCCGCGTTTCCCGCTTCCCTGCGAACGCGAACTGTGTGTGCGTAGGGGAGACACACCTGGATGCTGGCCTGACACTATGCAAATTGAGTTAGCCAATGAGAATGAAAATGAACACATAAATAACTATGCAAATAAACCAAGGGACAAAGTCTCCGTCAGGAAGCCCAAGAAGCCCTCCTCTATTAATATTATCCTGACTTCCCAGGGAAGGCGTCCACTGCCAGGCTCAGCTTCTGCCTTTTCTCCCTAGGCCACCCCGCAACGAAGGTGGTGCCTCCAGAAACCTTCTTTGGCTAACACCCCCTGAGACTTCTTAGGAGGGAAAGTTTTGTGCTGCAGGAGGAGGGGTGAAGGGTAGACTTCAGAAAGGACTTTCCAAAGATCTAGACTAGATCGGGATAGAAAAAGAGACAAGACTGAGCTGGATTCTTTTCCCTCTGGGAAGGAGCAGAGGCAGGCAGGGGTTTGGGTGAAGACTTTGGGAGCTGGGCCTTGTGTCCTCTTCCAGCCCTGATATGAAGCAACCCTATTACTGGAGCTCAACTTCTGCATTGGTAAACTGAGTTGTTGAAAAAGCCCCTTCCAGGCAGCCTTCTCAGCTTGCAGGGGGACTGAAAAAAGCGCCCTGAGGCTGGGAGAAAGAGCCCTGGGTCCCAGGCCTGGTTGCCTGTAACTTACTCTGTGACCCTGGGCAGGGCACTTGCCCTCTGTAACTCACCTAGGTGATATAATGGCTTTGCAGCCTACCTGGGAGTAGCTTGGCTCCTCTCCAGACATAATAGCACTTTTTAGAAGAAGGAAATGAGTGTGCTGGTGCCGGCCGGGTGCAGAGGGTTTCGCAGGCCAAGTCTGGTTCCCTTTTAGGTTGGAGTAGTGGTTGAGCATTTCCTTTTAGGGTGGGCCGGGGGGCGGGGGGGGCACGACATGTGCTGAAAGCAGAAGTGGACCCTGAACAGAGCTGCTGTCACATCCCCCCACGGCCTCCTGGCACTCCATCCTTGCTGCCCCTCAGCACCTGGGCCGTGGGGACTCAGAGAATGCCCGTTTGTCCAGGCTTCTCTCCCCCACAGGACCGGGACACATGGTAGCAGGGGAAGAGATTATTTGGGATTAAGATGGCAGGGACTAGAGGAAACTGAACTTGTACCGTAACAGGAAGGAAGAAGATTGAACTGTAGAAAGACTTCACACCCCCATTGGATGTACTTGGGTCCCAGCTCCCATTTTCTTCCCTTTCAGGGGAATTGGGCCCAGTCTCTGTGGCAGAATTGGAAGAGGTCACGTTTCTGAAATAACCCAGGGAATCGGGGAGCCTACAGATCTCCTGTGGCTGCACTTCATTCCAGGTTACCCAGCTGGACTTCGGGGGCCTCTCCTGGCCTTGGCATATGAAAGTCAAACTTCCAGAAAGGAGCTAAGGTGTCCTGATGAGAGAGCAGGGACTTAGTCCCTGGTGGTGGCCACAGCCACAGCTAGAAACTTGCCGGAGTGAGCTGGACACCCCGATCTCCTGTTCCCAGTTCTCTGGGGTGGAGAGGGGAGAGAGCCTCTCCACAGGCCAATCTCCATTTCTCCTGCTGCAGTATTCACAACTGGATTTCCTCTGGTTTGCTTAGCCTCAATTTCCCCACCTGTGGGAAGACAGGGGGTCAGGGCCCTGTGTCTTTGATTGCAGGAGGGGCAGGGAGTAGCTAATAGAGGTTAGCAAAAGAGGGTCCCGGGGAAAACGAGACGGGGCAGTGGAAGGTGAGGAGACCCAGACATCCTGCTCCTTAGGATTTGCCCCTCGAGGTCCCCTGAGCTGCCCTTCCCCCAGCCTGAGGCTGGAGGACCACGTCCTACACTGTCCATTAAAGTTGGCACACAGACACTTTATGTCCTTAGTCCCAGGACTCTGGCACCCTGCCCCTCCATCCCACCCCAGACACCACGGTCCCCCTTCCCCTCCACTTTCAAGCCTTACCCCCAGCCCAGCAGTGGAGACCCTAACCCAGGCGTCCAAGACTTCCAGCAGAGTCTGCACCGGACAGGGGGCGGAGCTGGGGCAGGCATGGCAGGGAGGGGGATGGGGGTGCTGCCAGCCCCCTCCAGTGCCCCAGTTCCCAGGCAGTTCTTAAAGGGACCAAGAAGAATTAGCCAGGGGCAGCTTAAGGGGTGAGTGTAGAGGAAAGTAGGTGGTGGGGAGAGGAATGGATTTGCCAAGAGCAGGAGAGCCAGAATGGGGGCCTGACCCCTCCCCTACTCCCCCGGAAGCCCCCAGGCTCCTCTGCCTAGCCTTTCCCTCATCCCATGAGACCCCCATGTGGCCACCCAGCTTCTGACTATCACCTCCTCAGATCCTGCCTCTATTCCCCCTGGGCCCCTGCCCACTTCCTCCCCCTCCCCCATATTCGTGCCACCTCAGTCTCCGGTGAGAGCTGCCAGCTGGCACTGCCTGGTACTAGGCACAGAGAATCAGCCCAAGAAGTGTCAGGGCCTGAGGCCTGGCCCTGGAGGGGGAGGGGAGGCCAGCACCTCAGAGTCAATAGGGGGGCAGCAGGCACCCTCCCTTCCAGTTGCCTCCCAAGGCTTATTTCCTCTGCCCCTCCGGGGTAGGACAAGGGGGCTCTGGGGAGGCTGAGAGACAGAGGATCTTGGCTCATCTCTTCCCTCTCCTTATTCCTGATGGGCTGTCAGGGTTCTGACATGGAAAAGCAGAATGACAGTTATGAGCCATGGAGGGGCTGGGGCGGCTGAGAGAAACACACAGTGAAGGAGAGGGACAAAGAAATGGGAATGGAAAGATGGCAGACAGACAACAGAAAACCTCAATTTTCTTTCTTGCTTTTCTTGGGGGGACAGAGTCTCACTCCGTTGCCCTGGGTTGAGGTGCAGTGGCATCATCATAGCTCACAGCAACCTCAAACTCCCGGGCTCAGGCGATCCTCCTGCCTCAGCCTCCCGAGTAGCTGGGACTACAGACACATGCCACCACATCCAGCTATTTTTTTTCTATATTTGGTAGAGATGTGGTCTTGCTCTTG
Organism: Propithecus coquereli; assembly: GCF_000956105.1. NCBI lineage: Eukaryota > Metazoa > Chordata > Mammalia > Primates > Indriidae > Propithecus > Propithecus coquereli. The sequence goes on from NW_012151840.1 coordinate 1,931,847, forward strand.
CTCAGGCTGGTCTTGAACTCCTGACCTCAAGAGATCCTCCCGCCTCGGCCTCCCAGAGTGCTAGGATTACAGGTGTTAGCCATTGCGTCCAGCCAACTTCAATTTTCACATCGTTCCTCTGCTCCAAATCCTCCCTGGCTTCCCAGTACCAGGGAATTGATTTGAAACTCCCTGGCTGGTATTGCAGGCCCCTCCCATCCCGCCAGTGTGGGAAGGCTCTACCCCAGTCAACCTGGGCCCCACCTTCCTCCAGGTTTCTGTTCGTACTATATCTCCCACCCGGAATGATATATTTCTTCTCATTTCCACCTGATAGAGTGCTTCCTGCCCCTTCATGCCCATCCCCAAAGAACCCCTTCCTCCATAAAGCCTTCCTGAATCCTCCCACAGTATCCTGGGTGGCCACAGTGTTTTCTGAGAATCTGGAGTCTTGGGTGACCGGGCAAACCTCTCGCTGGGTCTCAGATGCCTACTTAAAACGGGAGTGGTAATGACCTGCCCACTAGTGGTGAAAGTGTAAATTAGTTCTGTCCTTTTCTTTGCAATTTGGCAATAGGTCTCAGCTTCTGAAAAAGTGCTCACATAGCCAGGCGCCGTGGCACGTGCCTGTAAGTCTCCGCCACTCAGGAGGTTGCCAGGAGTTCAAGGCTGTAGTGAGCTGTGATTGAGCCTGTGAATAGCCACTGCATTCCAGCCTGAGCAACATAGCCAGGCCCCCTCTCAAAAATAAAAGAGAAAATGCTCACATTGAGAGATTCCATTTCTGGGTCATACTACATAGTCAGCCACTGCACTAGGTCCTGGGGACTCAGCATGAATAAAACAGACAAAAATACCTGCCCTCACTTGTACGTATTTTGGTGGCAGACACAAATACACAAGTGAAATACGTCCAATGGTGTTAAATACCTTGGAGAAAAATAAAGCAGGGAGGCTGGCTCAGAAACAGTAAGACTTGGTGGGGAGGATGCTGCTGTTACAAATTTGGCCAGGAAAGGCTTCACTGGATGGTGACATCTGAATAGAGACCTAGAGAAAAAGTGGAAACAAGGCATGTTGATATTTGATGAGAAAAATCATCCAGGCAAAGGGAACTGCTAGTGCAAATGTCCTGAGGCAGGTGTGTGCTTGGTGTGTTCTAGGAATACCTAGGCAGTCACGGTGCCTTAAGTGGAGTGAGAATGAGGGAGAATGGTGACATATGATGTGAGAGGGGTTATCATGTCTGACATTGCATGCCATTGTGAGGACTTTGGCTTTAACACTGAGTGCTTTGGGAAGACTGAGGGTTTTGAGCAGAGGAGTGACCAAACTGTTAAAGGATCACTCTCCTGCTGTGTGGAGAATAAACTATATGGAGCAAGGGCAAGAGACCAGTAATGAAACTAATGCCATGATTCAGACAAGAGATGATGGTGGTGGTGGCAGCAGTGGTGGTGAGAATGGACTGGATTCCAGACATATTTTAAAAATGGAGGCTGGGTGCGGTGGCTCATGTCTGTAATCCTAGCACTCTGGGAGGCCGAGGCGGGCGGATCGTTTGAGCTCAGGAGTTCGAGACCAGCCTGAGCAAGAGCGAGACCCCGTCTCTACTAAAAATAGAAAGAAATTAGCTGGACAATTAAAATATATATATGGAAAAAATTAGCCGGGCATGGTGGAACATACCTGTAGTCCCAGCTACTCGGGAGGCTGAGGCAGGAGGATCACATGAGCCCAGGAGTTTGAGGTTACCGTGAGCTAGGCTGATGCCAAGGCACTCTAGTCTGGGCAACAGAGCGAGACTCTGTCTCAAAAAAAAAAAAAAAAAATTAAAGATGGAGACACGTGTGACCATCCTAGAGAAGATGAACTTGGAGCCCTGTAACTGCCCTCTCTGTAGAAAAGCTGCCTGGAAGAGTGTGCACAATGTAAGATGGGGTTTCTATATTGCCCTGGCTGGAGCTGCAGTGGCTATTCAGAGGTGCGATCGCAGTGCACTGCAACCTTGAACTCCTGAGCTCAAGTGATCCTCCCGCCTCAGCCTCCTCTGAGCTGGGACTATAGGCATCTGGCTAACCACCTATTTATAACATTGTTTCTTTGGGAAATACATTGCAAGTTCCAAATGATTAATTTAAAATTTGTGACCTGCTTTAAAAAAAAAAAAGATGAAGCTTTTTCTAATGGATCGCATATGAGGTATGAGAGGACAAGAGGAATTAAGGATGACTCCAGGATTTCTGGCCTGAGCAAATGAAAAGAAGGATGGTGTTGTCATGAGTTGAGATGGGAAAGATTATAAACAGAGCAGATTGGGGGGTGGGTAGAAATCAGGATATCAGTCTTGGACATTTTCACTTTGAGAGGCCATTAGACTTTCAAGTAGGGATTCAGGTCTGGAGTTCAGGTCAAAGGAATGGGCTAGGGTATAAACTTCAGAGTCACCAATGTATGTAGAGCATTTAAAGCAACGAGCTTGGGCCGGGTGCGGTGGCCCACA
>NW_012151840.1:1938263-1985419 GCF_000956105.1 Propithecus coquereli
TAATGGCCAAGTATTATTTACATAAACAGATAGAAAAAGAATCAGTGTTATTTAAAAACAGTGTTTATATCCAATTAGTGATGTCCAGCTAAAAAAAATAGTGTTTGTAAACTTTGGAATAACATTGGAAGAGCTTACACATATTAACTGAGAAAAGCAGAATCGAAATTTAAACCACCGAGAGATCTTAACTGTGTAATGTATATGCTTAGGCAAACTATATTGGGAAGGAAATCAATCAGTGGTTGCCTGGGGGTGATTGAAAAGGAGATTTTCTTTCTTCTTTTTCTCCATATTTCATTAAAATTTTTTTTTCTTATTTGTATTTATCTGTGTTTTCAGTTTTACTACATATAGAGTATGTATCACATTTTAAAAATTTTTATATTTTAGAGACAAGGTCTCACTCTATTGCCCAGGCTAGAGTGCAGCTGCAGCACCATAGCTCAGTAACCCTGAACTCCTGGCCTCAACCATCCTCCCACCTCAGCCTCCCAAAGCGCTGGGCTTGCAGGCATGAGCCACGGCACCAGGCCTACATTTTATTTTAGAGACGGAGTCTTGCTATATTGCCTAGGCTGGCCCCCAACTCCTGGGCTCGAGCGATCTTCCCACCTCAGCCCCCCAAGTCGCTGGGACTACAGGCATGCGCCACTATGCGCAGCCAAGTATGTATTATATTTTAACAAAAAAAAATGTTTTACATAATTATATGTGGGCTGCTGAGTCCTGAATTGTGTCGTGAGCGTCACGTGAGGTAACCACGTGTGCAGACGCACGAGCTGCAGAGTCCCCAGCTACCATTCTACCGCGGGCCCAGCTTGCCGCAGTGTTTGCGTACTTGCCTTATCCCCCTCAACCCTCATGCTCAAGCGCCCGGAACGTCGCCAGCTGGTCCTGGTGGTCCCCAGCCCGCAGTGCCCGCACAGCCTCCCGAGATCAGAGCCAGCAGCCCACCAAGGTTCAGCTAAGCTACGAAGGACCCCCGCCCGGAATGCGCGGACGCCTCGCCGGCCGTGGTGGGGCTCTGGCGCCCCCAGGTGCCCGGATTGGGAAGTGCACGTAGACGTCGTCGCTTTGAGGACAGGAGAATCCTCCGCTGACATCTAAGACCCTGTGTATGCGGCGCCTCCGGGTCTTCGCTGAGGGCTAGGACAGGAAGGGTTTCCTTCTTTGAAGCTGTCCAACCCAGAGGCACCATGGGGTCTCAGCCCCTGGGGAAACCGGGAATTTCCAGCATGACTCTGGGAGCCTTCCTCCTCTCAATAACTGTGCTTTCTCCAATCTGTTTTTCCCACAATCCCAGACATGCCCTTTTTCCCACTGACTTTTGACTGCAAGCTCAACTCCTCTGCCCAGGGAACATAAACTTCCAGAATCTTGGGATTTCTGCCACCTGCTAGCTGTGTGGCCTTGGGCACATTAACTGAGTCTCCCTTTCCAGGAGCGAAGGAGACAATAAGGACCTCTCAGGACAGTAGTGGGGTTGAATGAGATAGTGTGGAAATGCTTCTCGGAAACTAGAAAGGGCCAGAGAAACGTTGGTTACTAAAGCTTGTCGTCCCTGTTTGGGGCCCTTTCCTTCAGTCTGGGCTCCTCGCGCCCCAGCTTATCAGTCGTCTCCCCCTCGGAGGCTCCTGCTTTGCCCTGTGCCTGCAGCAGTCACGTTTTCTGACTCCCACTGGGGTGTAATTTCCCTGAGGACACTGAATGTGTTTTCTCGTTCATTGCCCTGTCCTACAAGCTAAGCACAATGTGGCACAAAGGGACATTAATTGCTCCTTTGCAAAGTAAGCCCTACTTTCCTGCTGCCCTCCCAGCCCTGAGATGTCACCCCCTCAGACAGGGCTTATATCGTGTCTTCATTTTCGCGCTTAGCTCAGGGCCCCAGAGAAGGGCTTGACAAGTGTTGGTAGGAGGAAAGAAGTCAGCAAGGAAATGCCCTCCTTCGGGCTCTACTTCTCCGAAGGACTTCCACGAGGAGAGAGCCACACAGTGAGTGAGTGACGCTTAAGTCAACGCCTCTCCCCATCAGCCACCACTGAGTGCCCCGATATGCACCTCAAGTGCTCTGAGGGCTTCATTTCTTCCTGTCTGCCCCAGAGCAGGGGTGAGGCTAGCAGGAATGAGTGCAGGGATGCAGTGCCCACGCGGCCCTTGTGTGTGTGCGTCTGGCCCTCAGAACACCCAGCGATGCCCACCAACAAAGATACCACAGCAGCCAGGGATAGAAACAACTAGTGTATTGATTTGGGGAGGAGAGAAGGGGTGCAGATGGGAAATGGGGAGGCCAGGGGATCCTTAGTGTTTGCCAAAACCACCGCCACGCCTCCCTACCCTCTCTCACCTTCCTCCTCTGTGGTGGGCCCCAGCAGGCTCTCACCCTTTCCAGTGGCCTCCCTCTCCCTCCTCCCTGCACCCCACTTGACCTCGACCTCCAGTGACTGCACAGAGCCCACTCAGGCTCTAAAGCTGGGGAAGGCACCTCAAACTCACCTTCTTCCCCCTTCTTCTACCTCCCACCTCATTCCCATCTCTTGTCTAAATAAAATACAGAAAAAGCAAGTGCAGCTGGTACCTGGGAGAATGGACTCACCCCAGGGCAGGGGGCAGGGGTGGGGGCTGGGGGTGGGGCAGGCAGAGGACCCTCTGCCAGGTGTGGTGGGACCAAGTGTCCTCTCTCTCCTCCCCCTCACAGAGGCTGGCCTGGCAGCGGCCTGCTGTCCAGAGGAGGCTGGCAGAGACCCCTCCACGCCTGCCTCTCAGGCACCATGTCACGGGGGCCCCGGGGCGGGGGCAGCAGCCAGGGCAGTAAAGCAGAAACTAGGCTCTGTAAAAGCATCCTTTTCCCTTGGCTCCCAGAGGAAGCCCTCTTTGGTTTTAAGGCAGATTTGGAGTTTCCTGGAAGCAGGGAAAAGGCAGGCGAGAGAAATTAGGATTGAGATAGATGCTTTTTTTTTTTTTTTGCTTGTGTTTTTCCTTCAGTATAAAACCACTGTAGAAAATAACTTCTCGTAGAAAAAAAACAAAATACAGAAGAAAAAAAACCAAAGGGGTATTTTTCTTTGGCTTCAAGCCCCCTCCCATGAGGTGTAGGGTAGGGGGTGGGCATGAGGTGAGGAGGAAACAGGAGGCCTCTGCCCCCACCCCTGCCTGGCAGGTCCCAGATTACATGATGCGGCAGTTCTGGGGGTTCTAAGAGAGAAGAGAGAGGGGAGAAGTGTGAGCGGCAGTGCCTGGGCCCAGACCCTCTCTCCCTGGCCGCCAGAGGGAGCTAGCGTCTCCCCTACGATTCACACCCCGCCACGCCCCTGCCCTCCAGTCTGGGGCTCAGACGAGAGGGGCAGGATGCAGGAGTGGGCTCTCTAGGACTCGGGCTGAGGAGGAGGCTCCCGCTCCCCCGGGCTGCGGAAGAGAAGGCCCTCCCCCCACAGAGGGCCACTTTGTCCTAACCCTCAATGACCAGCGTCCTGATTGCAGGGTGCGGAGACAAAGGGACAACTCACCTGGGTTCGGGGGCTGGAGCTGCCCAGGAGGTAGGAGCGGGTGACCAGGTTGTCCCCGAAGCTGCCACCCCCACTGCCCCCCACACTGCGGTAGCTGCGAGTGACTGTGACACTGGAGGCAGAAGAGCCAGAGGAGATGGATCCGCCCACCGGGGCTCCCGAGCCGCTGGCAGACGCCTTGTCGGCTGGCTGCCCGCACGTCCCGCACAGCACGGTGCGCGAGCGCAGGTTGTACTCAGCCGGGTCCCCCGAGCTGCTGCAGTGGGAGCCCTGAGGAGGGAGACAAGGCTCAGGCGGGACGGCGAGCCTGGGACGGAGGGCTCAGGCCCAGCCCAGGCTCTGGGCGCCTGCAGGCTTCTAGCTGCCAGGCAGGAAGGTGGGGTTCTGCGCCCAAGGAGCCAGAGGGCAATAGGGGCTGGGGAGGCCAGGGGCTGGGAGGTGGGAGAAAGGAAGACATGAAAGGGGAGAAGGGTCAGGAAGACTTGGGGACAGAGAACAGGAATTGTGCCTTTGACTCCGTTTTAGCTACTTGAAGCTTAAGAGGAAAAGGAGAGAGAGAGGGAGCAAGATTATGGGGCAGTAGGCATGCAAAATTAATTGGAGGGGGCAGGAACGAGAGACCATTCTCGGGAAAAAAGAGGGAAAGGAGGACATGCATGCAACAGGAAAGGAGAAAGGACAAGAAAAGAACTGCATGCAATAGAAATGGGGGGAGAGAGGCAGGGCTAGGGTGCCCCACGTCTGTCCTCCCGTCCCCTTCCCAGGAGACAAATCTAGACCGTTGTCCGCTGCTCCCATGGGAATATTCCATGGCATCAGAAAGTTCCCACTCCCTTCCTTACCAGAGTAGGGCACCCAGGCACCTGGGTTCCCTGTTCAAGGTATAGGGAGGAGAGAGAAGAAAGGCCAGGGCAGCAAGTGACGTTCCAAAACATTCTTTAATGAAAAGATTTTTGGCATGGGAAGGCTGGGGAGGGGCTGCCCCCAGGCCTGGCTGGGTTGCCCCAGTGAGGGCTCGGGCTCGGCCTCAGCGGCGGCTGCCACTCACATGGTGGTGATGGAGCAGGTCATCTCCATCCTCATCCTCATCATCCTCAACCACAGTCACTGAGCGCACCAGCTTGCGCATGGCCACCTCCTGCCAAGGACAAGGGACAGAGCCCAAGGGTCAGGGGCTTAGGGCCAGGGGAGGGGTGGGGGTACAGCATATCTACCCACAGTGACCACCTGGAGCCTTTCTTGTGGTCTGCCCTTTGTCCAGCCTGCTTACTCTGTCCTCTGTGGTATTGGAGCTAAGGAACGCATTTCTGCCCAGAGGAACACCATTAAGCTCTCTGGGTTGGAGTCTGGCTCTACCTTTAACAATCCTTGCTGTCTTCCTTCCACCCCTCTTGCTGCTGGGGGAGGCACCTAGTGGTTTGCCCACTAGGTGGGGAGTCGAGTCTGCACCAGAGAGCTCCAGAAAGTGGCCCTGAATTGGTTCCCTTGGGTCGGGGGCAGCTGGCTCTGATTTTGGCCACCAGGGGGAGCCTTGTCCGGCAACAGGCCAGCCGGAAGCACACTTACTTCCCCAGTGGAGTTGATGAGAGCCGTGCGCAGGCTGTTCCCGCAACCCCAGGTGTTCTGCGCCTTCCACACCAAGTCAGTAGGGGGGCTATGGGTGGCCCCAGCCCCTGCAGCCCAGATCTGGAGAGGAGGGATTGGAGAAGAATGCTCACTCCGACACTCCCTTTCCCACCCAACACCACCCCAGAGCCCCAAGCTCCCTGCCACTCACCGTCACCACCTGCCCAGCCTTCAGGGTGAACTTTGGTGGGAAGCGGTAAGTCAGCAAGGGATCATCTCCGTTCTGGCGCTTGATCTGCCAGTTGCCCATGGACTGGTCCTGCCAGCATGATGGGGAAGAAGGAGGTGGGGGAGGCTCATCTAGGCTCTTGGGTTTATCTTGCTCAAGGGCCTCTCCCTCCATCCCTGCCCTCCCCTCCTACCTGGCCCCCCCACCCCCGTCACTGCCCTTCCCCTCAAGGATGAGAGCTGTGATCTGTGGACACTTATGTTGTACCAGGCACACTGACACTTTATCTTTCCTCGTCCCAAAACTCAGAGTTAGGGACTATTATTCATCCCGTTTTACAGATGTGGAAACCGATGCTCTGAGAGGTTAAATAACTTGCCCTAGGTCTCACAGCCAGTGAGTCCAGGGGCCAGGCCTGGAACTAGAGCGTGGAGGAGATCCACACAGTCACCCAGGGCCACCCTCGAGGGGAGGAATACTCTCTCCAAGCTTCATCCCCTCCTCTTGCCGGCCTTCTCCTTGATGCAGCTGCCTGCCCTTAGACCCCGACCTGGGAGCCTACCTCATTGGACTTGTTGCGCAGCCGCACGAACTTGCCCTCCTCGTCCACCTCCTCCACGGCCACGCGCCCACTGGTGCGTGCATGCTGCGAGAAGCTGCTGCGGCTGCTCTCGGCAGACTCCAGCTTGCGCTTTTTGGTGACGCTGCCCCCACCCTGCGTCTGGGACGAGTGGGAGGAGGCGCGGCCACGGCTGCGCTGCGAGGTGGGGCTGGGGGACAGGCGTAGCCTGGGGAGGGAGAGACCAAGAGGGGTGCCTAGTCAAGGCCAGCCACGGGCCAGAGGCCACCACTAGCACCTCCCTGACTCCTCCCCAGCCCACCTCTCCTCCTCGCCCTCCAGGAGCTTGCGGTAGGCGTGGATCTCCATGTCCAGGGCCAGCTTGATGTCTAGCAGCTCCTGGTACTCATCCAGCTGCTGCTGCATCCTTGCCCGCATTTCGGCCATCTCCCGCTCCTTCTCTGCCAGCAGCCGCCGGCTGGTGTCCCGCTCACGGGCCAGCGAGTCCTCCAAGTCCCGAAGCTTCGCCTCCTTGGCTGCCAGCTGGGGTGGGGGAGGCATGGGTCTGGTGAGCTCCCAAGGGCCCCGAGTATGGAGGGATAGGGATGTGGGTAGGTGTAAGGGACACCCAGCCACCCTCTCCAGGATCTCCAGGCCCTCCTCAGAGCCCATCACAGGCTCTAAACATGGTCTTGGCTAGTGACTGGGAAGTCCTTCCCAATATCTAGCTGAAATCTTTCGTTCTGAGGCTAGACCCTATTTCCTGCGTCACAAATGGCGCAGCCAGCTAGAATAATACTGATGCTTTTAACACTCAACATTGTAGAGTATCAGGACAAATCTGTGAGTTAGGGAGGGTAAGAGCAATCTCCATTTTCAAATGGGAAAACCAAAGCTCTGAGAAGCAAAGGCAAGGTAAGAGCGAGTACTGGACAGCAGACAGGCCTTCGGACTCCAAATCCTGGGTCTCTTCTCTCATTGCATTGTCCTGGGGCACGTTCTGTCCCTCACCTCTACCTCCCCCTTCACAGGAAGCCCCCCTGGGCTTCCGGCCTACATCCTGCCCAGACCATTGGGCCCTGGGAGAAAGAGTGAGGGGGGCATCACCTGCTTTTGGAGCTGGCTGAGCTGGGCGGAGAGGCTGTCGATGCGGATGCGGGACTGCTGCAGCTCCTCGTGGGCGGCCCCCGCCAGGTTGCTGTTCCTCTCAGCAGACAGCCTGGCATTATCCAGCTGGAGGGGAGGACACAGGGTTAGGACTGCAGGGACTGGGAAGGACAGAGGGAGGGTCCTGAGGAGGGCATCACTGCTGCAACCTCTGATCCCCCACGGAATATCCCAGTGCGGGCAAGGGCAGGGCTGCTGGGGGCAGAGGCAGTGAGGGAACAGCGGAGGGTGAGCACCTTGGCGGAATAGGTCTTCTCCAGCTCCTTCTTGTACTGTTCCACCTGGTCCTCATGCTGGGCCCGCAGTTCCTGCAGGGCGTCTGACAGCCGGCTCTCAAACTCACGCTGCTTCCCGTTATCAATCTCCACCAGCCGAGTCTCATGGCGGCGCTTGGTCTCACGCAGCTCCTGGGAGGGTTAGAGCAAGGACACAGAAACCCAAGTCGGAACTAGTTCCTTAGAGGCAGACTCAGACGGCCGAGCTCCCTGCCCAGCCCTTACCCCTCAAGCTGCTGTCAGCCCCACTCTAACCTGGGAGCTAGGTGCTGGCCCCCACTCCCTGTCCACTAGAACGAGGGACGCAGGCAGGTGAGCCCTGCACACAGCTGATCCCCAGCCCAAGACTAGCGTCTGCTACCACCCAGCCCCAGCCCTCCGGCCTGCAAAGCACAGTCCCTACCTCACTGTAGATGTTCTTCTGGAAGTCCAGTTCCTCCTTCAGGGTCTGCAGCCTGTTCTCAGCATCCACCCGCCGCAGCATCTCATCCTGAAGTTGCTTCTTAGCCTCACCCAGGGCTGCCTCAAGCTGAGAGGAAGCAGGTAAAGATTGGGGTGAGGGTCACAGAACATGAGAGCTGGAAGGAAGCTGAGAGGTGAGCTGTTCCCAGCACACCCCTTTACATGTGTGGAAACAGGTCCAGGGGAAGGGGGGGCCTTGGATGTCCACTTACTCACAGAAACTACTCTGGGTGGGTACTGTGCTAGGAAATAAAAGGTAATACTTCCCCCACAGCCATAGAAACTCCTCTCCCTGGCACAACATAACGATTGCTATAAAGGAGGTATGTACAAAGTATTGAGGGGATATGAGAGAAGGAACCGAAGTGTACCTGGGGTAGTGGGGGCTGGGGGCCCTGGGAAGGCCTCCAAGAGGCTGAGACCCAAGGCACAGGCTTGTGGGGACTGGAAAGGGGCACTGTCGTGACTGCAGGGGCAGAAACAAGCACATGCAAAGGCATGGAGGTATGAAGGCTCATGTGTTCTGGGGGTTTCAGGAAGATCAGTACCACTGAAGCCTGAAGTATACGGTAGGGAGAAGTGATGGGAGAAGGGGCCAGGCCAGGAGGCAGGGGCTGGCTCATGAAGACACACCCTTGTCTGCCACAAAGAGAACCTCTGAAGAAGTTTGAGCAGGGGAGCACCTTGCTTAGATTTTCATTTTAGAAAGTGCATGCTGGCTGGATGTGGTGGCTCACGCCTGTAATTCCAGCACTTTGGGAGCCTGAGGTGGGAGGATCACTTAAGGCCAGGAGTTCAAGTTCAACCTGGGCAACACAGTGAGACCCCATCTCTACAAAAAATAAGAAAATTAGCCAGACATGATGACATGTGCCTATAGTCCTGGCTGCTCCAGAGGCTGAGGCAGGAGGATCACCCTGAGCACAAGAGTTTGAGGCTGCAGTGAGTTATGATTGTGCCACTGTACTCTAACCTGGGCAACAGAGCAAGACCCTGTCTCTAAAATAAAATAAAAAGAAAGAAAGAAAGAACAGGCTGGTCAGTGCAGCTGGGAGGGGATAGGGGGAAGGGTAGAGCTAGAGGCAGGAGACCTGGGAGGAGAACAGCCCAGCCTTGGTTTGGTAGTCAACCTGCTGGCTTCTCCTGGTCTCTCCCTGGTGCACTGGGGTGGCAGGGCCTGGGAAGCAGAGAGCCCAGGATGGAAGCTTGGCCACTGACTCCAGTGCCTGCCCTACTCTGAGCAGATGAGGCAGTGAAATTGGGAACAAACCAGCTTCTTGGATTCCGTTCCCTAGCTTTTAACATGAGAAACTGGAGCAAAGTGTTTTGAAAGTAGAGGCCACCATATATATGCAAAGCATTATTAACACATGTCCCATATGTCATTAACCATTAGCTCCCGATTATGGCCTCAATAGATGATTGAGAAAGAAAGAAAGAAAGGTCTCCACTCCTCCTTTTTTCCAAAGAAGTCACAAGCTGTCTGCAGGAGGGCCTAACTGGGAGGGATCTAGGGCCAGGCACAGTTCGTTGCAAAGTTAAATGGAAATGGCTTGTAGATTATTTCAAATTCACTGTGCTAGATCCCATGGGCGGCCAAAGAAGGACGAGATATGGTCTGAGTGGGTGAAATGACGCTAGGACAGGTGAATGGCTGAGACCAGACCAGGCCAGGACAGGTCAGACCAGGCACCTCCCGAGGGCGGGTCAGGGTAGAAGAGCAAGTGCGCATGTGTCAGGTGGGGCTGTGGGCGGGCCCTGCAGGGTGGCCTCACCTTGGCCACCTGCCCCCGCAGATCGTGCAGCTCGCCCTCCAGTGTGCGCTTCTCACTGAGAGCAGTACTCAGCGCGGCCTCCTTGGAGTTGAGCAGAGCCTCCAGGTCCTTGAGCCGGGCCTGAGCGGCCATCAAGTCACCCTCCTTCTTGGTATTGCTAAAGAAGAGAGAAAAGAGTGAGTTTAAGAAGAGAATGAGTCCACATCCCTGGAGAGGGCCCGGTTCCAGAGAGGTCAGCCACGGGGGCTGGCTCTGCTGTCCCCCCAGCCACCAGGAGAGGGCATCCTTGCGTTAGGTTCGTTTGCATCTGCTCGCCTCTGGAGCTGGGCTCCCACCTCCCCCAAGGTCCCCCAAAACCCCCTTCTTGCTTCTCCACCCTTCCCATGACTCAGGGCTCAGGAACGTGCCTGGGGCCAAGGGCAAAGCTGGATCCCATGATATGAATGCTTTGCCTCTCTCCCCTCCCATTCCTTCCCAATCAGACAGGGGCACCTTTGTCTCCTGCCCCTTCCCACACAGGGCCTTAAAGTTCTCCTCCCTGGACTCCACCCACCTTCCTTTCAGCCAAGCTTCCCTCCCTCCAGGGAGCCAGATAACTAAGCTCCCAGCCTGGGGGTCCACATGTCCCTAAACCTCAGTTTGAGTCCCAGAGGTGTTTGTCACCCTCCTAGTCCCTTTTACACATGTGGGACTGTGGGGAAGGAAAGTCTGGTTACAGCTCAGGGAGATGTAGGATAAGGACAATCAGGCATGGTATTGACCTCTTCCTTCTCAGGACCTGCTCTGCATCCCCTGACCTGGGCAGAGCAGAGACATCCCAGCCTCCCTTCCTCTGGCTTCACCAGAGCCCTGAGAGAATGCTGAGCCCTGCCCATTGGATCCACAAGCCTCAGCGTCTGGATCCAGATGTGGCTCCCAGACCTTCTAGTCCATCTGGGCTCCAGTTTGGAGCCTCCCTGCTCCTCAAACTGGGCAAAGCTTTAGCCAAAACCAACCGAACAGGGCTGCCTCTGCTACCTCCCTCACCTTTCTGGGCCCCTGATTATTTTTGCTAGTGCACTGTAGAAATACAGAGGTCCTATTTTCTTAAAAATCTGCAGGCAACCCAAGAACTTTCCAGATGTTACAATCACTTCACAAATACAGGGTGTGAGAAAGCAGCAGACTCAGGGAGTGGAGAGAAAGAGCCCAGGGGCCCAGTCGTCCCAGCGGCCATCTGTAACTCATCAGTCCTTAAGCACGCGCCCACCACGGCGGATGGAAAAAAGGAAAACCAAACGTGGGCAGTGGGGGAAAATCTACCCTGGAAAGGAGAAAAGTCACCCTGCCAACATTTTTCTTCTGCCACAAAAGCCCTAAGCTCCAAGAGGCCCAACAATTCACTCTCGAGTGGGACAGACTGACTCGCAGAAGCTCCGGAGGGAGAGGACGAGACCCAGGCAGTGTTCTCCTGCCACCGGCTTGGGGGAGTCCAAGAAAGGAGTCACCCCCCTCTAACTGGGCCTACTGGACTGGGAAAGGGATAGAGTGACACCCAGAGGGGCAGGGGAAGGGTGGGAGGGAGCTCCCCTAGCCTGCGTGCTTGCTCAGTGCAGGCCTCTGGCCACACCTTAGAACAAGTTGTTTAATACAACAACGTCTGTCTCCTGCAAAAGGAGGCCCTTCCAGAACTGGAAGATGCCTCCCCTCCTCCGTCTCAGTCAGAAAAGCTAAAAATAAAGTCAAAACCCAGCTCAGGTTTTGGCTGCCATCCGGCCCAGCCCCTGGCTGGGAGCACAGCCCCAACTTTCCATGACTTCAGAACTTTTCCGAAGCTGAAGCAGCTGCAGGGGGAGGCGGGTGAATGAAGAAAAACCGCTGGTAAAATGAAGCGACCGGGCAGACTTAGATTCTGAGCGCCTTGGGCCGACTTCCAGGCTGGCAGGGGCTTCCCAGAAGAGGCCTCTCTGCCCTGAAGGCTAACTAACGGCTGCAGCTGGCCGTACTGGGAGGCTGTCCGAATTTAGAGAACTGGAAGGAGCTTAGAGTCGGTCTAACCCTCTCCTTTTACAGATGAGGAGCAGAGGAAGAAGGTGAATGGCCCAGTGTCAAGCACTGCAGGCCAGCAGCAGGGACAGTGTCCCAGCCTATTCTGGCTACTGATCCAGGACTCCTCCTCCTTCACCTCACTGCCTCCCGAAGCCACAAAGTCCAGAGAAAACAGAGAAGCCGGGAGGAGGAAGAGGGCAGCCACTGCGGCACAAAACGTTCCCTAACGCAGCCAGCCTGAGCTGGGAGGAGCGGGGAAGAAAGAGGGGACACTTTCAGAAGACGTCTCAAGGGCACCTCTTCCCTAGTCCTGCCTCTCCAGGTCTCCTCAGGTGCCAGAGGAGAAACTCCAGGAGCTCCCCTTGGTAATACCCTTTCCTTGCCAGTGCCTGGCAGACAGTGACTGAGGAAAACAGAGGTGCGTGGTCTCTGTCCTCTGTGGTCTGACAAGCACAGGAGTTTTTTTCTTCGGTCTAACCTCTTTACTTTCTCCTGCTTGCAAAGGTGGTGGTAGTGGTGATGCTAATGATATTAATAATAACAAACACTTACATAGAGCTTATTATATGCAAGGCATTGCTCTAAATATTATAGTGTTAACTCACTGAATCTTCACAGCTACCCTGTGAGACAGGTGCTATTACTATGTGATTGAGGAAACTGAGGCACAGAGAGCTACGTCCAGGGTCCCCCAACAAGTAGGAGCAGAGCTGGAAAGCAGTGCTCTATTGCTTCAGCACATACGTGATATATGGCCTCCAACAAAATTAAGGGGGCTAGTTCCCTTTCCCTTCTGCAGGTTCTGACTAGCGCTGGAAAGAGAAGCGATTCAGGACTAAGACACACCCTGCAGATGAGAGAAACCACAAGCAAAGAGAGGGCAGCGAGGAAGAGCCTTCGCGGTTTTCTTAGTCAGGCATGGGGAGCTCCCATCTGTGGGGAAGAAGCCACTGTCACCCATGGGCTCATGACTCACACTGTGGGAGCTCTGCAGCCAGGGAGCCACATGCACACCCCGAGAGATGGCTGGGGGTACCGCAGAGCCCAGGGCCTCCCCTTCCTCCTCCCTGATCCCGCCTGCCCACCACCAAATGCCATTTCCTTCCTAGGAGGGGTCCTCAGACCTAACAGGAACCAAAGCAGACCCTGGCCAGGCATTCAGCCCCAGGGTGGTGGTGCTGCCTGCACCTCAGTCCCCTGGGGGTTGGCAGCAGGAAAGCTGGGCACGTGCCCCCCGCTGGGTTGGCAGGGATGACAGGGTGTGGCAGGCCAGAGGTGCTGGGAAGGGTGGGAACCTGGGGCCCCTCAGGTGACTCATGCTCAGGCAGACAATACCCGGGCAGTGGTCGGGAAATCCTCTAGTGCTCGCAAGGGAGACCCTGGCTCTGCTCGCGTCCTGCCCGGGCCCAGTGCCGTGCCAGCTGAGAGCCAGCTCTTTCCCTTGCATCCTCCAGGCTCCCCAAGCACAGAAATGGCTGCATCCCAGTGCAGAGGCAAGAAGGGCTGGGCATCCTGTTTCTAACTTCACACAACTGGCAAATCTGATCTCAGAGAGAGAGATGGGATGAGGGGGTTGGGGGAGGGGAAGGGGAAGGGAGGGGGAGGGGAGGGGAGCAGAAAGGAAAAGAATAAGGTAGAAACTAGGGCCGGCGCTGGTGGGTGTGACCCAAGGCTGGGGGTCTGTTAGGCTGTGGCTGGCGGGTTGGGGAGGCCTGGCTCACAGGCTGCTGCAGGCTGGGCTGCTTTGGGGAATAAAGGCACCAGCACAGCCAAGGGGCTGGGTGGGCACCAGGCCAGCCGCTGACCCGCCCGCTGAGTCACCCTCCTCAGCCAGGCTCCGATGCCAGATATGGAAGCCAGGGCCACCGCAGGCCTGTTTGGGCCTGGTTGCTGGGAGCAACATGCAAAGCCCAGAGGGAGAGGCCTCCATTTCCTCTCCTGGCCTGGGGGAGAGGCAAGAGGGATAGAGGCTAGACTGAGACTAAAAATAAGAAGTGGGAGGGGAAGACAGACAAGGGGGTGTGGGGGAGCAGGCCCCGTCCTGCAGGGGCTCCTTCAGACCCACCCCAGTCCCCTGTAGCCCTGCCTCACCAGCCCTGGGAGTTCCCCATCGCTAGGCGGCGACACAGAGAGGAGGCACGAGGAAGCAAGAGAGCAAAAGTCTCTGAGCGCCTGAGCTTCCCCTGCCCCACTGAAGGGTGCCCCCTGTGGCTGGGAAGGGCGGGTAGCAGGGAGTCCCTGCCTTCATAGCAACTGCTCTCCTGTATCCTCCTGGGCATCTAGACCTCCGCCCAGGCTGACTTCCTGCCATGGATGGGGTGTCTCCTGCTGCCACCCCAAGCCTGCCTGCATATTCCTACCGTCCCTCCTTCTGTTCCAGCAACTCCTCCCACTGCAGTATATCCTCCTTCTGTCCCTCCCTCCATTTATCCAAATACACCTCACACTCCCCCCTTGAGCCCGCCTCTGCCCTGGCCTGCTACTTTCGCCCAGTGTTTTACCCGTTGGGCCTTCGGGCTTTTCCTGCATGCCCCCAAATGCCCTGAGACTAGGCGGTTCATATGTCATGTGCTCAAGGCTTCTAGAGGGACTTCCTCCTGGACCAAGGCCTGGAGAAGGGGAGGCTTGGGCACTAAAAACCTGCCCACCGGGTCACTTGAGGACACTCACAGTAGACTGGGACAGAACACAGAAAATGGCATGATGCACACAGGCGGTGCCGACAGTAACACAGAGAGACCCGGTAAGACAGCCTGGGAGATGTGTCGACCTCCGCCTCGCATGCCGAGAGGCATACCAGTCAGCGAGCGACACGCAGGCCTAGTGAAACCGCCACTCCCACCTGCCCTCCAACATCGCGCACACATCCGCAACTGTGTGTGCAGCTAGCCATGAGGTCTGACAGCCTCCCACTCCCCAAAGTAACCACTGCTTGATTTTTTGGCTAGTCTGTGGGTCTGCAACCGCTTTCAGGTAAGGGCAGGATGTGGGTAGACTGGGACAACTGGCTTCCCCTCCCTGGCATTCAAGGCACCATCGCTCTCTGGAAAGAAGATCTTGAAGAGAGAATTGAGCCGGGGCAGGTGTTCCAGGGACTTAGAAGCCTCCTGAGCCTTCCCCAAACCCCAGCCTATGAAGTTCTAAGTGTCTTGCACCTGAGAAGCCCACAGTAGGTGCCCCAGTAGGGACCACCCCCGGCCTCCCCGCACAGGCACAAGCACCCACATCAGGCATGGCTCTGCTTGAACACGCCTCGCTTGGGCATGACACCGGCCAAACATGCCTGGGGTCTGAGGCCCCTCAGATCCCCTTCCAGAGCCGCCAATCTCCCAGCTGGCCTCCCCCAAGACAAAGGCAGGTCTTAATTCCAGGCAGAGGGAAGGGTTGGGGTGGGGGACTGGTGCTGAGAGGGGGATAGGAGGCCTGTTGACATGTTCAGACCCAACTCCGGCAGAAGCGCTGGGCCTGGCAGGGGGCCAGGCCTGAGTCACAGCTGCTGGGTGCATCAACGTGGCATTGTACAGAGGCGGGAGAAGCCTGGGGCCAGAGGCCAGAGCACTGGGGTCCAGGACAACAGGCGACTGGCTTCCTCCCCAGCCACCCCCTGCAAGGTCCCCTGCCAAACTCCACTTTCTTTCTTCCTGGCTTATCTCTCCAGAAGTCATTCCCCGGTTGTCAAAAAATGCAGGGGTGGGGCCTGGGACGGACCAAAAGAAGTAGGGGTGTGGCGAGGGCAAGGATGGCCTAATAAGAAGGCAGAATGTCCCGAGGTGGGAACGGAGGGAGGTCACTGGCCAAAAGAAGGGACATTTAGGGGATCCCCACAAGAAGCCAAATCAGCAACCCCTTAACCCTCCATCTGGTGGCGCACAGTAATTAACCCTGACAACACCCGGATAGAGCGGGAGCCACACCCCAAGGTCAGGAAAGGAAGTCGGGGAGGACCTAGGAGTTCTGGTCCCACCGCATTCCAGCTCTAGCCTCAGAAGATGCAACTCTCTCTCCCAGCCGGCAGAGGGTGGCAGCGTTAGAGCTTCAGGAAGAAGGGGGCGTCTTGGCAGTCCCAAATAGCTCCCTCTCAACTGCCCAGAAACTAGACCCCTTGAAATGATGAGTCTCTAGCTCCCCTGAGGCAGCCCTAAAGGGACTCATGTGTCCTGTCCCCTGCTTCTATTCGTCTGCCACTAAATTCAGATCACTGTCCCTCATGCTGCAACTTGAATATAGTTCTCAAGAAAAGGCCACTCCTCAGCCTCTTCTTCCCTGACTGGACAAGCTTAGGGTCTCCTGTCCACTCTCCATTCTACCCTCTACCGTGACTCAGCTCCCCTGCCGGGCCTGGGATCCCAGCCAGAATTATTCCTGGCTTCGGCAGGCAGGCGGGATTCCGGCTTCCTCTCTTACAACTGGGTGGGGGTAGGGGTGGCCAGGGAGGCCTGCCCTTCCCAAACTCTGTCCCCTTCCTTAAGGGATAACTAAAGGCAATTCACCAATTGCAAGACCTTCTCACAGCCCAGCCTCAGGCTGGGGGAGCCAGTATGGGTGCAGGAACAGTGGAAGGTAGACAGTTCAAGGTCACTGTGCACCTCCCCCTGGCTCCAGGCACTTGCTGTCTAATCCTGCCCAGCTCTCAGGTAACAGTCCTGCCTTTCCTTCTAGCCCCCAACACAGGTCAATGGGAGTCATTCCTGTGCCGACTCTTCCTTTCCTACTACACGATACAGCCCTCTCCACTGTCCTGAAGGGAGAGGCCCTGAAAACCAATTGTCCTTTTCTACTGGCAACGAAAACAAAGCATACGCCAGGAGGGTAATGTCAAAATAATTAACCATTTCTAACAAACTTTCTTTGGGAAATAGAGAAGTGTGTTAGTATTTTTAATCTCACAGTTTGTGGGAAATATTTCTATTGAGAATAGCATTCATTGGCTATTAACTATATTCACATTAATTATATTTGATTTTACTATTAACAGCTTGGTATTTTAGAGGACTGTTTTCTTAGTTTGTGGGTCATTGTACTACTTTGGAACATAAGGGCTCTCCGGAGATTTTCTGCTCTAACCCCTTTCTTTTACAGCTAGGGAAATCCAGACTGGGGAGGCGATTTGCTCAAGGTCACACAGCAATTTAGTGGCAGGGCCAACCTAGAACTAAGAACACCAAGGGCCAGGGCTGTTTCCACTTCCTCACACTACCTGTCACTTTTTTATGGGCCAACTTGCCTCTTATTAAGGGATAAGAGACCTGCAACCTCCGCAGAGATCTCCAAGCTTGGCCTGTGTCACCCTCGGTACACTGGGGCCAAGGAGGTAAGAATGGGATGAACCTGCCCTAGGGTCAGGTCTCTGAACAAGGCTCGGTCTTGGCTGCTGCAGCTGCTAAAAGTGGTGAGAGGCTGGAGAGGAGGGAGGCAAGGGGGAGGAGAGCAGGGGGCACAGTTGGTAGGGGAGGCATCTCCTACCAGTTGTCCCTCCAGCTGTCCCTGGCTTCAGCCCTGACACTGAGCCACTGTAGAATCACTGGGGGGTGGGACTGGGAGTGGGAGCAATGGGCACATTCTATGTAAGAGTAAGTCTCAGATTCCTGAAGGCCTGGGGAAGTGCCAACCAAGGCATCCATAGGGGGAAGGCAATGGGGCTCCTAGTGAGGAATTATTCTCTCTTTTGTTTCTCTTGGACCCCTTAAATACTTCTCAGCTCCTGGGTTTAGTAGCTGCATCTTCTTCTTTCCCTTTGATTCCGAATGTGGACTTGGGTGAGGGGGTTGGAAAGATAACACCCAGAGGTACCACTCTTACGTAAAGTTTAGGGCTGAGGCATCCTCAAAGGCCCCCACTCCCATTAACTGAATGGCTCTGCCAAAGGGCATAGCCTCCTTGGGATCCAGGTAGACAATTCCCATGAGAAGTCTCAAGACATGAATCACCATCCGCTGATCCCAGAGCTCTCAAGATCTATGGCCTGGCAGGAGCCTGGGTCTTTCCAGGTACAGGCTGGAGCAAAGGCTATTGACCATATGTTTACAGGTCCTAGCAGGACAGCAGAGCATTAAGGCATCACTGGCCCCAAGGCAGAATCTCCAGGGCCTAGGAGTACGCCTCAGCCACGACACCTCACCTCACCCTCTAGATCCTCCAACCTGTCCCCTACACTAAAGAAGTGAGGTTTAATGGCAAGAGTACCTACCTGGAAGTCAGAAGGCCAGTGCTCAAGTTCTAACCTAACACCCCCTTGCTGTGTGACATGGGACGATGCCTGTTCCTGACCCATCGTCCCCTTTGCCGTTCTCATCCTGATCAGAGCCTGCATCTCCCCGCCTGTCCGCACTGGGGCTGCAGAAGGTGGGTAATCCAGGAAGTTGTAGAGCACCAGGGCCTCCTTGGAGTGGAAGAAGCGCTTCTGCTTTGTGGGCCTGGGATCTCCCCACTTCTGACTCAGCCTTCCTCCATCAGTTTCGCATGGGAAGGCATAGACTCTGGCACCACCCTGATCCCCAAGCCCATAACTCTGGACTCAACCCTGGATTCTAATTACCTGTGCATATCGCCTGTCCAGAGCCATGGTTCCAGATACCACCAGAGGTTCTTTTTTGTTTGTTTGTTTGTTTTGGAGACAGAGTCTTGTTCTGTCACCCTGGCATCATCATAGCTAACTGCAACCTCAAACACCTGGGCTCAAGCAATGCGCCTGCCTCAGCCTCCGGAGTAGCTGGAATTACAGGTATGCACCACCACACCCTGCTAATTTTTTCTATTTTGGTAGAGATGGGGTCTTGCTCTTGCTCAGGCTGATTTCGAACTCCTGAGCTCAAGCCATCCTCCTGTTTCGGCCTCCCAGAGTGCTAGGATTACAGGTGTGAGCCACCGTGCCTGGCCTCCACCAGAGATTCTAAGGAAGGAGGCAGAAATGAGACCCCAGGATGTAGAGGGGAAGAGGGCAGAAGATGCAGACATTCAGGCCCCCATCCCTCCCTTTAAGACATATGCTGTCTCCACCCTGTCTCCTGCTGTCTCATGTAAAGCCACGAGGGTGGAAAGGAGGGGGGCAGCATCTGAATCATCCACCCAGCTGTCCTGCCTGGAGTGGGGCCTGGCTCCAAACCTAGACCCCAGATGGGCCTTCTCCAGTGCTTTCAACCTTCCTATTCTTCCTAAACTTAGGTGTCTAAACCCCTTGGGCTTTAGGAGAGAGAGAGAGAGAGAGAGAAGCAGAAAAGTGTGAGATGGGGAAAGGGGTTTCTTCTTGGAACCTATAACAACCCAAAAAGAGGGAGCTTGGTTGTGGTTGAGGTACCCAGGTTGGGCCAAGGATTGCCACAGGGTCTTACAGACAGCTCTGCACCTCAACTCCAAGCCTGGCCCTGAACTCTGAACTCTAATTAAACATTAAACCAGATAACACCTTCTCTCCAGGCTTTGGTGGAAGGGGTTGGGATAATGCCTTTCTTCCTCTCCCAAACTTTTCAATCTACCTTCACCTCATCCTGAGCACAGCAGACAAGCCTGTCTTCCTCTCCCAAACTTTTCATCCTCCCTACTTCACCTCACCCTGAGCACAGCAGACACAAAAGGGAGCAACCAATCCTGACTCCTCCTACCGTGGACAGAGGGGAGATACGGTCTGAGTCCCCTTTGTCTCCACCCCACCTCCCTTCAGCCTGGGATCCAGGTGTGCAAACCCACCCCGCTTTTCCGGAAGCCCAGCCTCCCCAGCCAGGATCAGTGGGGGAGAACAGAGGCAGGTGGCTAAATATAACAAGTACACACACCTCCCCCGCCCCTGCCCCATGTGCCCGCACACACCCGCCTGGTGTCCCAGGCCTGGACAGCTGCACCAAGAGGCAGAGGAGACAGACTGGCGTGAGCGAGAGACTATAGAAGCCACTTATCCTGTTCCCTGATCCGTGTTTTCACCAGATCTGCTAAGAATGTCCTTCACAGCACTCTGCAAGGGGAGCTTTGGTAGTTGAGTGGACTAGTTGAGAACACAACTAATTCTCTGGGGCTCCCTAGCTTGCCTCTTATCTGTCTTGCTAACTAAGTTATTTGTAACCCTAGTAGAAAAAAGACAGGCACGATCCCTTTCAATAGAAATGAAGGTAGATCCTCCACAGAACTTCCATGGACTCTTCAGAAGGGTGATGGATCTGCCGCACCCACAACACCTGGGGCTGGGGGCTAGCGACCCCCAGAATACGCAGAGGGGTTGAGAGAAGAACGTGAGTTTGGAGTAGATAGATGATTAAAAGGAGAGAAGGAGGGGAAGTGATACATCAGCCCTTTAGGGATCTTCAAGCACCTTTAGTGCTCTTTGGCTTGGGTCTTCACGGAGGAAAGGGGAGCAGGGAGAAGGAGACCAAATCCTCGGAGGCCTGGAAGAAGAGGGCCTAAACTTCGAGGCTCCCAAAGGGTTTTTTAGAAAAGAAGGTGGAGCTGAGTAGGGTGGGGTAGGGTGGGGCAGGGATGGGTGAAGTGGGAGTGGCCTGAAGCTTCCAACGGCTGGATTTCAAAAATGTCACTGTATTCCAGCATTTTAATAAGGCAAAGATCAAAACGTCAGCAGCTGAGAGGATGGGCCTGAGCAAAGACTGCTCTGGTTTGGCTGGGAAAATGAAAACGGCTCACCCTGAGAAGGTCAAGAGAGGGAAGGGCAGAGCCCCCAACCCTCGAAGACACCAGGCAGAAGGCCAAGAGAGAGGTGCTGCCAGACCTGGACATAACACAACTTCCTGTGCCAGGAGCCTCTGCCCTCTGTCTCCCTCCCTCCCTCCCTTGCATTCCTGGGCCAAGGGCTCTGGGAGCTGCGGGGGAGCCAATCTCCTGGAGTTGTTTTGGTGGGCCTGTCAGAGAGCCCAGGAAAGGTCCCAGACACGCAGGGAGTGAGGGAGAGCTTCCCAACTCTGAGAAAGAAACCCGGGAAAGGGAAAGGTCACGCCGAGGGGCCCACCACCCACGCCCCTGGAGGGGAAAGAAGGGGTTGCTCTGTGCCTTTGTGACCTCTCTCCAGCACCACTGGACAGATGCCAGCTTGGTAGCTCTTTGTGGACATCGTGTGTTTGGAGCCAGCCTAGGCGAAGCTGGCACAGTGCCAAGCCTGCCAAGAAAGTCCTAACAGGACCCTTTCACCCACTCCGGTCTGTCCTGGGTGCCCAGAGTTCTTAGACCTGGCAGGGCCAGTTCTGCTTTGCTCAACTCCCTCCCGCAGGCTCCAAATGGCTGGCAAATGCCATCCTAACCGAATGCGGGCCTGCTGCCAGCCCCTACTTGGCCCCGATGCCCCCACCATTCCTTATATCCTCCCACCCACTCCAGAGACCCCTCCCCTCTCTGTCCTGTCTTGACAATTTCCCTTGGCACTGCCAGTTACCCGTTGCCGTCGCCGGGGGCAGTTCCGGGGAGGGAGGAGACTGCATGGCAAAAGTTATCAGCCGTTCGGGGCCCTCCCGCTCCCTGCCTGAAGCCGGCCAGGGCCGCCAGGTCAGCCGCCCTCTCCGCTCCCGGCCAGCACGCTGCCACCTGGACGCACTCACCGCGCTTTGAGCTCCTTGAACTCCTCACGCACTTTGCTCAGCTCCAGCTGCAGGCGGGCGCGCTCCTTGGCCACCGAGTCGAGGGTCTTGCGGGCATCGCCGAGCTCAGCCTCGTAGGCCGCCTTGATGCCGGACACCTCGCGGCTGACCACCTCTTCAGACTCGGTGATGCGAAGACGCAGCCCTGCATTCTCCGTCTCCAGCGAGCGCACACGGTCGATGTAGACCGCCAAGCGGTCATTGAGCTCCTGCAGGTCCTCCTTCTCCTGCAGTCGGGTGATGCGGGTGGGCGACAGCGGGGTGGAGCTGGCCTGCGCCCCGCTGCGGGTGGCGCGCCGCTGGGACGGGGTCTCCATGGCCGGCAGGGTGGCAGCGCTGCCCGCGGGGCAGGGGTCCCGGAAAGGGCGCGGAGCTCGGGCCGAAGGACAGAGACTGCTCGGGGTCGGAGTGCGCCGGCCGGCTGGCTCTCGGCTTGCTCCTGGCAGGCGTGGGGATCTGGGCCGGGCGCTGTCGGACCTCGGGATCTGGGTTGGCTGGTGTAGATGCGGCGCTCCCGCGAACACTCTGAGTCACCGGCGCGGGGGCAAAGGCTCTAATAGGTCCTCCTCTAAAGGGAGGAGGGGCCACTGCTCTTAAAGGGGCAGTCGCTTATCCATAGGGGTGGGGGCGGGAGCGGTGAGGGGGGCAAGGACCGCCGGGCTGTGGCAGCGTCCGGCCCCACCCTCTCCAGCGCACCCCAGTCTGCCCGAGGTTTGCTGAAGCTTCCCCTGTCTTAGTTCGTGCCTGGTCAGCGCTCTCAGCTCCAAGTTTGTCCCGACAGCCTCAGGCCTTCTGGGGTAGAGGACAGAGCCAAGGGGTGAGAGTGGGTGGGCAAAGCGGGGGAATAAAGGGGGAAGTGGGTGCAAAGCAAGGGAGGGGGCCAGGCGGGCAGAGCTGGAGAGCCAGGAAAGTCGGGGAGGGCTGAATCTGGTGCCCATCAGTGTGACTCACCCTCCTTCCACCGCTGGCTCCCCCTTCCCTCCCAGTAGTAATAGTGAGTCACCCCTACCCCCCTAGAGATGTGGGCAGCCCATTCAAAGCTGCATCTCTGTATGCCAGGGGTGGGGTGGAGAAGGAATGCCTGGGTTCCCTGGGGGGCAGTGAAGTTCTGGAACCTGAGTTCCTTTATGCCCTCAATTTTGGGGCAGGAATCAGGAGTTTGGGGTCCCTTTCTTCCTGTCTTGTGCCCCAATTTTCAAAACCAACCATTAGGTCTTAGGCCCAAGCAACAAGCCAGCAGTTACCTAAAGCAGACCAAGAATAAGCCCCAGGCACTGCCCCCTCCCATCTCCCGTCCCCATCCTTTGGACCCAAGCAGTTGGAAAAAGAGACTGCCTGGGTTCCTCCTAGGTTCCTCCTAGGTTCCTCCCCCATTCAGTCCCTTTCTACTGCTTACCCACCCAGTCAACTTATTTTTTTTTCCAGAACTGTACTTATTTTATTTTAATGGATAATTTAAAACAGATACCAGAGCTGTGTGTGCATTCATCACGTTGCCAGGACACCAGAGCCCAGATTTTTGTGGTTCCCAGAGGGGCCTGAATAGGGGAGCAGGGCTGGGGGCTGGACAGCCAATGTTGGGTCTCTATCTGGTTTCAGCCAGAAAAAGGGAAGTGGGGGTCAAGAACTGCAAAGACCCCACAGCCTTGCTGGCTGCAAAGGCCAGCATCACGCGTAACTCTACTTTCCTCTCTGGCAAAGGTCTGCTTTGCAATTGGCTCCCGGGAGGGGCTGAGCCCTCTCACAAAACAGGATCACCCGAGTTCCCAGCTTCCCTACCCAGGCTCTGGAGCCTCTGTCCTCAGGCCTCACCAAGGACCCCTTTGATTAGCTTCCCACTCCCCTCCCCTAATCTTGGCCCTGGCCCCACCAGCCACTCATCTGTTCTAAGAGGTGACAGTGCTGAGCTTCCAGGCCCCACCCGCTTGCATGCCCTGCCTCAGTGCCTCCTACAGCTTATTCTCTGATGAGGAAGCAGGGAAATTAAATTATGTTGCTAACTCCCAGAGCTCCAGGATATCAGGGCTTCTCTTAAACACAAGAGAAGCAGGGCTAGACAGGTCCTCAGTTCTGGAGCTAGGCCTCAGCGTGGACAAGGCGCCGGAGTGGGATTAAGGCAGGAACTTTGGGTATTCAGGAAGGGGAACTAGGGAGGGTCTCATCTCTGTGCGGGTGACGGGGCAGTGTGGTGAGCAACCAGGATGCACTCAGGTGAGGGGACCCAGGATAT
The DNA here is from genome assembly GCF_000956105.1 of Propithecus coquereli. Lineage (NCBI taxonomy): Eukaryota > Metazoa > Chordata > Mammalia > Primates > Indriidae > Propithecus > Propithecus coquereli. The sequence goes on from NW_012151840.1 coordinate 1,961,630, forward strand.
GGCTTTTCTCCCCCAGACATGGCACGCACCCTCAGCTTGCAGACAAAACAAAATGTCTTGTTCTGCTTCTCTCCCTTATGTTCCCCAAACCAGAAGCAGAGGTGGGACGGGTGAGCCAGAAACGTGAGGGATAGGGCTCGTGCTGTTCCCACTGCCTCGGCCCTCTTCCTGGCACTAAGCAGCCCCCTCTGCCCCACCCGGCTGCCTGGCCTGGCTTCCCCTCTGGGCTGGGGAAGCAAAATCACACTTAACCCTTCCTATCTTAGACCTCTCCATCTTTGGGGACAAGGTGCTGGAGAAAGGAAGAGAGCTTTCACCCCGAATTTCACTCTGAGCTCTTTCCAAAGGATCCCCACCACCACCATCAAAATGACCTCAATCCTAAATCTGAACTTCAAAATGGGCCTTTATCCTGAATATTCAATCCTGACTCTGGACCCCAAATGCCGCAAGTCTACTCTCCCTATACCAGGACGGAGATCGCCAACCCCAGAAGAAGCAGGAGAGAGTAAGGGAGGCCAGGTTAGGAGGAGCTGGGCTTCCTGGGGGTTGGGGGATATTGTGACTCAGGGGTGACCAGCTTCTAATCCTGCTTCTTACTTGCTGTGTGATGCTAGATCTGCTACTGAATTCTCTGGAACTCAGTTTCCTCATCTGTAACATGGGCAGAATGGCTACCAAAGAGGAGGACTGAGCTCCTGGTATGCAAAGTTCTGCACACCATGCCATAGGATAATTGCAACACTGTGCTTGCTCTCAAGGGGGCCTCCCACTGGTGGGGAAGACAGAGGGAGAAGCAAACCCAACAGGCTCAAATGATTAAAGAGCAGTACATGCCGACACGCCTGTAGCCCCAGCTTACTTACTTACTAACTTACTTAAACTTACTAACTAACGAACGAACTAAATAGCAGCGCAGGACTCTGGGCTGGATGATGAATTCCGAATGGATCCCAGAAGCCTGGGGGTTGGGACATTCATGATGAAATCACAATATAGTGGTTGAGTCCAAGGGATGGTTTCCTCACTTGTCTTGAAAACCAATGACCTTGAGGTGGGAGTCTCCTCTGTGTTCTTATAGCATCCTGGGCCTCCCACTGTGACCCCTCCTCCTGAAAGTTCTGTGAGGGACAGGAGGGACCAAGTCTTAGTCATCTGTGTCCCTAATACCTGGTCCAGTGCCTGGCACTCAGTGTTTCTTGGGTGAACAAGTGCATCTGGCCCTCACTCACTTTTCAGGTGAGTGACTCTTGGGCAAGTTATTTCATTTCTTTCAGCCTCAATTTCCTCATCTGTAAAATAGGGATGCTGCAATAATTAACATTCATTTGAAGGAAGGCTTCTTGGAGAAGGCAGATTTAGGGGCTTTACAAAAGTGCCTTATATGTAGAAAATTCACTCATTCGACAAATATTTATTGAACACCTACTATGTGCCAGGAACTGTTCTATATACTAATGATACGGCAGTGAATAAGACAGACAAAAATTCCTACTTTCACAGAGCTGACATTACAAAAGACAAAATTATAATTTGTAAAATGGTGGTAAGTGCTATGAGAATAAAAATATAAAGCAAAACAATGCTCAAACAGTGAATAAGTTATACTTGTATGATCTTTTTAGTTGTATGTTTTCACATACATTCTCGATTTGGTCCACAAAACAACCTCAAGGGTTGGAGATTATTTCCCTGCTTTTTTGGTCCTCAGCAATGTGCCAAAAGAAAGAAAAAGAAAAAAAAAATTCAGGTGAGGCTGACTTTCACAAAACTAGACATCAAGTAACAGGCAGAGCTCAGAACTGGGACCAGGCAGCCTGGTCCAGATCCAGGACGTGCTTCACTATCTCCTGCCACTTTAGCTGGACATGTGGGAGGTGCAAGGGGGGACTGGTGCCGGGAGGAAGTCTGTGCAGAGGTGCTGAAGCAGGGAAGAGCTGAGTGTGCAGCTGGCCTGCTGAGGGGCACAGGGAGCCACTAGAGGCAAGGCAGGAAAGTGTGGAGAGAAAGAGGAGGGGAGAAATGGGAGGTGCAGGCAGGGATGAAGTGTGAAAGAGGCTTCTAGCTGATAGAGCCCGAGTTCAAGGAGAGAAGGGAAACATCAAGACCAGCAAGAGCCTTGGCAGGAGGTAAGCCAAACCAGGTGGACTGTGCTCAGCAGAGTGCTGAAACCAGGAGGGATGCCAGAGGCATACTAATAACGATTAGTGTAGGGAATAGTTATGCGGTACCTACTGTTATTAGGCACTAGGTATTTGCATTAACATGTTGAACCTTTATGATAGCTCTACGAGGTAGATACTATTATTAGTCCTATTTTACAGATGAGGAAACTGAAGCCCAGGTTAAATTATTCATTTAAGGCAGGGTTTCTCAACCTTGGCACTATTGCCATTTGGGGCCAGATAATCCTTTGTGGTTGGGGGAGGTTCTGTGCACTGTGAAATGGTTTGCAGCTATCCCTAGCCTCCACCCACTAAATGCCAGTAGCACCTCCATCCATTATAACAATCAAAAATGTCTTTGGGCACTGCCAAATGTCCCCTGGGGGGTAAAAAAATCACCCCCAGTTGACAACCACTTGTCTAAAGTCATATGGTGAGTAGAAGTGGAATGAAAACATACAGCTATAAAGATCATGAAAGTGTAAGTTATTCACTGTTCGAGCATTGTTCTACTTTACATTTTTATTCTCATAGCACTTACCACCGTTTAACAAATTATAATTTTGTCTTTTGTAATGTCAGCTCTGTGAGAGTGGAATTTTATTAGTAATACAAGTTGGCCTGACTCTGAAGGCCAAGATCTTACCATCAGACTATAATCCTGGACAGGTGGGAGTCAGAGAGAGGAGTCGTCAGATGGGATCTATTGGGGAGGCACTTATGCTCCCCCATGGGGGCAGGAAGGGGTGACTCTTTGGAGGAGGGTCTGGGGAGGTGAGCGTGATTTGGAGATCCTAGGCCATGGTTTGGGAATCTCTATAGTGAGTTCTTAAGGAGGGGGGGTCCTTGTTTTATTCATCCTTTGATCACAGAGTCTGGTACTACACAACTGTTGAACTGCTGAGTCACTCGTGCACAGGTGATAGTTATAACCTTGACTGTCAAAGACCTTGCCCATTCTTTAAGTGGCTGCCATGTGCCAGGCACCGGGCTAGGGGGCTGAATGGAGATGATCCCATTTAATCTTCACCTCAACCTTATGAGGTAGTATTATTATATGCATTTTATATGCCCAGAACCCCAAACTCCAAAGGTTGTGTAATTGGCCTGAGGTAGCACAGCTGAGTAGACTGTCTTCTTCCTACCCAGACTCAGCCAGGAGGAATGTGCCGGCTTGGCTCGTAGCTGGCTTGAGGGTTGGGGGAGGCCCTTAGAAGGAACAGTGAATGGCAAGTATTTGTAAAGCCAGAGAATCTCTCATTCAAATGAAATCTCACCCAATATACTGAATGACAGAGGCAAAGCCTCTCTAGTCAGGGGTCTTGGGGTGATTCCTCCCCCCATCTCAGGAGGCCCCCAGGGCTCTGAGGAATAAGACCCTCTCTTTATAAGTAGGCTTCTGACACCAGAGAAGGGAAGATTTGCCCAAGGTCACACAGCCATGCAGGGCCAGAACCTCCAAGATAGCATTCTGACCCCATACCACGCCACCACCAGAGACAAGGCAACATGCTGCACAGAGTTTAAGGAGCCAGTCCACCTCAAGGGACTGGCATGGCTTTTCCTATGATGTGGGGAAGTGGCTGCTGAGCTCACTGCTCCAGCCAGGCCGGAAGGGCAGCTGGATAATGAACAGAGAACCAATCCCTCACACCTGGGCAGGTCTCCCTGGTGACAACCCTTTCACAATCAAGATTACTACCTTAATCTTCTCAAATCTCCTTGAGGTACACAAGCAAGCACCATTATCCCCATATTACAGATGGGGAGACTGAGGCTTGGGCAGGTTAACTGATTTGCTCAAGGCCACACAGCTGTTAAGTGACAGAAGCAGGCCTAAACCCCAGGTTTCTGCCTTTAGGTTAACTATACCCCACCTCTCTTCCGCCCAGACCCTAAGGAGCCCCATCCAACAGCAAAATCCCAGAGCCTGCCCCGGAGTTCCCTTCTCAACACTCCAAACCACCTCCTCCCACCCAACTGGGCCAAGAGAGCCCCCCCACCTGTGAGCCTCAGGCTCCCTGGACTGTCACAATACATGCCACAATACACACCAGACTAGAGCCAAACAGAAATCAGGCAGCGGGCAGAAGGAAATTCAGCAGCGACATCTCCTCTCTTCTCTCCAACCCCCGCCCCCCAGCTTTGGCTCCTCACCACCCGGGGGAGGTGTTGGGGGCGGGAAGGGGCGGGGCACCCGGGGCACAGGTGGGGCCATGGGGACCGCGGGGCGGCCCCAGGCAAATCACTTGGGGCGGGCCTTCTGACTCGCCTCGGGCGGGGTTGTCCCCCCCTCCCTCCACACCCGGAGGCGGGCGACGCGGGCGCTGGCGGCCCGTGCTGACGCAGGCGGCTGCGTGTGGGCGGCTGCGTATGTGTCTGTGTGTGTGGTTGCTGGGGCCTCCCCGGCCGCCTAAATGGGGGTTTCCTTTCCCTGTTGTCAAGGAAACAAACAGAAGCGCCACAACTCCGGGGCTGGAACTGGAGAAAAGGGTCCCCTTGCCCCACACCCCTACACATTTCCAGTAAGGGAGGTAGATTCCTTTTCTACCTCATTCCCGTCCAGGTGTGGACCCAGTGTTTGTGGGGCCTGAAACTAGGGTGGCCGATCGTCCCGGTTTCCCAGGGACTGAGGAGTTTCCTAGGTCTAGGGACTTTCAGTGCTAAAATCAGGACTGTTGGTCATCCTACCCAAAGCGCATATAATTTTGCAGAGAGGCCTTCCTTACAAAATACAAAAATATCTTTTGCAAATTTTATGGACATAGGACCATGCGGAAACATTGGCAGGCCCCCTCTTAGGGCCTTTGCAACTGAGAGGCTCTGAAGCTTCCCCTTCCTTAGCTTTGTGGTAAATCTGCCTCTGTCCCCAGCCCCTGCAGCCCCCACACTCCTCAGGGTCCCCTTTGAAGGCTCTGCCCTGGCACTCAGCACCACTCAGCAAGGAGGATGGTGGTTAACCTGCCCGAGATTTTCTGATGGGAAGGGGCACTTTCCGGAGAAATAGGGAGGAGGGGCTGCCAAGTGGGGTAAGGGGGTTGCCAGGGTGGGTCTCTGGCCGGGTTTGATAGGGAAGGGACTGTGCTTGAGCCAGCGTTTAATCATTCATTGCCTAGAAGCTAGAGCTGGGAGGAGTCTTGGGCAGCATGCAGCCCAACGCCCTCATTTCTAGACCCACATTAGTGCAACTCCCCAGGTTGCCTGTCCACTATCCCTAAGCCAGCTCACAAGCCGGCCCCAGAAGGCACCCTATTTGCCCTCTTTGTCCAGTAAGCTCAAAGCTCACATGGCACCCTGAGAGCCCACCCGACTTTGGCCTTGACCCCCGAGGGGCTCTCCATCAGTGACAGGTAATAGGGGAATCACTGGAGGAGCGGGTGGTGAGGGCCTGGCTGGGAGGGACAGGATACAGAGGCTAAGGCTGGCGTGCTCTCAGGCCCTGGCCTGGTCAGGAAGGGGCCGAAGGGGCATCTGTTTCCTCTTGGCCATAGTACCCTCAAGGCCACCCCAGAGGAGATAAAAATGGTGCTGCCTTTGTGATACAGATCTTTCTGGCCTGGGAATGGAGGAGGGGGTCCACAAAACATTCCCACGTACCTTCTCTTCTCTCTTCCTGAAGCTTGGTGGAACTGAGCTAAGGTTTAGAGGTGGGGGGCACATTTCCTGCTGGAGGAAAGAGGTGAGATCTTGGTCTGTTAGGAAACAAGCCTGGCCATGCATCACCCCTGACCTCCGCACCACACCCTCACCCAAGACAACCCCCCCATCAATATCGTCTTCTATGAAACTCGCCCCTGGTGCCAAAAAGGCTGGGGACTGCTGCCTTAGTGAACGTATCAAAGGGTGGAAGATGGACCAAAGAGAGTTGAGCACAGAGGGTGAGTGGGGGTGAAGAGGGGAAAAGGGAGGAAGTTGGGGAGGAGGTCTACCATGAGGGAGGGGGTGGGAACCACATCTGGAGTCCAGGCCAGAGGGTCCTGGAGTGGGGAGCTGGACAGAGGAGAGGAGCAGCCCAGGAATTGAGGAGAGGGGCAACTACTTGGGTTGATGCCACTGCTCCAGCAGATCCTGGTGGGGCAAATATTTACCCAATGACAACGGTTGCTAAGCTGGGAGGAAGGAGGAGGGAGGCCAGTAGCTGGAGGCTTTTCTAGGCTCCTCCCCAACCCACACAAAAGACAGCCTAAGAGAGGCTTGAGCCATACCGCCTCCCACCCACACCAAGCAGGCTCAGCTATATCCCTCCTTGCACACACATTTTGGAGTCACCCCTACCCCCCAATTCCAAGCCAGCAACAAGCGAGAGGATTGGGTTGGGGGAATTTAATTCCTGGGCTGCCAGGTCTTCCCTCAACTCTGGGACAGCTTTGGGGATTCAGAGCTTGCAAAATGCCCCCTTGCCAATGCCCCCGTTGTTCAGTGGTGGGGGCGTGGTGCTGAGAAGGGGAGAGCCAAGGAATCAGGATATGGTGAGGAAGGGGCTGAGGGAGGGGGTGCTGAAGGAAGAGCCAAGTTAGCTAGGGGACAGAGGCCAGGTGGAAGGAGGGAAAAGGAGGGACTCTTGGGCAGGGGAGTGGGGCTGGTGGAGCCAGAGAAGGGGGTCCTGAGGGGCACTCCTTACTCTGGTCCCTGGGCAGAGAAGGGCTGAGGATAAGGGAGGGGGAGGGGAGGGTGTGGCCAGATGGAGCCAGATGTGGCCCATGTGATGTGGGCTGTCCCTGGCACAGGCACAGCAGGAGCAGGACATGCCACTACCACTGGAAAGGATTAGTCAGAAACTGGGAGGAGGCAGCCCCCAGAGAGGGGGCAGGGAAGAGAGTCAGCCCAGAAGCGCCCCCCACCAAGCAGATGGGGGAGGGTGACAGGGCTCAGGGCCTGCAAGGAGGGGTTGGCTAGGGGTTCAGGTTGCCCTCTCCATCCCCTCCTCAAGGGAACCACCAACTGGCCGCCATTAAGGTTCCCACCCGTTTCCCTGGCTGAGCGGGCTTCTGTATGCAAATGGGATCCTGACACCCATTTCCACCCCATGAGAGGAATCTCAGACACAGGACTTGCCGAGGACTGGCTCAGGGCCCAGCACACACAAAGGACATATGGTAGGTTCTCTTCCTTGCCCACCTCCCCATGATGAGGCCTCTGCTCTGCAGGGTGTCTCCCTGGGGGTCGATAGGTCTCACCCTCAGCCACAGGCCCTCTGGAAATGGGATGCAGAGATGGAAGGGAAGGACTGGTAGGGAGGGTACAAAGAGGAAGCCGGTGGGGCCAAGAGGAGGTTCCTGGAGCCCAGAGCTCCCTGCTGCCCACGGAAGTTCTCAGGGGGTGGAGAGTTGGCCAGAGTGGCTGCAGGGACTTTGTCCCTGACTCCGCTGTAGCCCCCATGGGTCCACCCTGAAGCAAGGATAGAGGAAGGGCTGTCACTGTGAAGTGAAACCAGAGGGACTGAAGCCACACCACAGGGGGGACTTGTCAGTGCCCCTATAACAGCACAAGCCCAAAGGGAGAAGGGGAAGGGGATCCCAGGAAACAGCAGAACCAAAGGGTGGGCCAGGGCACAGCAGTCACAGCAAGACCTATAGAAGCAGAATGTGCGGCCCTTGCAGAGCCAGGTCCAAGCTGGCAATCAAAAGGCTGTTGTTTTCCAAACTCCCATCGGAAAGTTTGAAGAATACACATGGAAACGTGACTCACTGCCCCCTCCCCATGGCCTCTCTTTCCTGGTTTCTGTGATTTTTCTCCCAAGAGTTAATTCAAGTCACATTCCCACAGAAACCAAAGCTTAATGAGGGAGGGCAAAGGGCAGGCTGCAAAGCCCAGAGCCATCAGGGAGGGGCTGGAAATTAAGATGTGCACTGGGCCGGGCGGGGCAGCCCAGGCTGTGGTGATGTGCCCACTGCAGACACCTCAGGCGGGGGAGACTTCAACTTCCAAACACTTAGATGCTTAACTTAACACACCTCCACCGCCTAAACCAAACCATCTTGAAGGTCCAGTGTTAGGACAAGAAGGAAAGCCGTGGTGCTCACAGTCTCCTAGAGGTGACAGAACCAGGACTGAAACCTGGGTGCCCTGCCTGACAAGTCTGCGGTATGTCCGCTGCCCCTTACTGCTCTCTGTACCCCAGGCCCAGAGAGCTCACTTTCTGGCCTCTTCCTTGGAACCCATTCCCCAGGCCACAGCTGAGGCCAGAGGCCCCAGAAGGTGGGAGTGGGGAGCTCCCTGCCTGCACTCACCTCCACCGCCACCCCCATGTATCACAGAGCAGGCGTGCAGGTGCGTCCCTCCCTCTGGGCTGGGGAGGATCCAGGTATGCCTGCCCCAACAGGGTGTCTCCAGGCCAGGAATTCCCAGCCTGTCCCAGAGAGGCCAGGGAAAGGGAGGGCCTGGCACTAGGCCAAGAGTGAGTGACCTTCCACTCTTGAGAATTCTTAGAAAAGGACCCCAAGTATTCCCAGGCCAGGAGTGACCCAAAGCTTCCATACTTGCCATCCCTCGTTGGATGTCCCAGATGACGCTCTCCACATCTCCCCAACACCATCCTGGCCCCACTCTGCTCCTCCTTCCTCAGCCTCACCCCCTTCATCTCCCTTGGCCAATGAGCCCCCAAGTCCTGTGGTTCCTACCTCCAGAATTTCTGCGTTCTGTGCACTGTCTCCAGCGCCCTGGCTCTGATCACGATGAGTTCTCACCTGGGTAAGTGCAGGAACCTCCCAGGCTTCCTGCCTCCACCTTGCCTCTGTCCCCCCCTTCTTTCTCCTCCATAAACCACAACCATGTTTCCAAAATGAAAACCTCATTGTGTTTCCACAAGACTTCAGACTTACAGTGGATCCCCATTGAATTTGGGATAAAGTCCAAATTCCTTGACCTGGCTTTCAAAGCCCTCTGTGACCCAGGCTGTGCTTGCATCTCCAGACTCATCACTTGCCCTCTAAATTCCAGCAGTCCTGGCCCCTCTTGGTTCTTCCTTGCTAACCTTTCCAGACTTGGCACATACTTTGCCCTCTGCTCAACTCCTGCTCATCCTCCAGGCTCAGCTAAAGGTGCCACTAAGTCTGGGTTGCATGTCTCCACTGAGCCTCCAATATCCCTTTTCACACTGTATCTATGACACTGTACACCTGTCTTCCCCTATTAGGGGGTACATGGAAGGTACTCAATGCACGTTTGAGCCAAGCATCCTCATCATCCCTCCCTCATGAACCAGCACCCTCAAAGCACTAACTTCTCCCTCTATTCTTTCCACACATCCCCCTCCTCAACACCTGATTAGGTTCACCTGGCTCTACAGGCCCCGCCTTCACCACCTTCCTTTATCTGAGCTCCATGTGTGCACTGCAACTAGGCCTCTCCCATACCCAGCCTGGGGCATAATCACAATAACAATAGTAACAAGAGCTACTGTTTATAGAGCACTCACTATGTGTCAGAACCTGTTCTAGGCTCTTTCTATTCATTGGCTCATTTCATACCCAGTAGGAGCTAAAAACAGGGGTTGTCCCAGGGACCTAACTTGTCTGATGCTTCAGGACAGATCTCTCCAGGAGGTTATTAACTCCATAGTCACCGTCTATAAAGGAGACAGGTATGTGCTAGGCCTTCAATAGGTGTTTATCAAGGGAAGGAACAATATAATTGCCTACCTTTATACAGGTCTTATCACTAGTAAAACATTATCTCAGGGAAGCCCTGGGAGGTGAGCATGGCAAGGTCATTATTCTCATTTTATAGAGGAGGACTCTGTCCAAGTGAGTGGGGAGGGACCTGCTTCTGGCTGCAGAGGTAGTAATGAGCTCTCATCCAAACTGCAGCACCTCCGGGGCTATGCAGAGGGGTCCTGTGTGGTATGGGACTCGGAGGTGCTGTGCCAGGCTCAGGGGAACCCTTTGAGACCATCCATCCAGTGATCTCAACCCTTACTGGGCATCAAAATTGCTTGGGGGAAGAGGCTTTCAAAATTGCCAATATTGGCCAAGCTCGGTGGCTCACACCTGTAATCCCAGCAGTTTGGGAAGCCAAGGTGGGAGGGTCACTTGAGGCCAGGAGGTCAAGACTAGCCTGGGCAATATAGAAAGACTCCATCTCTACAAAAAAATTTTTTAAAATTAGCTGGGCATGGTGTCATGTGCCTATAGTCCCAGCTACTCGGAGGCTTAGGCAGGAGGATCGTTTGAACCTGGGAGTTGGAAGTTACAGTGAGCCATGATCATGCCACTGCCCTCTAGCCTCGGGGACAGAGCTAGACCATATATCTTTAAAAAAAACAAAAAAACAAATAAACTTCCAATGACCAAATCTTGGATATTTTGACTCAGTAATTGATCTGGGGTGAGACTAGGGCATTTTTCAGTAAAAAACACTCCAATCCATCATTTTACAGATGAAGAAGCTGAGGTTTGGAGCGGGAATTATAATAACAGCTGATACTTGTTGAGTGTTTGCAATGCCAGGCACTCTTCTAAATAGTGCATGTTCACCTGATCCTCACCATAACCCTGCACAGAAGGGACTCTTGTTATCAGCTCCATTTTACAGGTGAGAAAACAAAGCACAAAGGATCCAATGCCACACAACCAATACACGATGGCTCTGGAATTCAGACTCTAAAGACCTGGCTTCAACGCCCACATTCTCAACCTTGACCCCATAGCTGTCAACCCCAAAGCTGCAAAGGAGCCAGTGGTAGAGCCAGGCTCAGACCTCAGGTCTCTGGGCAGAAAAGTCAGAGAGCCGGTGAAAGGAGTAAGGTCAGAGAAGCCACAGGCCAGGGGAAGGCCTGGAGGCTCTGGGCCCCCTCCCTACAGGGGCGGAAGGGGCTGGGCAGTGGGGCAGCCTCCCTGTGGGGCCACCCTTCGCCTGCCCACCTCCCCTCCAAAGGGGAACCCTGACCAGCCCCAGCTGAGTTGTCACCCTCCCTGTGCTAATTGATGTAGCCTCCTAATTGCCCATCACAAGGAGGCAATTAAACCCAATTAGAGAGCCAGAGCTAATTAGTGCTCAGCTTCCCACAGCCTCTGGGCACCCCAGGGGTCTGCAGGAACCTGCTGCCCACCTCCCCTCACCCCCAGGGAGGAGAATTGCTGCTTGTATCAAGCATGTTGAAAATTTATATTCCTGCCTTGCTCTCCCAGGGATCAAGGGTCCAACATCTTGGCTTATTCCCTAGCTTTGCACTGCAGGGCAGTCTCCTGGTCCCACTTGCCTTCCCTTGACAACATTCATGTCACCCCACAGTTCACAAGTACTTCCCCATCATCCCCTCCATCCTCCCTGCAAGCCTGGAGGTAGGGTACCCTGCACTATCGCTAGGGCTTAGAGAAGGTAAGTGATTTGCCCAGGATCACACAGCCTACTTTGACCCCAGATCTTGTACCCCTGACATACATATGTGATAAGTCCTTCCAATGATCTCACCTCCATCATTCCTGATGTAACATGGTAGATAGGTGGGGCATGAATTATGCACCTTCTTTCCACATGCTGGTCTATGCTAGGTATCCCATTTAATCTGCTTTCTCTCTGTTTGTTCATCTACCTGACACCATTCCCAAAAACCCAGTGCCAAATTCAAGATCCTTTCTTCTGTCATAGAACTTGGCGTCTGTAGACAAAGAATCTAGTTCACTCTTCTATTAGCATGCTCTGTGACCCTGGAAAAATTGCTTCCCTTCTATGGGCCTCAGTTTCCACACCTACAAAACAAGACGACTTGACTGGAAGATTTCCAAGGTCCTTCCAATCTCCATCCCTCCTCCTGCAGGGGAAGAGATGGTGAGGGTTGGACTTCCCTCTTGCATGGCATCAAGGCCTGGGGGTGGGATGGGGATACCCCTTTTGTACTGAAATTGTGAGGGCCCCAAAGCTGAACAAGAATGAAACTATCCTGACAGGGACCAGAAGGAGCTGGGAACTCCCTGGCTCTAGCAGGAGTGGTGGGGTGTCGGGGAGGTGGTACAGATATGATGATCACATACACAGACACACACACGTGCCCACGCCTGCCCCCAGTACCAGAGCAGAGAGAAAGTGATGGAGGATATTGGATGCACCAGAATTGGGACCTGCTCTCTTGGGCTTGGAGGAGAGAATGAGCTGGGTGCACAGTTTCTGGCCCACATCAGGCCATGCAGTTTGTCAGCCTCCCCTCCCTCCCCATCAGTGTCAGACTCACACGAGGCAGGCAGGGAGGTTGCGGGGAGCTCATCTCCACAGGGGTCTTAGCTGTTCTCTGACTCCCCTGCCCCTGTTCTTCCTTTCCTGCTTTCTGGTCTTACCAAGCATGTTAGAGTCAGACTAGCCTTGGTTCTAATCCTGGCTCTTCCACTCACGCCTACCCATGTCACCCTGGGCCAGGATGACAGTCTCCTCTTCCATAAAATGGGATAAGAGCCATTCCATAGGGCTGTTGTGAGCAGTAAGTGAGATGAGCACGTGTGATGTGGAGCACAGGGCCTGCCCCTCCTCAGGCCTCAGTTTCTCCATCCCTCAGTTCCCCTCCCAGTACCTGGCAGAGCAGAGGCCCACGGCCCAGGGCTGCAGAGCATGTGCTGAGCACCGAGAAGAACCACAGGGCATCCGGCCCCCAGCATCAGGTCCCTCTGCAGCCTTCCCTTTCCTGTGGTGAATCACTGTTCGTGGGCCCTGGGGACCCAGGAGTCCCTGGCTTGCCACAAACACTACCATTGTCATGGAAACCAGGCCTCCCCTTCCTCTTTCACTGATTGATTTCACTCTTCATCTCCCACAGTGTCTGGTTCCTAGATCTCAGCTTTTGACTCACTGATTGACTTCACCGCCTCTCATCTCGTGTCCCCAAGACAACATCAGCCCCACCACGACTCCCATGGTCCACATACCCAACCCCTCAGGCTGCCCCTTTCCCCAGCGGCGCCCGCTCCTTTCCCTGTCAAGTTAGGCTGGGCACCCCCTAGGAAAACAACTTTTCAGGAGCGGTGAGTGAAAGTCATCCCCGATGCCTGGGGCCTGGAGCTTCGCTCAGGCCTCAAGACCCGACCCTGCTGCCCCCGCTGAAATCCCTCAGCGCCGGGCGTGAGGACAAGGGCAAGGGAGGCGGCCGCGGGAAGAGACCAGCGGGCGCTGGCGCCACCTGCCGGCCCCGGGGGGAGCAGCCCCGCCTTTTCCTTACCCGTGGGCGTGCCCAGGCTAGCCCTGGGCGGCACAAGGCCCTGGCTGTGTGTCCACATCATTCGTTCATTCATTCATTCATTCATTCATTCACAAATATTTACTGAGAACCATCTGTGTGCCCAAAACGGCTCTAGTCCTTATGGAACAAGTAATTAAAGTACGACGAGTGCCTGAGAATGCCAGGGAGCAGAGAACCAGGCACCTAACCCAGTCTGCAGTTGTGCAGCAGGCTTGCCCGAGGAAGGGATGATTAAGCTGAGCCCTGAATAATAATAATCAACATTTATTAAGCACTTTCTGTGTACTAGACGCTATGTCAGTACTTTACATGCCTCTTCCCACTAATTGCACAACAATCCCATGAGGTAATTGCTACTATTACCTTCATTTTATAGATGGGAAAACAGGTTCAGAGGTGTGAATTTGCATAGGGCTCACAGGTAGTAGGCAGTGCACTGCCGCCCACCTACAGGCTCCTGCTTGAATAGCCATGCAGAAAGGGAGAAGGACGTGTGTTCCAGGCAGAGGAAACTGCAGGTGCGGAAACACTGGCTGTGTAGACAGAGTAGGATAGCTGGGCAAAGGAGACCAAAAAGGAGCACAGAGGGAGACGGAAGAAAAGCCAGGGAGGGAATAAAGAATTCTGAGAGGAGAGAAGGCAACAACAGGACCAGAGGTCAGAAGTTAAGAAAGATAGAAACTGAGACCGGACACAGCTCCTGCTCTCAGGGAGCCCCAGTCAGTGTGGGAAGGTGGGGCACAGAAATGCAGGGGGGCCAGAGTAGATAGTCCCTCTGCACAGGTCTGAACATCAGGGCTTGAGCCAACCAATATTCCTTGAGAAGCCTGTGAAGACTGCCTGGGAGAGACATGTATACTTCCCCACCTGGAAGGGCACAGAAGTGCCTCTAGGATACAGGCAATAAAGTGCACTAGGCAGCCTGGGTAAAACTCCCCACGCTCTGGGACTGGACACAAGAAATAATTGGAAGTCTGGAGAGGGGATGAGAGTGAGGAATACCCTGACCTCTGATCTCCAGGCTCCTGGGGGAGCTGGGAGGAGGCCAAGTGCAAGGATGTTGGAGCTGGAAGTATCTTGGAGGTCATCTGGCTCAAGCTAGTCCACCTGCAGTGGTGAGCCGGAGGTGGCTTGCACCTGCTGGTGGGAGCCCATTGTTCACATTGAAATCAGCCATGGTGAGAGAATTCACAACATGGAAATTGGCAATTGCCACAAACCAGGGCTTTCCCCACTCTGGTTATTAAACATTTACCAACACACCACTGTTCCACACTCTCCTGCTCCCTCTTTCCAAAAGAGGAAACTGAAGCCCAAAGATGGGAAGTGACTCGTTCAGTATCACAGTCATTTTCTTCCTTTTATTTATTCAATCGATCATTTATTTAACAATTTTTACTGAGTGCCTCCTTTACGCTAGGCTTTGGAGAGAGACATCCCCTGTCCTGGGAGAGCTAGCAATCTGGTATAGCATGAAGAACATGTAAACAGGCCGGGCACAGTGGCTCACACCTATAATCCTAGCACTCTGGGAGGCCGAGGCGGGAGGATCATTTGAGCTCAGGAGTTCGAGACCAGTCTGAGCAAGAGTGAGACCCTGACCCCATCTCTACTAAAAAAATAGAAAGAAATTAGCTGGACAACTAAAATATATAGAAAAAATTAGCCGGGCATGGTGGCACATGCCTATAGTCCCAGCTACTCAGGACGCTGAAGCAGAAGGATTGCTTGAGCCCAGGAGTTTGAGGTTGTTGTGAGCTAGGCTGATGCTACGGCACTCTAGCCCGGGCAACAGAGCGAGACTCTGTCTCAAAGAAAAAAAAAAACATGTAAACTGGCTTGGAAAGCACTGTGGGCTAAGTACTAACCAAGGGGTAAATACCAGGTGCCACAGCAGACTTGGGGGATGCCCCTATGTTCATCAGCTTGGCCAGGAAGGCCTTTCAGAGGACATGACTCCTAATCTCAGGTCTGAACGATGAGTGAGAGATAGCTAAGATGAGATGGAGGGTTTGACGCAGAAGGAATAGTGTGTACAGAGGCCTAAATGGTGGAGAGGGCCTGGCAGGAGCGTGCAACCCACATATACTTCTTTGTGCAAAACTCATTTTATTAACAGTGACTGAGGGGAGGGGTTCACATACTTAGGGATCCTTTCTGAGCCATCAGCCAAAAGTCATGTCAGTGAGTTAGCACCATTATTGAGTTCCAACTATGTATGAGCCCCAGACTAGGCGCTAGAGAGGGGAGGAACCCAGTGACAGTACACACCAAGCCTTATGCAAGCAGCATCCCCTTGGAGATCAGATGTAGGTGGGCTGTGACGGCCCAGGTGTGGGAGTGGGGAGAGGTGGGGAGAGATGGAGCTAGGTGTGGGAGTGAAAGGTATGGTGGAAAATCAGAGAGAGAAGTTAAATATTTGGCAGTGTGCGGGTGAAGGAGAGCGTGTTCAAGAGGGAAGTATGGATGAACATGCATGGCTTTCAAACAGCAAACATTTATTGAGCACCTACTTTGTGTTGGGTGTTGGGAATACAGGAGTAGAATAGATCCAGTCCCTTTTCTCAAAGAGCTTCCAATGTACTGTGAAACAGAAATGTAAACAGTTACAATATATGTGATGAATGCTAAGGGATGCCCCAAAGTGACCAGGGGAGATTTCTGGGAGAAAGTGACATTTGAGTCCTGCGAAATGAATGAAGGGTGAAAGGTGAGGGAACAACAGGTGGGACAGCACAGGCCAAAGCCCTGAAAGAAAGCCCAGGTGTGTGGGGCTGGAGTGGAGAATGGGAAGAAGGGGCAGGATCAGCAGGACAGGAGGGCAGAACAAGACTGTAAGGGACATTACAATCACATTAAGGAGTTTGAATCCAATGGTGGTGATGGGGAGCTACAACAGGGTTTGAAGCAAGGAGAGTTTTATGATCACATTTTAAAAAAAAGATCTTTCTGGCAACTGTGTGGAGAATGGTTTGAAGGGGGAAAAGGAGGCAAGAGTGGAAGCAAAGAGATCAGTTGAGGCTGCTGCAGGCAGGAGGTGATGATGGCTTTGATCGGGAAGGTAGCAGGAGGTGGGAAGTTGGTGGATTTGGAAAATGTCTTGAGCCATAGTTGAGAGGACTTGTTGATGGATTGGATGGGAGGAAGCTAGGGGAAAGGGAAGAATCACAGATGGCTCCAGATTGCTGGCTTGAGCAACCAGGTGGATGGTGATGTCAGTTACCGGAAGCTGGGGGAGGAGCTGGTCTGGACTGTTGTGGGCAGAGCCAAAACTAAAAACTCAGGGCTCCTAGTTCCCAAGGCAGCACCTGTTTTCCCTGTGGGGCTTGCTGGGAGAAGGCATGGAGAATCTGGGACAGAGGAAGGGGAAGAAGTGGGGCAGGAGCAAAGGGAAGAGACTAACAGTAACAGCTAACACAATGCCAGGCACTGTACTATGTGCTTTATATATGTCCAGTTAAATCCTCACAACATGACCAGCCTTTCTAAACAGCCACCTCAAACCCTCTACCCCTATATCCTGCTTTATTTATTTATTTTTGAGACAGAGTCTTGCTCTGTTGCCCTGGCTAGAGTGCTGTGGCATCAGCCTAGCTCACAGCAACCTCAAACTCTCGGGCTTAAGCGATCCGCCTGCCTCAGCCTCCCGAGTAGCTGGGACTACAGGCATGCGCCACCATGACTGGCTAATTTTTTCTATATATTTTTAGTTGTCCAGATACTTTCTTTCTATTTTTAATAGAGACAGGGTCTCGCTCTTGCTCAGGCTGGTCTCAAACTCCTGACCTTGAGCGATCCACCCGCCTCAGCCTCCTGGTGTGCTAGGATTACAGGCGTGAGCCACCGCGCCCGGCCCCTGCTTTATGTTTCTTCCTAGCAATTATCACTACCAGCAAGTACATTATCTACTTGTTTACTGTCTGCCCCCCCTCCCCCATAGAATATCACCTCCATGTGAGTAGGGACCTTGTCTGTCTTGTTCTCTGGCGTATCCTTAGTGCCTACAACAGTGCCTGACACAACAGGTATTTAAAATATATTTATTGGATGAAAAGTTTTAAATCCTTATGAGGTGGACTTTATTATTATTCGCCTCCAGACCCAGGTCAGTTGGACTCGAAAGCCTGTTTCCTCAGCCTGTCCCCTGAACAGTGTCTCCCAGGGACTCAGCAGGGTGCTGGACACGAAGCCAGTCTTAAGTGGCTGGAAGGAGCTCAGGATGACCTGGGGAGCTGATCAGACCCATGGGAATTCCCAGGTCTCAGCCATCCAGGTTTCCGTCCTAGGGTCAGGAATAGACTGGTGGCCTTATTGTCCCCCATGTGTTGGATGCCAACCAGAAGCCAAGGGCGAAGTGGAAGCTTGAGAGCCAGAGGAGGCTGAGCAGGGCACGGAGCCCTAGCTGAGCAGGGAAGCCGCCCCTGGGCCTAGTGCCAGAGCCCAGAGGGGCGCCTCTCTTGGTAACTGGCCTGCAGCGCCACCTGGTGACGCATTTCTCGGAACCCGTCCCCTGCTCCCCAAGATCCATGCAAGCTGGCCACCTGCCAACCAGCAAGCCTCTCAAGGCATCTCCGGCACCAACCTCCAGATATCTCCCTTTGAATGAACCTCACTCAACCCTCAGGGACTCCTTCAGATCATCTTCATCCAGGAAGCCTCCCCAAGTTGCTCCAGCCTCAGCAATCACTCCCTCCACTGCCTCTGTGGCCTCCAAGCACTCACTGGGTGCCACTGTCTACCTCTGGGGTCCCAGGCTCTGGAGTCAGACATCTCTGCTTTTGAACACTGGAGTCTCCACTTACCAGCTGTGTGACCTAGACAAGTTACTTAACCTCTCTGAGCCTCAGGTCCTTCATGTGAAGCACAGACAGCAAGTCCAGCTTCACAGAGTGGTGAAGATAATTAAATATCAACTTTGAAAAGGCTAGAAGAGAGCCTGGCACCAAACAGGCACTCAGGAAATGGCAAATCCCTTCCTACTTCCCTCTCTCTCTCTCTGACTTCCTCTTCTCTTTCCTAAAAAAGGAAGCATGATGGAACAGAAGGCAGAAGGGAATCACAGGACCTGGGTTCTTTGGGCCTCAGTCTCCTTCTCTGTAAAATAAGGCCATTAAATAATTGACGAACTATTCATTCACTCACTCATTGGATTTCTATTCCAGCTCTGACGTTCTATTTGGTATGTGCCAGACTGCATCTCGTGCTTCAGAGTCCCCTCTTAGCACCTAGCACAGAGCCTGGCGCAGAGAGGGCAACGGAAAAAACCTCCTCAGCAACCTGCGAAGAGCATGTTTACTGCCGCCCCCTCCCTGCCCCAAGAGAACACTCAGCCCTGGCTGGCACCAGGTGCCCCTCCCCCTCCCCGTCCCCAGTCCGAAACTAGAGCTGGCGCCACTTGGTGAGGAATCTAGGGACCAACTGTCACAGCTCCAGTATCACCCGCCTCCTGGACGCCTGGGTCCAGCCCTGAGTCCCAGAGGGGCCCTGTCAGCCAGCTGTCCTAGGGGGCCCAGGCTCCACCCCGACCCCTCTGAGCTATTCTCCCTGGGGAAATCAGACAGTACAGGGGATCTGCTAAGGAGAGTGGTGGGGTAGTCCCGGGGGAAGAGCAGAGATGTTTGTCTATCCAGGTCCAAACCTCAGGCCGGGCCTGCAAAGCCCTTGGAGATGAGATCCACAACAGAAGGATCCACAGTGACCTCTCCTCCAATCTCTGTAGCCCTCCAAGTTCCAAAGTCTGTTTTGCCCTCACATACAATCCTAGTTGGTCATGTTCTCTGGGTCATGTAGGCTAGTTGCTGAGGGCAGGGATCAAGTCTGATATTTCTTTTGTGTGGCCTACAGAATTTTACCCAACATATTCTCATTGGTTGAAATTACTTAACAACTTGAGTACATTCCAGCAAAAGAAAGAAAACTGGCTGTCCCCTCAGCAGGAGGATTGGTGGTTAGGTAGCAAGGTGGACTTCCCAGAAGGAAGGAGTATTAAAAAAAGAAAATGGAAACCCCATAAAGCATGGGAGAGGAGGCTCAGCTGACTAGGACAGATGGAGAAGGTATCCTGAGAGGAGTAGGGAGATGGGGGAGATAACCTCTACAAGGGCCAGCCTGCTTGGTGGGGCAGGCTTGGTGGCAGCCTCCTGTGTCTCCCTCCCTTCCTATGGGCTCTGAGAATAGGGCTGGGGAGGGGCAGGAGTTAGGTGTGTACCCCCATCCCTTGGTACTCAGTGTTTAAATGGTGATAACAGGTGCTCAGAGGAGAAAAAGGACACGACTCCGCACACAGACAAGCACACAGTCTGGATCATGCACCCCACTTGTCCCCCAGCCTCCACATGAACCCTGGACTCTCTACTGGGTCACCTTTCCTGCCCCACAGCCAGGGCTGTGTGTGTGTACACACTCGACAACTTAACAGGGTCCTTTGTTCCCCAGGTGTAAGACTAGAAGCCTGGCTCGCTTGTGCATGCGTGCATGCGTGTGTGTGTGTGTGTGTGTGTGTGTGTGTGTGTGTGTGTGTGTGAGAGAGAGAGAGAGAGAGAGACAGAGAGAGAGAGAAAGTTTGTTCGCCTGCATTCCAGTGTTTAACAGGAATTATTTCTGGAATTATCTGCTGTTCGTTTGGAATAATCTTATTTCAGCAAGTCTAGACCTAGAACTGACTTCAAGTGCCTCATGATGGGTCACAATCTCTTCCAGTGCCTGGCATATCCCGGGAGCTCAATGGGAAGCGGTTGGCTGAATGAATGAATGAAAATTAATGAAGACCACAATCTGGCCTAGAGTTCACTGCAAGGGGAGAACAACGAGGGCCAGGAAAACGACGCTGAGTGAACGCTCAGGATGAGCAGGCACCGTGCTAGGGACTTGGCTATTATCACCGTCCGGGAGATGAGGAAACTGAGGCTCGGCAGTCAATGACTGCCCAGTGTGGCGGCACAAGCAGCGTGTTTGTCTCCAGAGGCCTGCTTCTTCCTCTTACACCACGGAGCTTTGAAAATGCAGTTATACCCGACACACCCTGACCCTCTGCTCTGAGCAGGGCTGTGTGCTCAACACTGGGCAGCTAGGGTGGGGAACAATGATAAAGATGACAGACATAGTCCTGTCCTTGAAGGTCGTGAAGGGGAGAGATATGCCGCCTATGCCTTTCTGGTTACAAGGCAGAGTGGGGAGTATTGTTTAAGTAAGGCCTTCTGTTCTCGTAGCCCTAATTCTAGATTGGGCAGACAGGGGCAGCAGGGAAAAGGAGAGCCCACGGACAGAAACCTGAAACAAAGGAGACCACCAGCTTCACCAGGAGAGTGAAGGACCTGTGAAAACCCCGCCCCAAGGACCCAGCTCCTCAAGGTGCCCACCCTGGGGCGCCTCTGCACCTGGGCACTCCTCCACGGGATCTGCAGGCATACACTCCCATGTGTACCCATGCCACGCCCCTACATGTGTTCACACACACCCCCTGCCCTCCAGGCACCGGGTTCATGTTTGTGCCTCCTCTGTTGTAGAGGGTGTGTGTCTGGAGTCCCAGCGGGACCCTGAGGGTGGACATTAACTTACCCAGAGGGCCGATTCGTGATGTAGGTCCAGCAGGGACTCTGCCTAACCCACGCCGCCCCTCAGCCTGCCTTGTCCTCATCAGCAGCTGTCCCCTCCCCACTCACACACACACTTGTTTCTGCCCTTTGTTTTCTTCCCTGGCCAAATCCCCAAGGCTTCTTTGGTCGTTAACCTCCTGCTTTAATTAGCTTAGTGGGGAGGAAAGGGGAGACAGGGCGAATTCAGGGTGGGTATCTGGGGGAATCTGATTTTGGTGGGGACAGAAAGGCTCAAACCAGATGGTGGCCCCACAAAAATGCCTGACCCACAATAAATCCTATGCCACTGTTTGCTATTTCTATTAATGTGAAAAACAGTCACCTGGTCCACAAAGTAGAGCCCCACGGTCCCCAGCATCACAGTTTCTCCAATCCAGGTTCCTGGGGCAGACAGGGGACAAGAGTCAGAACCAGCCCATGCTCCAGGGCCCTGTCTCTCCAGTTCTTCCTTTTCCACTCTTGTTCAGTGGCAGCAGGAGCACCCAATCCCACATAAGGTTTATTGTTAATCTTATGTTAAATCCCCAATCCAGGAGGCCCCCCTCGCTGACTCTGACTCGGACTCCAGGTTGTTCTGGGGTTTCTCAGTTGAGGCTCTCCTTCCCTGGATCTTCAGCCTAGTAAAGGGGAAAGAGCCCCGCAATGTGCCATCCTCCCCCGGCCCCAAATCCTCAGCTCAGGTTCCCACCCTCCCATTGGTGTGCAAATTCACTCTCTTCAGGAATCCATTTAGGGAACCAGGGCTAAATTACTCGGCCCTCTAGGCCTCACTGTGCTAGGTCTGTGAGGTCATCTCATCCATTCCCCTACCTCTAAGCAGAACGTTACCTCACAAATTAGTTCAGATTTTCGGTTTCCAAGGCATTACAGAAAAGGACAATTTACCATTGTGCTTCACCCACCCACTCTTCTAAAACTCTTTTGGGAAGTTCTTCTTAAAATCTAACCTCAAGCCTTCAAGCTGCAGTGCCATCCCTTCTTCTTCTGGGAAAGACCCAGGCATAAAAAGGGTAACAAAAGAAATGCTGAAGATATTAGGGTAAGGGGAGAAGAAAAGATTGCATTACACTGCAACTTCCCCAAACTCCTTCTCCAAGTGCCTAACTACCCAAGCTTTAAAAAGTTATTTTTATTCTCACCAAATAAATTTCCAGAGTCAAAGGAGCTGAATTAGTGGGTTTTCAATGGGACAGAGGTGAGTGAGATAGAGTGGAATGATGATGGGCGCTAACGAACAGATCGCCCGCTAAGCTTTAATCACAGCCCAAGCCCGAAGGCCGCCTGAGGTCCCAGTCCATCCCCATCTCTCCTCCCTCCTTCTGTCACACCCAAAGCTTAAGGCCCTCACCCCAAATGGTTAAGTCAGACCAGGCCTTTAAGACTTTTCTCGCCTCCCCACTCTCCGTCCCCCACTTCTCTCCCCCCCACTCCCTCAACCTCCTCACCTCACAACCCACAGCCCTCCCCGCCCCACCCCACCCCTCCACTGATCAGAAGGACGTGAACTAACTCACCTCCCGGTCGGTGCCTCTGAGATCTCCGAGACTGGGGGGCGGGGGGATGAGGGGAGATGGCTTGCCGCTTAGGGATGAGGGGACCCCATCCTTTGCTATGGGGTCCCACCCCCAGCCCGGCACCCCTTCCTGGCCCCCACAAAGGGCAGAGCTGGGTTCTCCCCCCATCACGGCTGCGGGCTTTGTCTGCTCTGCGGAGATCCTCTCCCCGCGGCCCGGAGCCGGGATAGACTCTGGGAGAGAGAGCGCGACAGGGAGGGGGAAGGGCGGGGGGAGAGGGGGAGAGAGAGAGAGAGAGAGAAAGCCGCAGTGACGGAGCAGGGGGCCGCTCCCCGCCCCCTGTCCCCCCTCATTACCATAAGAAAGAGGGCCCCCAGGACCGGCCTTGATGGGAAGAGAGCCAGTCTTGGGAGGGGGGCGCACAGCATTAGCCTTTTTCAAACCCGCTGGGTTTCTGCACACTGCCCTGTACCCGCCCCTTAAAAATTAGAGACCTCGACTTCCACCCCACCCCTAGCTTTGCCCTGGAGCTGTGGATAAAGACCGAAGGGCACATCCCTATCCTCTTCGGGTCAAGGAATTCGTCCCCGCGCCCCCGAGGGCGGGAAACTACAACTCCCGGCATGCCCCGGGCGCCCCCGGCGCGCCCCCCTCCCGTCAGTTCCATGCTGCTCCATCCAGTTCATTTAAAACAAAAGAGTTTGAGCGCTGGAAGGGGTTGGGCTCTACTGGGGGCCACTGAGCGCCGCTCCAGGACTGGGGCTCGGTGCGGGAGCCTAACGGGGGCGTCTGGACGGCGGGGGCTAGAGACTCCCAGGTCCGAGGCGGGAGGGGTGGGGGCAGAGATCCCGCAGCCCCCCGCCCCCCGTCACCCCCGGAGAGGAAAGGAGATCTGCTTTCTTGGTTTTTCTTCTCTTTCCCCCCACCCCCACCCCGGGGGCTGGGGCGAGGGGAGTCGGGTTACAGGGTGTTTGGGGAGGGGGGCTTAGGGGGAGGGTCTATCTTTCTATCTCGCTTTCTTCCCCCCTCCCCAGTTCTTTGTTCCCCCCTCCCCACACACACCCCTCCTCTCCTCTCCCCTCCCCTCCTCTCTCCTCTTTTCCCTTCCACCACCTCTCTCTCTCTCTCTCCCTCTCTCTCTCCCCCAGCTTTTGTTTCGCCATGCCTAGTCTAGTGGTATCTGGAATAATGGAAAGAAATGGGGGCTTTGGAGAACTAGGATGTTTCGGGGGAAGCGCTAAGGACCGAGGGCTGCTGGAAGACGAGCGCGCCCTTCAGCTGGCTCTCGATCAACTCTGCCTCCTGGGTTTGGGGGAGCCCCCCGCCCCCACGGCGGGCGAGGACGGGGGAGG
>NW_012151840.1:1985469-2006202 GCF_000956105.1 Propithecus coquereli
CCGGGCCATTGTCCGCGCGGCCCGCCGCCCCCGCCCGGCCCGCGCCCACCTACCCGCGGCGGGGGCCAGGCTGCAGCAGAGCGCCAGCAGCAGCAGCGGCGACGGCGGCGGCGGCCGGGGCGGCGGCGCCTCCATGTTGTCCGGCGGCCGGACGGGCCCGCGCCGCGCTCACTCGGGCTCCATGGCGCGGCGGCAGCGGCTCCTCGCGCGGCTCCCGGCGCCTCCCGCCTCCCCCCTCGGGCGCCGCGGACCAGGACGACGGGGAGGAGGGAGCAGGGCGCGCGGGAGCGGAAGCCGCGCCGCGTCTCCGCCCCCCGCCGCCGCCGCCCGCGCCCCCCCCGGCCGCCCAGACGGCGGCCCCCGCGGCGCAGACGCCCCAGCCCCCCACCGCCCCCAAAGGGGCTAGCGACGCCAAGCTCTGCGCTCTGTACAAAGAGGCCGAGCTGCGCCTGAAGGGCAGCAGCAACACCACGGAGTGTGTACCCGTGCCCACCTCCGAGCACGTGGCCGAGATCGTGGGCAGGCAAGGTAAGCGGACGCCGGGACCACTGAGAGGGATTGGAGTGGGGGGACACCCTGTCCCCAGCGCGGAAAGTTCATTTCTTCCCTCTTTGCCCGCCTCCAGCTCTGTCCCTTCCCCACAAAGGGGGACCCGCCCCCTACCCTGATTTCCAAGTGCCACAAAGTTCCCTGCTACCCCTAGTTGGGACGGTTGTCCAGATCCTTCCTCTCCCAGGGCTCTGCCCTTAAACAAAGAAATATCCTTGCTCTGGGAGAGGGGAAGGGGAGGAGGCTCGGTCTCCCAATCCAGGGAGGCTGTCCGGAGGGGGTGTTCACTCCTAGCCAGAAAAACTGACGGAATGTGCAAAGAGTTCCTCCGAAGCCCCTACTCCGGTATCTGCTCGTGGGTTGGGCAGGAGGCACCCCTAGAACCCCCAGCCACCGGGAGTTACAGACTTTGGGGGAGACCTGGTCCACGAAGCCAGACTGAGTATCTGTCTCTTTGTTGGCCTGAGTGTTGGAATGGAAGGGGGTGTGGCCCAGGGAAGGGTCCCAGCCAGGGGGAGAGGTTGTGAGGGGGACCACTGGGAGGAGGGGGTCCTGTGGTCACCCACACACCAAAGTTGGACTGTCTGTGGGGTTTTGGAAGGGGTGTCTCCAAGGAAGTGCTACGTCCTGCCATGGACCTCTCCTCCTCTCTCTCTGGCTTTTGTTCTGGGCTGGCCACGGCCTGGGGCCAGAGGCCTACGGAGGGGTCTCTGGTAGTGAAAGAGTAGAACTGGGCAGGAGGGGATATGCTGGGGGTGAGAAACCTTCACTTGGAAATTTGGTGGAGGGCATGAGTCTGGGTGTGTTGGGGGAGGCGTAGAATTAATCCAGTGTAGTATGTCTGATACCACACCCTCCTCGGCTCCAGCATCCCTGGGTGGGTGGGTGGGAGTGTTGGTGAGGGTCCAAATTGAGCAGACGGGATCTTGGGGACCCTTCCCTCTCTCCGTTTCCCAAAGGGGAGTGGGGAGGGTGGGATTTGGAAATTACAAAGGGGCTGGGCTGGGGAGGTGTGGGGTGGGGGAGGAGTGGGGGAGGAGCTGTCCCACGGTGGGGAACAATAGAGGAGCTACATTCCGCCTGGGTGTGAGGGAGGAGGCCAGCTCCTGGTGGAGGAAAAGGGGAGGTGGGCCAGGGGGGGCTCTATTCCAAATTGCACCTCATCCACTGGGAGTGCTGGTGGTTAGGGGGATTTCTCGGGGAGATCCAGAATGGAGGAAGGGAAGGTGCCACTCCCCTGCACAGCCCTCATCCCCCTGGGGCACTCCATCTCTTGAGATTTCTGATGTAGAAAGTTGGATTTCCTCTTGTCAGAAACTGGGGATCCAAAGCTCTGGAACTGGGTGGTGACAGACATTGATATCTTTTCTTGGGTGTGGGGGTGGTTTGGGGAGGCCCCAGGATTTAATGGAGTCATTCTTTCCTCTTCTGCCTCCTCATCAGATCGGCCTGTCCCTCATAAAAGTAGGAGGATTTCTCTTGTTCAGAGAAGATAAGCCTCCCCCTCATTCCTTAAGTATATGAAAGTCCTCCCTCTTGTCTAACCTCCCTCCTGCTGCTGCAGTGTTAGTGCTCCTTTATTTGACCTCTAGGAAGGTGAAGCCCAGTGGGTCTTCCCTTCAAAAGATGCTGCTTCACAGCATTGCCAAACCCAGGAGGAGGTCTACCACGGCTGTTGCACCTCCAGGCCTCTAGCTTTTCTCCTTACTCTCATGCCCTGTCCTGTCCCCAGCCCAACCCCCACAGATACCTAGCTCTCACTTCAGTTTATGGACCCAAAACTTAGAGCCAGATCCCAGGTGTCCATCAGATGACATGGGAATAGAAGTGGTAGGACAGAGGACTTCACTTTTTCTCAACCCTCTATGCCTCACAAACAGAACAATCATTTACCTTGGGACATTAAAGCAGCAAGGATGTGGGCCTGACAACAGGTAGGACTTCTTAACTGTCAGGGAGGAGCAGGGGGGAGGAGCAAATTCTCCTTCCTGAGGTTCCTTAAAGGTGAGGGGAGTGGGCCCCCAATCCACCCTATCCTCCCCACCCCCCAATCTGCTAAGGTTGGAGAAGAAGCCATCTGGAGTGGAGGAAGGAGGAAAAAAATGAGCTCATCTCAGGCTGTGGTTGGAGGGTTGAGGCAGAGTCATGGAAGTGGGACCACTTGGTTTTGGAAAGGTAGCGAAGTGGGGGAGTGAGAAAAGGAATAGTGAGTTGTGTCTGGAGAGGGGTGTGAATGGGGGCAAAAGTTGTGGGTGTGTACAAGAATGTGCCGTTTGCGTGCTCGGGAGGATGTGCATGGAGAAGTGGGATGTATGAAAGATGGAAACATAGGGACTTGTATGTGAAAGAGGTGTATGAAAGTGTGCATTAGGCCGGCCCTGCAAGTATGGTTTAGATAAAGGCACACAGCGCATCACCACTGTTAGGTATGTGTGTGCAAACTCACACACATGTGGCATGTGTGCTCGGAGAAAGGCTTGGTGTGAAGCTAGGGCCAGGTGGAAAGGAGGAGAGGGGCTATCCAGTCAGCCATCAGGTGTGCAGCTTTTAGAGACGGTGTGGCCGTCCCAGCCTCCCTCACTCTCTCCCCTTCTCCCTCTTTGTCTCTCTTTGTCTCGCTTTTCTTCTTTCTCTTCCTACCTCTCTTCAATCTCCCAGCTTTAACCTACTTCAAAGCAGGAGTATGGGCCCAGAATACCCTCATCCCACTCAGCTCCTCACCCATCTCAGCTTTCCTGCCCCCAGGGGACAGGGGGATAGGAGTGACATGGGGTTGAGTGCTGCTCCCTCACCTGGGATTTTCTTTATCTTCATACTCCTCCTTTCCCTCTCGAAATTCCGGGTCTCAGACCCTTCCCAGTCTCACGCACTCCACTACTTGCTGCAAACGCATTATGAATTTGGGACCCACCGAGACAGACTACTGGGTGGAAGGTATGGGGGGGAGGTCATAGAGCTGGTGGATGTTGGCAGTCTTTTGAGTAGTTGGAGGACACTTTTAATGACTGAGTGTCAAATGAGGAGATTGTGAGGTTACTGAGCACATTGGGGTTCTGTGGAAAGATTGGGGTTGGTGACAGATGCGGGGGCAGTGATTAAATGATTTGGAAGTTTGTGAGTAACCAGGGATCAGTAGAGAAATTGAGAGAACAGCAAACGTTTGGGGAGGAGTTTGTGAATAGATTTGAGGTTAGCAGCTTATATGGGAAGGTCAGTGCTTATTTGGGGGTTTCAAGGAGTGAATGAATTTGGAAGGTCCTGAATGGAACTCGGGGGAAATTTAGTACATTTTAAAATGGACGTTGGGTAGATCTGAGGTCCGATGAGTGGACTGTGCGTGTAGTAGTGGGGGTTTCAAAGGGTGGACTGGAGGGTTCTGGGAGGCCAGGAATCTGGGTACAGATCAGGAGCTTATTGGTCCCAGCACAACCCTTCTTGCCCTGTGAGTTTCTTTCTCTTTCCCCCTCCCCACCCCATCCCAGGCTGCAAGATTAAGGCTCTGAGGGCCAAGACCAACACCTACATCAAGACACCAGTGCGGGGCGAGGAGCCAGTGTTCATGGTGACAGGGCGGCGGGAGGACGTGGCCACAGCCCGGCGGGAAATCATCTCAGCAGCGGAGCATTTCTCCATGATCCGCGCCTCCCGCAACAAGTCAGGCGCCGCCTTTGGTGTGGCCCCTGCTCTGCCTGGCCAGGTGACCATCCGTGTGCGGGTTCCCTACCGCGTGGTGGGGCTGGTGGTGGGCCCTAAAGGGGCAACCATCAAGCGCATCCAGCAGCAGACCAACACGTACATTATCACACCAAGCCGTGACCGCGACCCAGTGTTCGAGATCACAGGTGCCCCGGGCAACGTGGAGCGTGCGCGCGAGGAGATCGAGACGCACATCGCAGTGCGCACAGGCAAGATCCTCGAGTACAACAATGAAAATGACTTCTTGGCTGGGAGCCCCGATGCCGCACTTGATAGCCGCTACTCCGACGCCTGGCGGGTGCACCCTCCAGGCTGCAAGCCCCTCTCCACCTTCCGGCAGAACAGCCTGGGCTGCATCGGCGAGTGCGGAGTGGACTCAGGCTTTGAGGCCCCACGCCTGGGCGAGCAGGGCGGGGACTTTGGCTATGGCGGGTACCTGTTTCCGGGCTATGGTGTGGGCAAGCAGGACGTGTACTACGGCGTGGCTGAGACTAGCCCCCCGCTGTGGGCGGGCCAGGAGAACGCCACGCCCACCTCGGTGCTCTTCTCCTCGGCCTCCTCCTCCTCCTCCTCTTCCGCTAAGGCCCGCGCTGGGCCTCCCGGCGCGCACCGCTCTCCTGCTACTTCCGCAGGGCCGGAGCTGGCAGGACTCCCAAGGCGTCCGCCGGGAGAGCCGCTCCAGGGCTTCTCTAAACTTGGAGGGGGCGGCCTGCGGAGCCCCGGCGGCGGGCGGGATTGCATGGTGTGCTTTGAGAGCGAAGTGACTGCCGCCCTCGTGCCCTGCGGACACAACCTGTTCTGCATGGAGTGTGCAGTGCGCATTTGCGAGAGGACGGACCCGGAGTGTCCCGTCTGCCACATCACAGCCACGCAAGCCATCCGAATATTCTCCTAAGCCCCCTGCCTCCTGGGCCTACTCCCCAAGGGCCCGCCCTGGACCTGTTTTCCACAAGAGCCTTTTGGAAATCAGTGATTTGAGGGGCAAGGTGCTTAGAGATACTCGCTCTCTGGGGGGGAGGGAGGCTGTGGTGGCTGGAGGGTGAGCCACTTTCAGAGCCGCTGGTCACCTTTTCCTGGAAAGATTGGGAGGGGGCCAGACTGAAAATACTAGAGTTACAACTCTGATACCTCAACATACCCTTAAATCTGGAAGCAGCTAAGAGAAACTTCTGTTTTGCCAGAGGTGGCCACTAAGGCATTCTGACCCCCTCTGCCCACCTCCCCAACTGTGTGTCACTCTACCCCTTCCTCTGTGGAGGGGATGGGGAAAAAGGGGAGGGAGAATTGCCACCTGTATCTAGAGGTGCTCTTTTGAACCCCCAAGCCCTCTGGTCCTGACCTCCTAACATGACCCTTTGGCTACCCCACCGCCATATCCTGTTGGGGAAACTGTTCCTCAGTTTCTCACGGAATAAGGGAGTTGGAGCCCTATCAGAAGCCTGCATAGATCTGGGGAATGGGGTAGAGGAGAATCACGTCAATGGATAAAGGGCTCAGAATTCATCTGCCCCCACAAAGCTGGGCTGGAGGAATCTGCGGAGGGGTGCTCCTCTCTGCCCCCTTCAGCATTTCCCTTCACTCCCTTCACCCCATCTCTCTTCCCTTTGGGATCTTCCTTCTCCTTCGCTCTTTCCTTTCCCTCCACCTCTTTGCTTTGTTTTCCCTTGGTGGCTGTCACTCCCAACCCTGTCTTGCTCCTTCTCTTTGTCTTTCTTCCCTTCTCCCCCATCACTCCTGCCCCTTCCAGCCCAGCTTTGGGGACCCTATCCCCCCTGGGGACGAATAGAGGGAAGAACATTTTGACAGTCTCTCCCATTCCTCTTCAGGCTTGTGGAGGCCCTCTCCCCTGCTCCTCCAAAGAAACATCTCAAATCTTTTATGGAAATTTGAGGAGGGGGACTAATACTGGGGTACGTAAAGGGTCAAACCCCCACCTTCATCATCTATGGGCATTATATTTAGGGAGGAGTTCTTGGGCTGGATTTTCTGGTTGTAGAAGAAGGGGAGCCAGGGTAGTGTGTCTGCTATTTCAAGGAGCAGGAAAGGGCCTGAGGCAGGAGGAGAGACTCGTGGAGGGAAGCGCTGCTGCCCCATACCCTGCATGCCTCTCTGGACCTGACCCAAACCTTAATTGAATCCTTATTAGCTTGAATCCTTATTAGTGTGCAAATCATGAAGTCTCTGTCCCACCCATTGTGGCTGAGGACAAGCCAGGTCTTCAGAGAGGGGTCAGCCCAGGGCAAAGCAGGATTGGGGCACAGCAGAGCCTGTTTGAGAGTCATGTATTGTTACAGGCCTCGCCCCCTCTTTGCTGCTTCCCTACTGCTCCCTTGGGGTTGCCACCAGCCTCCCACCCTCCTGGTTCCACCCTCCTGGTTCCGCTGGCGGGCCAGGAGGGGATGAGGGATGGGAGTCCTAGGGGGTCCCAGGAGATCCTTGTATATAATGGGGTGGGACTGTTCTGAGTGATCGCTGAGCACTTAAAGCTCAGGAGTCCCATTCTTCCTGGATGGAGAAGTGGTGCAGGGATGGAGGTGCAGAGGGGATTTCCTCCTCTCCTTTCTCCTGTTGTGAATTAACTCACCTCTCCTCAGCCTTCCCCTCCAGACCACCAGCCAGGGAGGTGAGAGGAAGGCGGTCACAGCCAAGAAAACTGGCCTGTGACTGCTTCCCTCCTTCCCGCCAATGTGAGCCATCCTGAGATGTCTGTACAATAGAAACCAAACCAAATGGGCACCCTCGGTTGCCGGGGGCGGGTGGGGAGGGGGGTGGGAAGAAAGGATGTCTGTCTGTCGATCCCCCTCCCCCTCTCCACTCCTTACCCACAAAGGCAGAAGACTGTTACACTAGGGGGCTCAGCAAATTCAATCCCACCCCTACCAATTGAGCCAAACCTAGAAGCAAACGCAAAACACACATAGTGAGAGACAAAATAGAGGAGAGAAAGAGAGCATGAGAGGGAGTGAGACAGGCGACCAACACAGAGGAGAGAAAACAAAAATAGCAAAAAAAAAAAAAAAGCAGTTCTTTATAATTTAATATTCTATTTTAATAAAGGCGTTTATTACCGTATAAATGTAGCAAAGAACCTGGGCTAATATGAAAAAAAGACTTTTTATTAGGTAATTTATTATATGAAAAGGATATTTTATTTTATGATAAAGTGATCCTTAAAAAAATAAAAAAACTTTAGAAGGTTTAGAATATATGTAGGGAGAGAAGAAGAAAAAATACATTTGTATTCAGAGTTAAATCTTAAAAAAAAAAAAGTGTTTTTAATATATGTTCGGGTTTATGTTGCTTTTTTTCCCCCACTTTTTTTTGGGGAGGAATGTCATTTGCTTTTCTTGGGGGAGCATCCTGGGATGGATGGTGGAGAGAGGGGCTGGGGGAGCCTGGTCCCGTATGGGGCCTGCAAGTAGATTGGATTTCATCCCGTGGGCTCCCCCTCCCCTCTCCTCCTCCCCCTCAGAGGAGCTGGCAGAGCCAAACAAAGAAAGGGATTAACAAGAAAGGAAGAAGCTGTAGGACTAAGGACTGAGGATCCTGGGGTGTCCCCCCCTTTCCCCTGCCCTGTCTCAGGGGCAAGTGAGGAGGGGAACTCCAGAACTGAGGCTTAGCAGGCCTAGGGAACCCTCAGAGAGGTGTGAGATTTAAGAGAAATAGATTTTTTTTTAACCAAAAAGAGAAAGAGAGAGAGAGAAAAGAAAAAGAGAAACCGAGGGGTTTAAAAGAAGAGAATACTACAAAATAATAATTATTAATAATAATAATTCAAATTTATTTCATATAATCCTAGAGAAAGAAAGAAAGAATTACTAGTTACTTAGTAGATGATATTCAGATAGCTTAAAGTTTAGTAGCATTGAGGGCCCCTGGGTCCAGTAGAATGTATAAAAGTTGTAAGGAAAAGATAAATAGAGGAGGGAAGTGGCTGAGTCCACCCTGAGTTGCCCCATCTCCAGATACCAGGGTTGGAGCAGGTTGCTAGTTAAGATTGGGAGCTTCCAGTCTGCTGGGGTTGATTCTGAGAATCCTTGGATTTTTAAATTGTAGGACAAAGAGATGAGGGGCTCAGTTCCCAGGGTCTTTGAAAGGATGCACACTGATCAGCTCAATCAGATGGGGGGCTGGGCTGGGGGCAGCAGAGGAGACTGAGCACACTTGCCTGCACCCCCAGTACCTGGGGGCCTGGCCATCCCTCTGTCTCCTTTGGGCAGCCCTTACTCCAAAGTTGTATGTCCTCTCCTGGGGCTCTCAGGAAGGATGGAGACTGCTCAGCTCAGACCTCCCAAGCCAGCTTCTCCCAGGCCTAAATGAGGAGTCCTTCTTGAAGTATAACCTCAGTCCACTTAACTACAGATTGATTTAAGAGCCTGGTAAGTCATCCCATAAGCAGACACACACTTCTCACCCTCAGAGCTTCAAGAGCACTGAGGGGATCAGTCCTCCACCCCTGTTCCCATCGCACATTCCACTGAGCTTTTGACCTCCATGGCAGCAGTGGTGGTAACATCTCA
Organism: Propithecus coquereli; assembly: GCF_000956105.1. Classification (NCBI taxonomy): domain Eukaryota; kingdom Metazoa; phylum Chordata; class Mammalia; order Primates; family Indriidae; genus Propithecus; species Propithecus coquereli. The sequence goes on from NW_012151840.1 coordinate 1,994,235, forward strand.
ATAATTGTTCTTTAAAGCTGTGATGTGCTTTACAGATTTGCAAAGTGCTTTATTGTCTCATAGAAGTTAGATTCCAAGAAGGACTTCCCACCCAGTGAGGTAGAGTGGAGACACTGTCCTTGAAGGCCTGGGAGAAGGGGGCTGCAAGGGTGTGGTGGCAGGGGAAGGGCACAGGGACCTTGGGTGACCCCAACCAAGCCCTCTCTGCTCTAGTCCACCTCCATCTTAAGTGTGCAGGTAGGGGTCGTCCACTGTCCCTGGCATGGAGGCACATTGCCCTCCTCACAGAAAATTGGAGAGCCTGGCTTTTGCATGCAGGAAATCAACATTTCTTAAGCACTTGCCTTCTCCCCACCCCAGCTTGCAATGAGATCTTCAGGGTCAGGTCACATCTGGCCTTTCCCGGCATCCAAGGGGGTGGGGAGGCCTCTTGGCTCTCCTTTTGGCAAGAGGAGCCTGCTCTGTTACACCAATGACCCTGCCATGCCCCTCCCTGGCCCTAGACCCCAAACACATCTCCCTCTCCCCAATTTACTCTTCTTGCCCCACCTAGGGACAGATTTCCCCCTGCTCTTTTTGTCCTAGAAACCCCGCTAGTTTGGGATGGTAGAGTCTGGGGTGGGGAGGGCTTCCCCTTCCCCACTCAGGGTGAGGGTGGGGTGGGGGGGTGGGTGGAGACAGCCCTGGGGCAGGGGGATGGTCTCTCCACTGTAGAAAGTAGAGTAGGATTGTGGTCAGACTTAATTTGAGGCATCTAGTGAAGACGCGTACAAATCCACCAAGGAAAAAGATTTCAAAAGCAAAATAAAGGCGGGAAATAAAATGGACCCATGAATAATCAAGTCAAAGTGATGTTGCACAAAATGCAGAGAAACCAAGAAGGGGGAGGGTTAATGTATTAAATGTGCTATTAAGAACTTAATTTTATTAAAAGTATTATTACTTAAGGCCGTCTTTCTCTGCATGTGAGTCTATACCATCTTGGGGTGAGTGGGAGGATCTGCCATGGGGATTGTAGCTTGGGCTTTTCTCTAGTGTAACTCTGTGCCCTTACACACCTTGCAGGAAGTGGATGTCTCCAGAGTTGCCTGCCACCCTTGGGCTCCCCCTCTCAGTTCTCCACAGCTCCCTACTTGAGTCTCCAAGCTCTCAATCCCCCACCCAACCCCCTACCGCCTTTATTTATTTATTTATTTATTTTCGAGACAGGGTCTCGCTCTGTCACCCTGACCAGAGTATAGTGGCCTCATTATATATAGCTCACAGCAACCTCAAACTCCTGGGCTCGAGCGATCTTTCTGCCTTAGCCTCCCTAGTAACTGGGACTACAGGTGCATGCTATTATGCCTGACTAATTTTTCTATTTTTTGTAGAGTTGGGGTCTGATTCTTGCTCAGGCTGGTCTCGAACTCCTGGCCTCAAGCAATCTTCCCTCCTTGGCCTCCCAAAGTTCTAGGCTTACAGGAGTGAGTCACCATTCCCAGCTCCTGCTTTTTTTCTCCATTTACTCCCTTCTCTTCTTTGGAGATACGGTCAGGCCTCCTTCTCCCCTGCCCTGCAGAACAGGGGAAAGTGAGTCAGGGTGACAGAGACCCTGCCTGGATAGCCCTCTCCTAGGCTCCATGGAGAAGGGGCAGAAAGCTGAGAGATAGACCCTCCCCACTCACCCCATCAGATTCAATCTATGTCTCTTTGGGGTCAGGAAGAAGACTGGATGGAGGACTTGGACCTTCCACCTCCCAGGCTTAAATACCCCTTCCCCAGCACACACATACAGGGCTGGCCTTCACTCCCCCTTTTCCTTTGCATCTCCCCCTGCCTCCTCCCCTTGCCCCTGGCATTGGAGTGACCTCAGTTCTTGGCACCAGGGCCCTGGGCACCAGATGGTGCCCACTGATGATTTCCTTTGTCTTGCCTTCCAGATACCCCCTCCCCTCCATGCTGTCCTCCCTCCCCCACCTGCCCTGGGCTTTGGCAAAGGGAAGGGCAGGCACCTCCCACCCCCTTGGCACCGTCCCCAGACCACAGGACTCCAGAGGCAGCTGGCCCTGAGGGGCAGTGGGTATGGTGGGGAGGATAGAAGATGTGGGGGAAGGGCATCATGGACTCAGAGGAGGGGCCAAAGTTGCAAGGGGAAGCACAGACAGGAGGCAGCAGAATGGCCAGGCATTAATACAAAACACAGCTTTATTTGAGGGTCCTCATCTGTGAAGGGTGGAAAGATAATAGAGATATGTGTGGTGGGGCATGAAGACCTTAAGGCTCCAGGGGCTGTGAACAGGGAACCAGACACTCTGACATCTGGAACCAAAGGGCAGGGAAGGGTCCTGGAGCTGGGGTGGGGATGAGGGGCACCAGAAAGCCAGTGGGGGCAGGGTTGGTGCTGGCCAAGGTCAGAGGTTGATGCAACAGGCCCTCTTCTCTCCAGAGCCAGGCTCCTGCCCAGCCTGGGCACTGCCCAAAGTGATGGCATTGGTCCGGGTGCTGTTCTGTCTCTGCTTGGACACCTTTGCAAAGATCTCTGAGAGGGCAGAGGTCAATGATCAGGCCGGAAGAAGACTTAGAGCTCAAGCCCCTCCCTTGCTACACACACACACCGCATGCCCCTTCTGAGCACTGGGGGTGGCCACGCTTGTAGGAGGTTTTGCAGGAAGGAAGTGGAGTGTGGGTACCTGGGTCCCTTCTACTTACCTGTGTGGACAAGGAACCAAGACTGAGCTGCTGAGAAGTGTGGCCTTCTGCTTCCTTCCCTAAGCTCCAGGCTAAGTAGGGGGTGGAACTGAGGGTGTCAAGGGAGATAGGCAGTGGTGCCAGGACCCCACAGAGGAGCTGGGGAATCCGCTGGGGTGAGGGCTGGGTGTCTACATTCCTACTGCTGCCCACAGAAGCCACAGGGATGGAATGAGGGTGCCAAATGGAGGCTCTAACCTTTAAGGACAGTCTCAAAGGCCAGCTCAACATTGGTGGAGTCCAGGGCTGAGGTTTCCAGGAAGAGCAGACCATTGTTTTCTGCCAGGAAGGGAAACACATCGTTAATTATTGGGGGTCAAAGGCAGTAATAATAATATGAACTTAGTGTTTACTATGTACATTTGCTATGTGCTAAACCCCTGGCATGTAGTAGCTCATTTAATCCTTAAAACAACGTACGAGGTAGGTTCAGTTAGGAAACTGAAATCCAGAAACACAAAAAGAACAAATAAGAAACTTGCTCCATGTTCCACATCTAGTAACTGGGCAAGAGGAGACAGGAGGCTGGGCTGTGGGTCCCCAGATCCGCTACCATATCGCGATGCCTCTAAACCCACGAAACTCCTGGGCAAAGTGTGACTGCAGATGGTTAAGGGAAGCTCACTCTCTACACAGGATCTTTGAGCACTATGGGGCGGGGCTGTCTTAAAATCAGTTATGAATCATTGTGGATGAAGGCGGTCTCAGGGCAAGTGGTAGGACATCGTGGGAGACACGGGGTCCCAGAGGGGAATGGCTGGGACATCTGAAGAAGAGGGGATGGAGGTAGAGGACTGCGTGGAGGAAGTTCAGGCTGGGGGCCCGAGGGGTGAGCACAGGCACTGGGGAAGCTGGAGTTGGAGGCTGTGGACAAGCTTGGAGGAATCAGACTGGGTGGTGGCAGGCTCTCACCAGCGAACATGCGGGCCTCCTCGGTGGGAACCTCCCGGGCCTGGCTGAGGTCGCTCTTGTTACCCACGAGCATGACAATAATAGTGGCTTCGGCATGGTCATAGAGCTCCTTCAGCCAGCGCTCCACCACGGCATAGGTCTGGTGCTTGGTTAGGTCGAATACCAGGAGGGCCCCCACTGCACCACGATAGTACCTGGGTGGGGGTGGGAGGGATGGCAAAGAAAAGATCACGGCCATTAGGCCCAGCATCAGAGACAAGCCATTAAGCTAAAATGCCCACTGTCAGGGTCCCAGAGATCTGGAAATACAGACACTGAGGTCCAGGGACCCAAAGCCCAACAGGGCAGCCCAAGGTTCTGTGCCCTCCAGGGACACTGGTCTTGGAGCCTCCAAAGCTTCACCTGCCTGCTCTAAAACCTCCACTGGCTTCCTCATAGCCCCTCTGCTTCCTCAGGCCTTTTGTCCTGATTTTAGCCTCTGCTATCCACCAACACACATCTGGGCTCTGGGCAAGTCTGCCTCCTGGATGCCCCACCTCTGAGATCTTCCTCACATGGCTCTTCAACCTACAGTGCGCCCTTCTCTCCTGTGGCCATTTACCTAGGACTAGCCAAACGTCTATCCTTGCAGCAGTGCCTGGCCTGACCATTCAAGGCATCCCTGCAAGCATCCAGCCTCCCTCTTGGAGTTGAAATGGGGCATCTTCAGACTGGTGATGTCTTATTATTCCCAGTTTATTGATGAGTCAACTGAGGCTCGTAAGAGTTCAAGTGACTAGGAGTGGTGAGTGTGCATAACTGAAGCCCCAGACTCCCGCTTCCTGTCCCCCCGTACCCCGCACCCGACACATACAGACCACCTTTCACACACTTGGGCTTCACACTGACTGGGAGACACTTTGGATATGGTGTCAGGAATGTCCTGTGTGTCCTCTGAGTTTTCACAAGATACCAATGCCAGGTTCAACCCTTGGCGTTTGTGGTTACGTGAAGGTTGCCAAGTGCGGAGCACTGTGCAGAAGCGAGGGGGTGCTCTCGGTCCACCAGCCTGTCCCCATCCCAGCTCCACCCAGATTTCACCTTGCTTGTATTTAAATAGTGCCTTTCTCCTGTGGTACTTTAAGGGTTACATAACATGCCAAAATATAAAGTACCTTGCAACTTCCTGGGCATGTAGCAAAGGCTTGGGAAGCGGTGGCACTGATTCTTGGGTTTAGTCCTACTTGTCAGGGTTATTACATCCTGCCTCTCCCTATTTGCTGCTCACAGCACTGCTGTCTCCTATGATCCCTCCCCACCTCCCACCCCAGGGAGCACACTGCTGAGTGCCCTCGCCTCCTCCTCCACTTCTCCTCCGGAGGTGTTCCCTGACTTTCCCAGGACTCCCACAACCCAGCAGATCCCCAGGCCTGGGCTCACGCAGAGGTGATGGCTCGGTACCGCTCCAGGCCAGCTGTGTCCCAGATCTGAGCCTTGACAGCAGCAGTGCCCAGCATCACAGTGCGGGTGGAGAACTCAACCCCGATGGTGGTGCGGCTGTCGTGGTTGAACTCATTGCGCGTGAATCGGGATAGCAGGTTGGTCTTCCCCACGCCTGATTCGCCGATCAGCACCACTGAAGGAGTGGAGAGATAAGGGCTGAGCTCCAGGCAGAGTGGCCCCAAAGCCCACCTGAACTTGGAGGGTCTGTCCATCAGAAACTGGGATCTGGGCTCAGAAAACTGAGGAAGGGGCCGGGCGTGGTGGCTCAGTCCTGTAATCCTAGCATTCTGGGAGGCTGAGGTGGGAGGATCGCTTGAGGCCAGTTCAAGACCAGCCTGAGCAAGAGCAAGACCCTGTCTCTACAAAAAAATAGAAAATGTTTGACTAAAGCATTATAAAAGCTGTCCATGTAACAAAATCATTTGTACCCCCTTAATATTTTGAAATTAAAATAATAATAATAAATAAATAGCCAGGCCTGGTGGTACTGGCCTGTCCCACCTACTTGGGAGGATGAGGTAGGAGGATTGCTTGAGCCCAGGAGTTTGAATATGTAGTGAGCTATGATGCTGCCGCTGTATGCTAGCCCAGGAGATAGAGCAAGACCCTGTGAAAAGAAAAGAAAAGAAAGAAAAGAAAAGAAAAGAAAAGAAAAGAAAAGAAAAGAAAAAAAGGAGAAAGAGAAAGAAAAGAAAGAAAAGAAAGAAGGAAGGAAGAAAGGAGGGAGGGAAGGGAAGAAAGGGATGGGAGGGAAGGAAGTGAAGAAAAGGAAGAAAGAAAGAAAAAGAGAAAAGAAAAAAAGAAAACTGAAGAGGGAGCTCGGTCTCCTGGCAGAGACCAGAGTCTGGAACTCTGCATTACGTATCTGTCCTGGTGGGCAGAAGGATCAAAAGTTTAAGATAAACAAAGGGGCTTTAAGGTTATGACCTAGTCTGTTGAGACATGGTTGCACAGTCTCAGGGTGGGGTGATGTCTGTGGGCTGTTTATGGGTGTCCTTTGGAGAGGTTACTGGGGTGTGTGAATGTGGGTAGAGGGTAGGAGATCTAGGGGTGTGTGTGCACGTTTCTGGACTAGGGGGTATGAGACCATTGTTCGTGTCTCTATGTATATGAGCTGGGAAGGTAAGTGGAAGGTTGGGTGTGTTCAGTGTTTGCATAGAGAAAAGAGGTTAGAAGTGTGGGTGAGGAGAAAGTTTGGCAGGTGACATATCTGTGAATGAAAGGAAGGTATGTGTGTTCGTGTGTGTGTAAGAAGTTAGGTTCCAGTTGTCCCTACAGAGGAGCAGTCCTGCGTGGTTAAAAGCATAAGGCTGGGTGTTGGACCACTTCTGTGTCCTTGGGCGAGTTATCTAACCTCTCTGAGCCTTCCTTTTCATAGGAAAAATGGGAAAACATTAGTATCTACCTTATGGGTTGTTGTAAGAAATAGAAGATGAAGGCTCTAACTTGACCACAATGAAATATATCAATGTAAAAAAATTTTTAATTGTACCTCATGATTATATACAAATAAAAAAATAAACTTTAAAAAAAGGAAATTGAGGAATTCGAAAAAAAAAGGAAGAAATGGAAAACATTAGTATCTACCTTATGGGTTGTTGTAAGAAATAGAAGATGAAGGCTCTAACTTGACCACAATGAAATGTATCAATGTAAAAAAATTTTTAATTTTACCCCATGATTATATACAAATAAAAAAATAAACTTTAAAAAAAGGAAATTGAGGAATTCGAAAAAAAAAGGAAGAAATGAGATATTGCCTGGGATATAGTAAGTATACAAAACTATTATTGGTATGATTGTTGTTGGCAGCCCAGTGCTTTTTTTTTTGAGTTTTTAGGGACAAGGATCCACCAGAGGGGCCATGAAGACCCTTTAGGCCAGTGTGCAGCATCCAGGGCCCTCCTTACCCACCACGGATGAGCCAGGGGCTGAGGCAGAGTGTGGGGAGCTGATGCAAGTACAACCCAGGACTACAGGAGGCTACCCAGGGTGGTTCTGGAAAGGCAAGCTGGCGCCCAAGGACTGGGGGCCACATATTTTGGGCTCTGGTCCCTGCTCAGCCTCTGACTAGCTGTATGAAGTTGAACAAGTGGCTCACCTTTTCTGGGTCTAACTTACCTTGTTTGTACAATCTATAAAGGCCTCTTCATGCTTTAAAAATTCCTTATTTGTATAGGGCAGTAGGCAAGAGCTGGAAGCAGTGGGTATGTGTGGGTAAGAGGATGTACGTATGTGTGTGGGGTGGGGCGAGTGTTCCTGCTTCTCTCCTGTGGGGAACATCCCTCCGTCATCCCGCCCAGGGGTGGGCTTTCAGCCCTATCCTCAGACCCCAAAGGTCTCAGGGAGAGAGCCTTGGTTGGACTCAGACAGACTGGGTTTGAGTACTACTGATTTGGTGACTTTTTCTAAGATATTTTTTCTTTGAGACAGAGTCTCACTCTGTTGCCCTGGCTAGAGTGCTGTGGCGTCAGCCTAGCTCACAGCAACCTCAAACTCCTGGGCTCAAGCGATCCTCCTGCCTCAGCCTCCCAGGTAGCTGGGACTGCAGGCATGCACCACCATGCCCGGCTAATTTTTTCTATATATATATATATATTTTTTTTTTTTTTAGTTGTCCAGATCATTTCTTTCTATTTTTTAGTAGAGACAGGGTCTCGCTCTTGTTCAGGCTGGTCTCACACTCCTGACATTGAGCCATCCACCTGCCTCGGCCTCCCAGAGCGGTAGGATTACAGGCGTGAGCCATCACGCCTGGCCTTTCTAAGCTATTTATCTCTAAGCCTGTTTCCTCATCTGTAAAACGGAGAAACTAATGGTTAATGTTTACAATGTATTGAGTGCTTACTATGTGCCATGCATTGTCCTAAAGGCTTTGCATGTATTAACTCATTTAATCCTCATAACAATGCCATGAGGTAAGTACTGTTGTTATTATCCCCATTTGTACAGTTAAGGCACTTGGGAGGTCGAATGATTTGCCTAAGATAACACAGCTACTGTGGTAAACACAGAAATGTGGTGCTCAGATCCACCTTTTTCTTTATTTTTCTTTATTTTATTTTTTAATTGAGACAGGGTCTCACTTTGTTGCCTAGGCATGAGGGCAGTGCTGTGATCATAGCTCACAGCAACCTCAAACTCCTGGGCTCAAGCAATCCTCCTGCCTCAGCCTCTTGAGTAGCTGGGACCACAGGTGCTCGCCACCACACCTGGCCCAGATCTGCCTTTAAGGAAGGACTTGCCCCCAACTGCAGGGAGTGCAGTCTATTGCGACAGTGGCTTCACAGGAAGTCATGCCTTTTCTGGGCAGCCCACATCCAGGGCCCCAGCAAGGTGAGGCTATCACAGAGCTCCCCACCCTTGAACCAGGCTTTCTTAAGCCTGCGTTTGACTTCTCCCTCTGCCCAATCCTGTTTCCACCCACTTCCTTTCACAGGTGTTGATCCATAAAAAACATCGAACACCCCAAACTTCTCAGTTATCTGCTTCTGGAGACCCCAACCTGCACTAATTTGTAAGTGGCAGAGCTGAGATCTGAACTCAGTCTAGCTCCTGACCATTATGCTACACGGCTTCTGAAAAGGAAAGATAACTTTGGGGTTGTGATGGTGATTATTGAGATAGTGACTTGGACACAGTTAGGGCTCAATAAACATAGGTAGTTACTAGTGTTATTCCCCAGACTACTGCTAACCCTCTCGTTCTCAGGAAAGATGCTGGGAGTACAGGTTCCTCAGCTCAAGGGCGGGTGCTGGAGTGAGAGTCCCAGTGAGGGCAGGGCTGAGGCTGGGAGAGGCCATGGGGTGGGGTGGCTGGAAGGGGAATCTTAGCTCTACCTGTCCACCCTGCCCTGAAGGAGGTGCAGAGGTGAGGTTGGGGAACAATGGAGGGGCTAAACTTAGGGGCTGAGATAAAGAAGCAGGAAAGATACATGGTTGTCCTTCCAGGGACAGCCAAGTTGAACCCAGTGCCTGGTCGCCAGGTCCAAGGAGTCTGCCAAGGGACTGGCAGACAAGGACATAACCCCAGGAGTCGCTGTATTCTATCAGACCCAGCTCCAAATTCTCTACTCTTCCCTATGTCTTCCCTATGTATTTATTACCCAGTCCTGTAATGGGATAGGTCTCTCCTTTCTCTGTGTTCCTGTACACCTGTTCAGAAAGATGACTTTCTCCTGCTTCTCAGGAGGAAGTCCTTTCTGAAGTCTGACCTCCATCTCTTGTGCTGCAGTAGCTGACTATTCCCAGGAATTTGGGCTTCTATTAGAAACAGGGAAGGGTAGCCTTAACTCTTAACACTACTAAGGAGTAATCAACATCATTATTTACAATAATAGAGCACACTCAGTAGCTCCCGGACTTCTCCCCTGTAACCGGGCCCTGCCCCACTCCCTGAAGTTTTCTTTCTTAACCGGAAGGAATGATAAGCACTGAGGGGTCTTGTTAAGAGATAAAAAACAGGAGGGGGCCCTCTCTAGCCCTGCCAATCTCATTCTGGGTCTCTCTCAGGCTTCCTCTAACTTCAGGGACCCCAACTCACCCTTGAAGACAAAGTTATAATCTTCTTCGGTTCCATTCCCCATTTTGGCTCCGCATGGAAGGTGCAGGTGTCTTCGGGGGCAGAGGTGACAAGTCTGTACGTTGGCTCAATGCCCTCAACCCTCAGCTCTCAAGAGACCTGGACCCACACCTCCTCTCATTGGGGGTAAGGAGATTTCCGCAGCCAGAGGGATTGAGGGCCAACTCAAGGCTAGGCAGGGCCTAAGGAGGCTCAGCTCTGGCAATGGGGGTGCTGTAAGGAAGCTGAGAGGACGGAAGCTGAGAACAGGAAGAGCGACCGGCTGGAAACCTGGGGCCCAGGTGGGTGGAGAGATGATGACGTCAGACAGGTTAGACAGGTTGGGTGTTTGCTCTCAGCCTGGGCTCCCACAAGCGGGAGAGCCAACTTCAGGGGGTAAGAGCGGGGGTTGGGAGGGAAGCTAGGACGACAGGGACGGGACCTTTGGAGGGAGCCTGCTGTAGGCCGACTGTGCATTGCTGGGCTCCTGCGATCTGTCGAGGGGAAGCCCCACCACCTAGTGAGTGAGAAATAGCCCCTCAGAAACCCACCTGGCCTCCTGCTTTTCCTGCAGAGCCTCTGGTGCAGGGTACAATGGGGGCGCCACTCACCCTGCTGCAATGCAGGGCTGTGGGAGCTGCATCTCGGCCACAGCAACTTCCGCCCCTCCCTCACAGCCCAGGGCCTGGGATGGGCAGTGTGTCTCATCCTGGGTGGAGCTGGGATTCACAACCTACCCACTTCCCTGGGATGGGTCCTTTCTTATGGCACTGGGGAAAGGGGCTGGTAGCTTCCTATATAGACCTGCTCTAAGGACACTGGGTAGGGGGAGACTTGGGGCAGAAACAGTCAGATGGAGTGAGTGGTCTTAGTGTAGGGGCAGGATCTGGAGATGAAGGCATCTGAGAGGTCTGGGTTTCTTCTACTCCCTGCCCAAGAACTACTGCCTGACAGCAAAGGCTTGGAGATCTCGAGAGGGTCTGTTTTAGTATATGAGTAGAAAAGGCAGCCCCACCCAAAGCCTGGAGTGAGGGACACTGAACTCCCATGGCCCTATATTCTTTTTGTCCAACATGACCCCCACCAGGCCTTTGCTCTGCAGAGCTTACTTCCAAGGTTTTGCCTACCAGGTGGGTAAGATTCTGCCCTGAGTGGCAATGGCTAGGTGAGGTCACACCACGGGAGAGGCTAAGGGAGTTGGGGCACCACTGCCAAGAACCATTTGGTGGGAGGTCGTGGTGAAGGAGTGGGCGGAAATCTGCCCTTGCAGAACACGACAAATCCTATAAGCGATCCCTGCTCCTTCCTATTTGCTCCTTCCTATTTCCTCTGATTCCTCCCATCCCAGAAAGTGGCCAAGACACAACACAGGAGTCGAAGTTTATTCTTGCAAAAAGCAAAGTCCCACCCTCCCCTCATAGTCCAAGATTTTCCCGGGGGGCCCTGCCCCTCCAGATGGTTATCTCTCTCCTGACCCCAGCTTTCACCTATGCCCATTACGATGCTGCTACTTGGGTGAGGGGCTCCTCCAGGTACTGCACCAAGGCCTGGGCCTGTAAGAAGGAAAGGAGCAAATCAGTCCCACACATGGCCTGCCACTAGAGGGATCCTAAATCCAGGTCTACTCTCAATGCCATACTGAACAACCAGTCCCTAGCCCCCGCCTGCTCTTGGGAGTTAGCCTACACCAGACACGGACTGAGTAGACACGAGGACTCCAGAAACATGGTGCGGGTGGGAGTGGACACAGTCATGGAACATGAAGGCTGGGCCCAGGGTTGTGGCAGGATGGGCACATACACACCTTGGCCTTGAGCATTCCGAAGCCCACGGTCTCCTTGGCATACATACACAGCAGAAGGTTGGCCACTCGGGTGATGGCTACACGGCCCTCCTGGTGGGGGTGATATGATGGGATGTGATGTTCTGCTTTGTACCTTTAGCTCCTGCCTTCTCCAAAGGCTCCTCTAGCCCCAGAGAGACTGTATCTTCCTTCTATGCCCTGGGCACAGCAGGAGGTTCAGCTGGAAAGCTTTGGTCACAGCCCTGGACATGAGGTTCTGAGCCCAGGTTCCAGCCTCAGCACAGCCATCTACTAACCAACTTACCTTAGGAAACTCAGTCTCCCAGAAACTCAGTTTCTCTTTCCATAACCCCTATCTCATCCTAGTTGGTGAGGGTGCTAATACACTCGAAGGGGTTTTGTACCTGCCAAGAGTTGTCCAAATGGGTGATGTCATTATTATTATTGCCTTAACTCTTAACACTACTAAGGAGTAATCAA
>NW_012151840.1:2006252-2007635 GCF_000956105.1 Propithecus coquereli
AGAGCTAGGATTACAGGCGTGAGCCACCGCGCCCAGCCTTAAAATGTATTTCTAGTACACAGTGACATGTTCCTGTTCCTGTAGTCTCAACTACTTGGGAGGCTGAGGTGGGAGGATCGCTTAAGCCCAGGAGTTCAAGACCAGCCTGGGCAACATAGGATAGACCCCCATATCTAAAAAAAACAAAACAAATGAAACATATTTCTTATGGCTGCCTTGTGGTCAAAATGTTTGAAAAGTTATTGCCCTACAGCACCTAGGCTAGGCATCCAGTAGGAGTCATCTGTTAAACAAAAATGGCATTGGTTGGGCAGGTGGTAGGGAAGGGTAGGCAGCTGAGTCCCAGTGGACATCCTTCCTGGAGAGTTCACCCTTAGTGCCTGTTTGATTTGGTTTGGCGAACCTTCATTAGGTGTCTGCTATATGCTAGGAACCGTGCACTGTACTCCTGCCTCCCAGGCCTCATCTTCTACTAACGTCCCCCATTCCCATGTAACTCCAGCTATACTAACCTTTTTGATCCTTGATCAGGCATCATTCTGCCGCAGGGCCTTTGTACCTGCTGTTCTGTCAGAAATGTTCTGCTCCCAAATAGCCACAATGGCTTGCCCCAGATCTTTGATCAAATGTCACCTGTTCAGTGAGACTGTGTGTGACAGATGCCTCCGCAATGCTCACTTCCCTTCTTTATTTTTCTCCACTGCATTTTCTTTTCTTTTTCTTTTTTTTTTTTTGAGACAGAGTCTCACTGTGTTGCCCGGGCTAGAGTGCCGTGGCGCAATCCTAGCTCAGTGCAGCCTCGAACTCCCGGGCTCAAGTGATCCTCCTGCTTCAGCCTCCAGAGTCGCTGGGTCTACAGGCATGTGCCACCACACTCGGCTAATTTTTTAAGTTTTTGAAGATGGAGTCTCACTCTGGGCTGGTCTGGAACTTCTGGACTCAAGTGATCCTCCCACCTCAGGCACCCAAACTGCTGGGATTACAGGCATGAGCCACCACACCCAGAAGAAATATTATTTTAAGTATATTTAAAACACAGTGAAAGACACAGACATGGGGAAGTTTAATGCTAATAATTTCATAGAACACAAAAGAACCTATTAAATAAAAATGCTATCTGTGGCAATAGGAAAGAGAAAAGAATTCAGAAAAAGCCGTAAGAAATTTCAAGTATTAAGTCTAAATAGATTTTTTGACTACTGCCAAGAAAGCCTGGGATCTCACTTTTGTGGGGAAAAAATACTTACCACAGCATTCCCACTGTGTCCACCAGTATTTTTAAAATCACACTTTCCCAGTAAGAACAGATGACACATGCAGTTTTAGAGAATTATTCCCACTTTTTACATAGCTTTGGTAACTTTGTCTTTATCAAGATCTATA
>NW_012151840.1:2007685-2016898 GCF_000956105.1 Propithecus coquereli
AAAGGTGAGTGAGACAGTCCCTGTTTCTAAGAAGTTCACAGTCTACTTTCCCTTTTTGGACTTCATTTCCTTTCTTCGTAACCTGAAGGGGTTGGACTAGAGTCTGGAGACTCTGCCATGGTTCTGTGAGTCAGTAAAGCTGGGATGACAACACTCTGTGTTTGTGCATCACTCTACAGTTTATATCCATTCTTTCATTTGATCTTCACAACAACCCTGTGAGGGGAAGGGAAATATTATTGTTTCTTCCTTAGAGATGAGGTAAGGAAGCTCAGAGAGATTAAGTGATTTACCCAACGTTCCACAAGTGATAAGTGGATGGCTGAGACCAGAACCCAAGTCAGACCTCAGGTTCAGGGCTCCTTCCTCACCACCACTTGATGCATGTGGTCCTGCCTATCACAAATTCTGCAGAGACCAACTTTTAATACTCTTCTGGATCCTGTCCCTACCCCTCCAACCATCCAGGATGGAGTCCGGGTCGCCCCTTTGGGGTCCCCTTGGGACAGGGGAAGTCTAGCTCCCTTCTCCATACCATGCAGTCCATGAGAATGAACTTGAGATTGTCTTCATTAAACGCTTGGTTCCCGTTCCTGTCGTAGGCGGCCCAAATGTTACTGGCGATGGCCGCGGTGACCCGGGCGTCCGTGTCCCCATAACCCGAGTAGGCAAGCAGCGACCCCTCGTTATTCAGCAGCCTGGTGAGGGACGGGGAGGGAAATCAATGTTCTCAGGACGGGGAGTAAAACGGCTGGGTTCCCATCCCAAGTCCCCGCCACTGGCACTTCCAGGAAGCAAGGGTCTAGGCTGAGTGTGTCCTGAAATCTGTCCCGAGCACCCAGCACGCCGGCTTCCCTTTTCTCTTTGCGACAGGGAACCTCCTGGCCGGTTCACCCAGCTGCTGCCCACCTCTGCCGCCTCCTCCCTTCCCGGCGATCCTTCCCCACCTCTCCCTCAGGGAGCCGCGCACCGCCCCACTGCAGCGCTCGCCGCTCAGGCCCTTGGTCCGCACTCACAGGGTGCTCTGGACGCCTCCAGTGTTGGCTTGGCTTAGCACCTGGGTCAAAGCCTTGGGACGCAGCATGCCTGTGGCTCCTAACCCTGGGCTTTTACACCCAGATCCTCCGAGTTGCCTCTTGCGGGCCGCTGCCTGATGCTTCCCGTAGTCCAGCTTCCCTGCTCCCGAACGCCCTGGGAGTTGTAGTTCCTGGCCTGGCTATTGCGGCTCTGACTCAACCCCGCCCTACTGCGGAGGGCATTGGGAATTGTAGTTCCTTGTGGCCTCGCGAGGCACCCTGGGAACTATAGTTCGCCTTTCCAGTCAGCCCACGCGGTTTTGGGGGGGAAAAAAGCGGGAGTGAAAGGACAGTGGCAATAGTGGAAGGACATTTAACCCCTTAGTGGAGAGAGAAGTCATCATGTCCGCTTGGCAGTCCACGATTCAATAATAAGAATAATCCTTCCTCGGATTTGTCAAGCACACCTTTGGTTATTTTCAAAACTGTTCTTTCTATCTTATGCACAATTCTGTGAGCACAATTCTGTGAGATAAGGCGAGAGGTACGATTATCTTGAGGAAACCAAAGCTCCGATAAGGCTACGCAGGCAAAACCCAGGTCTCTGGAACCGTACTTAATAGACAATTCAGGCCATGACCCTCGTAGGAATAGGGTCAATCCCAGAAATGAGATATTAAGTGGACATATAGCAGTGGGAAAATCCGAGCTCCAAGTCGGGAGAGGCCCCAGGCCTGGAAGAGACTTGGGCCTCCTAAGAAAGACCAAGTTATCACAGGGATCGGAGATAAAGCAGCGACACAGAAAGTCCTTTGTCCCAGAGCGGGAGTTACCCGCGGAGGGGGCGGGGAGGCTTTGGGCTGGAGGGACAGCGGCGGGGCTCGGGCGGGTTAGGATGGGCCGGGGTCTCTCTCTGGGAGCTCGGTCCCCGACCTTGTCGTGAAGGACACGCCCCTCCCCTGCCCAGAGCCCCTCCAGAGGCCATCGCCTGGCGAGGCTCGGTCCAGGTTCCCGACCCGGGGCTCAGCCTTGGGCGGACCCCGCTGCAGTGGCCCCCCCAGTCCGCCCGGGGCGCTGTGGCTGCGGCTGGTCCGGAGGGGGCGGCGAAGCCTTGGGGAGGAGAGGGGAGGAGAGGGGAGGGGAGGAGAGAGGGGAGTGTTGGAGGCGCCGGAGCCGAGCTGGGCCGGCCGGGCGGGCGGGGAGGAGGAGGAGCCGGGCGGGCTGGCGGGCGGCCGGGTGGCGGCGGCGGCATGGCGGACCCGAGCGGGGCCGAAACGAGGCCCCCCATTCGGGTCACCGTCAAGACCCCCAAGGACAAGGAGGAAATTGTGATCTGCGACCGAGCCTCGGTCAAGGAGGTAGTACTGCTGGCTGGGGAACGGGGGGAGCGCGGGGGAGGGGTCTATGAAGAGATGGGGGGGCCTCTGTGACGGTCTGGAGTCCCGGAGGGCCCCGAGGGGAGGACGGGGGCCAGCTGGGACTTCGTGGAGCTGGAGGGAAGGAGAGGCGGGTAGGGGGCGCCCTTCAAGGGTGGATCTGGGGGAGCATGGCGCGTATTGGGGGGGCGGGTTTTGCCTTGTGGCCAGGGCTGGGGGCGTGGTGGAGTTTGGGGAAGGAACACCTTGCACAGGGAAGGGGGAAGGACCGTAGGATTTAGGGGAGTGTGCCAAAGTAGGGGGCCTGGGCAAGGTGCTGAACCAGGAAAATGGGCTGGGGGCAAGCGGAGAACGCCGGGGCGGTGGGGGAGGTTTCCCCTCTACCCAGATCCTTCCCACTCTTTAAATGGAAGTGGTTACATTTGCCTCTCAGGTCTTCTGAGATTTACACCGTGTGCAGTAGGTGCTCAATAAAATTTTGGTGAATGAGTGAATGAGGGACTGTTGCCTGAGTTCTCCACCCCCCTTCGCTGCTCCAGAATTTCACAGAGGCGGGGCTTAAGATAGGCAATCTGGTTGGAAGAGAGGGATCTGGATCTGTCTTTGCTTAACAAGCGCACTGTTTTTACTTAGAACATGCGTTTTGTTTTGTTTGTTTTGTTTTGTTTTGGAAGGGCTGATAGAATTTGAGCAGTTTAACTCTCCCCAGGCCAGTCCTTGGTGCCATCACTGCTCCCTCCCCAACCATGTAAAATGACTAAATTTCAAAGTTTAGATACTGCATCGTTTCCTGCAAAACTGAATTTGAAAACAGCTCTCATTGACAGGCAGTATGTCTGATTAAGAACCTGGACTTTGGTGTCAAGACCTGAGTTCCAGTCTTCCCAGGACAAGTTACTTAACTTCTCTGATGCTCGGTTTTCTCATCTTTAAAATGGAGATAATATGCTGGACCATTAACTCGTGAATAGTTAGTGCCCAATAACTGAGATCTTATTGGTGGTGGTGATTGTTATGAGAACATTGGGAATAGAGAGGAGAGAGACTTGGGTCTGAGAAAAGAAGGCCAAAGGGAGAGAGGACCTGGGTCCAAGGCTGTTGAAGGAGTTGGGGTGGGGAGGGCTGCCCAGGCAGTACCCTTACAGGGAACTAGGTGGAGGGACTGAAGCTGGTGGCAGATAGCAGCAAGGGCTTTCTAGGGTGGGAGACTCTGGGATGGAGCTGGAAGAAGAGCCTGTCACTGGCCCATCCTCTTGGCTAAGAAAGGAGATGCTTATTGCAGCCAGAGGGATAGAGTTGAGACTGTGGAAAGGACTTCGCATGACCAGAGATGGGAGCAAGAGAATGCAGAGGCTTTTGAAGAAGAGGCAGGGTCCCTGGTGGATGGACACCAGATAGCCTCCACAGTGACCTCTTCCTCTTCATCACAGTTCAAAGAGGAAATCTCCCGGAAGTTTAAGGCTCAGCAGGATCAGCTGGTCCTGATCTTCGCAGGCAAGATCCTCAAGGATGGGGACACACTGAACCAGCATGGAATCAAGGATGGGCTCACTGTCCATCTGGTTATCAAGACCCCTCAGAAGTAAGTTCAGGAGAGGAGAAGACCCAGCTTCTTTTTTTTTTTTTATTTCAGCATATTATGGGGGTACAGATGTTTAGGTTACGTATGTTGCCCTTACCCCTCCTCTCCCCCCTGGACCCAGCTTCTGATTGGGCCTCTCCATCTGATACTTTCTCACCCTTTGCTCCACTGTACCTAGAAGGCCTATGCCCAGGCCCAGGGAGGTGGCTTCTGGGTGGATATGATCGTCTCCAGGGGAAGAGAACCTGACTTACCAGTCCCAGAATGCCCTGAAGACAGATGATACTAGCTCCTCTCTTGCTCTCCCTGGTTTACTGACTGCCCTCCAGCATCACCCCACCCCAGCCTCAAGGTTGCTCAGGAGTGGCTTGGGTTAGGGCAGTAGCTGCACAGCAAGCACAGAGATCATTGTGGTACCTTCCCTCTTCTTGTGCTCACTCCAACTAGGATTCTCCTTTCTCTGTCCTCAGGGCTCAAGATCCAGCTGTTGCCACTGCTTCTTCCCCCTCCACTCCTGACCCTGCCTCAGCACCCTCCACCACGCCTGCTTCACCCGCCACCCCTGCCCAGCCCTCCACCTCTGGCAGTGCCATTTCGGATGCCGGCAATGGAAGCCGGAGGAGCAGTGGGGGGGGTCCCTCCCCAGGGGCTGGGGAGGGACCCCCCAGTGCTACTGCATCCATACTCTGTAAGCCCTCAGGGAGGAGAGCACAATCTTGTTTGGGGCTGGGGAGTGGGGCAGTGCCAAGAGGAGGGAGAAACATGGCCCTGCTCCTGGTCTGATGGGGGTGGGGACCCCTTGACATAGGGTTCCAGACATTGGTACTTGAGCAGAGCTGGGGAAGAAACCAGTCTGTGAGGACTTCCTAGAGGAGGGAAGCATAGCTAAGTGTTAGGAGTGAGGGGAGAAATGGGGCTGGAGGTGTGGGGAACCCTGATTGACAAGATTGGAAGTCCCTGTGAGTCTAAGGAAAGGGTGGATCCAACAGTAGCCAGATGGGGAGTATTTATTCCTTTAACAGGCCATCGCTGGTTGCCTTTTCTCTGCTCAGTTCTGTGCCTGGCTCAGCCTCTGCCATCAAAGAGGTCTCAGTCTAGTAGGCTCACATCTCTTTGCCAGTGGTGGATTAGGGCTAGGGCTATGGGAGTGTTTGGAAGAGGGAGAAGCAGTTGGGGCCCATTCTGCATTTAGTGGCTCTGGCTAGGTGAGGGAAGGGCTCTTGTGGCAGACTGTGACCCTGCCCCCTCCCCACAGCTGGCTTTGGGGGCATCCTGGGGCTGGGCAGCCTGGGCCTGGGCTCTGCAAACTTCATGGAGCTGCAGCAGCAGATGCAGAGGCAGCTGATGTCCAATCCTGAGATGCTGTCACAGATCATGGAGAACCCCCTGGTCCAGGATATGATGTCTAACCCTGACCTGATGCGGCACATGATCATGGCCAACCCCCAGATGCAGCAGCTGATGGAGCGGAACCCTGAGATCAGCCACATGCTCAACAACCCTGAGCTCATGAGGCAGGTGGGTATGAGAGAAGGCTGGAGGGGTGGAGGATACCCAGCCGTGCCCTGCCCAGCCTTTCCTACCTTATCCCATGTTGATTTGTTCATTCATTCATTCAGTAGCTGTGTTTTGAACACTGGACATAAAGTAATGAAAAGACTAGCTTTTCAGGAATTCCTGGTCTCAAAGGGAAGTGGGACAAGTAAACAGGCAATTAATTATAATACCATACAGTCAGTGCTTTCATAAGGGTAATCACAGGATATAGGAGCATAGAGAAGGGGTCTTGACCCCACCCTGGGGCTTCGGGGAGACCTTCTGGAGGAAATGTCACCAAGCTGAGACCTAAAGGAGGAAGACGAATGAACCAGGGGAAGAAAAAGAGAAAAGTGTTCAGGGCCAAGGGACAGCAAGTGCAAAGGCCTGGAAGTAAAAGTAAGATGTTTGCGGAGCGTTGTGGCTGAGCGGGGCCCAGTGGGGGAGGGAGACCCAGGGAAGGCCATTTTGGTGTTGGTCTTTGGGAGCTCCGTCTCATGGTCCACTCCACCAGGGGCAAAGATAGATGGTCTTCCCAGCGGAGTTGTGAACACCAGTGCTGGACTCACTGGAAGATAACTTCTATAAGGGCAAGGACTTTTGAGTTTTTTGGTCACTGTCTAGCACAGTGTCTGGTACATAGTTGTCACTCAATAGATATTTATTGAATGAAAGAATATGGGAAAAGAGATCAGAGTCTTGTGAAACTGGCTATATCTGTCTATAAAGGTGTCTTAGAAGAGACAAGTGTGGAGCAGATTTGGGAAGAAGGAGAAGGAAGGTAATCCAATTTGGATGGGAACAAGAAGTAGATATACTCATTTTTTTCTATCATGAACTCCCCTGGGGTTGACACAGATCACCCCTTACTGAGAAGGAGTCTTTGGCTCCAAAGAAGAAAGTGCCCATCCTCAGTGTTTCTCAAGGTTCAGTCAGGCCAAAGACCCGGAGGGGGGCGGTTAAGTTGTGTTGGTAGCATTGTTCCAGCTTGAATCCTTTCCCTCGTCAACTTGTGATCATGTAGTAGAAATCACAGTATGGTCTTGGTCAGACAGACCAACCTGGCTTTGAAAGCTGTCTTCACCTCTGACTGTCCCACCGCAGCAAGTCAACTAACATCTCTGAGCCTATTTGGTCATCTGCAAAGTAGGGACAGAAATACCTACTTGGGATGGTTATTGTGGAGATTACATGACTTGAATTCTGTAATTACTTAGCTCCATGCCCATATGTAGTGGGTGTTCAGTAGATGTTAATTTTCTCTTCTGCCTCTGCCTCTTTCTTGTATCCCTTCATACTCAATTTTCTTGTGCTCCCTGATACTTCTTTGGACCCCCTGAGCCTAAGGGAGGAAAGCTGCTGCCCTCACCCTGATGGGAATCATTGTCCTGCACTAGAAGAAGCCAACCAAACTACCCACAGGGAGGCAGGGTTGGAGCCAAGATTATAATAGAGCTAGGAACTCCAGTTTACTCCTTGCCACTGACTCAGACCCCCTCCCCAGGGCCCATCCTTTACCTAGCTTGGTACTCCTCTGGTTCCAGGGCTCATCCTGTCTCTCTCCCTTCATCAGACAATGGAGCTTGCTCGGAATCCAGCCATGATGCAAGAAATGATGCGGAACCAGGACCGAGCCCTAAGCAACCTTGAGAGCATCCCTGGAGGGTATAACGCCCTCCGCCGAATGTACACAGACATCCAGGAGCCCATGTTCAGTGCTGCCCGGGAACAGGTGGGGCCAGGGGCTGGAGCAGTGAGCGGGGCTGTCTGGGCTCAGGATTCCCTGCCCCAAACCCAGGCAAGCCCAGGTCTGCTCCTCTTTTCTTCCCCAGCTCCATAAGGGGTGGGCCTTGGCTTGAAGGTGGTTCTCAACAGTGTATATCCAGGGATGGTCCAACTTGAAGGATAGCAGAGGTCCCTCGGGAAGTGGGTGAGGTATAGTATCCAAGGGACTTGACATTGTTCTGACAAACTTGCACCAGGGACTTAAAGGTCATGTGGCAGGCCGGGGGTCAAATGCCAACCCTAGTACAGCATGTCTCAAATGTGGTCCATGGATCACCTGCATCAGGATGACTTGGAGAGCTTGCTAATAATGACAATCCTGATCCCCACCTTTGAGCTACTTATCGATTCAATCTCTGGGGTCGGGCCCAGGGATTATGCACTTTTTTTTTTTTTTTTTTTTTTTTTTAAGCAGAGTCTCAATGTGTTGCCTGGGCTAGAGTGCCGTGGCGTCATCCTAGCTCACAGCAACCTCAAACTCCTGGGCTCAAGCGATCCTCCTACCTCAGCCTCCCGAGTAGCTGGGATTACAGGCATGCACCACCATGCTCGGCTAAATTTTTCTATATATTTTTAGTTGTCCAATTAATTTCTTTCTAATTTTTTAGTAGAGACGGGGTCTCGCTCTTGCTCAGGCTGGTTTCGAACTCCTGAGCTCAAACAATCCGCCCGCCTCAGCCTCCCAGAGAGCTAGGATTACAGGCGTGAGCCACCGCGCCCGGCCTGGGATTATGCACTTTTAAAAATGCTTTATGAATTCTATCTAAGTATACAAAAAATATAGCATTCTCTTGCATCCATGTGGCCATGTATAATTTCAGTGACTTTTTAGGTTCTTTTTTTAAAATTTATTTTACATTAAACACATTATACATTTGTATGCTTCAAAATTCAAAAGTTACACAAAGTGGCCGGACACGGTGGCTGACACCTGTAATCCTAGCGCTCTGGGAGGCTGAGGCAGGAGGATCACTTGAGGTCAGGAGTTCGAGACCAACCTGAGCAAGAGCAAGACCCCATCTCTACAAAAAATAGAAAAATTAGCTGGGTGCGGTGGCATGCACCTGTAGTCCCAGCTACTCAGGAGGCTGAGGCAGGAGGATTGCTTGAGCCGAAGAGTTTGAGGTTGCAGTGAGCTATGATGATGTCACTGCACTCTAGCTAGGGTAACAGAGTGAGACTCTGTCTCAAAAAAAAAAGTTACACAAAGCAAACAAAAAGGTATCCAAAAAGTATGGAAAATAAGGTATACAAGCCAAAAAAAAGTATACGGAAAGGATCCCTCTATTTCCATT
The DNA here is from genome assembly GCF_000956105.1 of Propithecus coquereli. Lineage (NCBI taxonomy): Eukaryota > Metazoa > Chordata > Mammalia > Primates > Indriidae > Propithecus > Propithecus coquereli. The sequence continues at coordinate 2,016,276 of NW_012151840.1, forward strand.
TCCCAGCCACCTCTTTTCTTCCCCAGTGATAACTAATGTTGCTAGTATTTTGTATATTTTTCTGGACATATTTAATATTTGCAAATAAGACATTATGGAAGAGTTGTACCCTTCACGTACTCTTCTTAAATCCTATTCTTCTCTTCCTCTCTCCAGAGCCCTGAAGTTAGTGTTTATCATTCTGATTCACTCATTCATTCATTTATTTGTTCATTTATTTGTTAGAGATGAGGTCTCACTCTGTTGCCCAGGCTAGAGTATAGTGGCATTGTCATAACTCACTGCAGCTTCTAACTCCTGGGCTCGAACTATCCTCCCACCTCAGCCTCCTGAGTAGCTGGGACTATCGGCATGTGCCACCACGCCTGGCTAATTTTTTATTTTTTGTAGGGTCTTACTGCGTTGCCCAGGCTGGTCTAAACTCCTGGCCTCAAGTGGTCCTCCTGCCTCAGCCTCCCACAATGATAGAATTATAGGCACTAGCCACTGCACTCAGCTCCAATTCTTTCATTACCTATGTATATGCCTATAAACATCTGTAGTCTTGTTTTGCATATTTTTAAACCTTAAAGAAATGGTATGCTGTTCATACCATTTTATTTATTTTTTATTTTTTATTTTTT
>NW_012151840.1:2017879-2036955 GCF_000956105.1 Propithecus coquereli
ATGTAATGCCTTCAAAATTAAATATGAGCCAGGTGTGGTGGCTCATGCCTGTAATCCCAGCACTTTGGGAGGCTGAGGTGGGAGGATCGATTGAGGCCAGGAGTTCAAGACCAGCCTGGGCAACATAGTGAGACCTAGTCTCCACAAAAAATGTTTTTAAAAAGTTAGCCAGGCATGGTGGCATGTGCCCGTAGTCTCAGCTGCTTGGGAAGCTGAGGTGGGAGGATTGCTTCACCCTAGGAGTTGGAAGCTGCAGTGAGCTATAATCGCACCACTGCATTTCAGCCGGGTGACAGAGCAAGACCCTGTCTCTAAAAAAAAAAAAAAAACAGTTGAGAAAAGCTCATGAAACAAAATACTCCAGCTAATTCTGATGTATACTAAGGTATGAGAACCACTGGTTTAGCTTCAAAGAACAAAGCACTTGGCATCAGCAAACTGGGGTTCATGTATCTGCTCTACCATTTTTTAGTGGTGTGATTTTAAGGGAATTGCCTAACCTCTTTGAGTGTTAGTTTCCTTATTTTTAAAATGGAGGTGGTATAGCAGTTCTCAATCATTTTGGTCCAGGACCCCTTTATACTCTTAAAATTTAGGGAGGGCCTGAGTTTTGTTTGTGTGGGTTATATCTATCGATATTCACTGTATCAGAAATTAAAATAAGAAGTTTTAAAAATATTTAATTCATTTAGAAATAATAGTTCATTACAAGTTAACATAAATAACATTCTTTTGAAAAATTACTTCATTTTCCAAAACAAACAAACCTTTAGAGGAAAGTATGGCCTTGTTTTACATTTTTGCAGATCCCTTTAATGTCTGGCTTACTATAAGACAGCTGGCTTCTCAGATCTGCATTCAGTTCATTACAATGTCACATGTCATGTGGCCTTTGGAAATTTCCACTGTATCCTCATGAGAGAATAAGAGTGAAAAGGGCAAATTAACATCTTAGAATTATGAAAACAATTTTAAACCGTGCACAGGTCCTAGAACCACACTTTGAGAACTGGTGTATTAGAGGGCTATTATAAGCATTAGAATAAATGTGTCAGGTACCTAGTAGGTGCTCAATAAATGGTGGCTGTTAGTACTGTGGATAGTTTAGGAAAAGAGATTTAGTCCTTAGGGTGTACCAGGAAGAATAAAGCAGGGTGCAGAACTAGGTGAGGTAAAGTGCTAGGCAAGTTACCAGAACAGGAAATCTGAAACAGGGACAAAGACTGACACCATGGGGCATGGAACTATGAGCCCTGTTATCTGAACGCGTATCTGGTAAGGCGAAGAAATCACAGCTCAGAATAGGAGAGACCTTGATCAGCCCCAATCCCCATGACCCACTTTGAATAAACAGGAAAAGTGACTGGATATGAAACCTTATGGTAAGGAGGAGCTGAGGCTGCTCAGACACCTCCTGCTGAGGTTAGGACCACCTGGGAACTCAGAAGAGGGAGCTGCTGAGCTCTGCAGCCCTGAGGAAGGCTGAGTGAGAGAAGTAAGGTCTGGGACTCCTTTAGCAAGCCTGTGCCTTGGATAGTCCCAGGTGCTGGAAGGTCCAGAGGAAGGAGGTTCAGGTGTTGCCTTTGGGTAGCACACCATCTTGTGGGGTGCAGACCTGAGATGATCCTCGTCCTGGGGGGGTGAGGGGGATGGCAGGGAACCAAGGCCTGTTCAGCTGAAGCAGCCAGTGAGAGGAGGTAGGCTTTGGAGCGGGAGGGGAAGGAGAAGACCTACAGAGAACATCTTCAGCCAGAGGTGTGTTCCACTAGGGGCCACCATTGTGGTGTGCCTGGTTGGACAGAGAATGCCACCTAGGGGACCTGAGGAGTGAGGAAGAGGGTTCTGGGCAGTCAGGATTGGACCAAGGAGGCTGGGAAAAGATGCTGGGGGCAGATCAGGGCTATAGTAGAGCGCCAGGCCTGAGAGCCCACTGCCATCAAGCCAGTAGTCACTTATTGAGCACCTACTAGTGTCAGGGCTTGGAGTGCAAAGGTAAATCTGACATTGTCTCTGCCCCTTGAGAGCTACAGGAAAACAACTATCTCTCTACACAATGGGAAAGGTATGTGTAAAGTGCTGTGGATCACAGAGAAGGCAATTAGAGACCAAATAATTAGAGCCACAGGGGGAGATAGGAAATTTCCAGTTATCTGAAAGGTTCAGTTATCCAGTCATCAGTATTAGCCAGCTCCCACCCTGTGGTATGAGGGTGGAACTGTTGGTGTGGGCCAAAGAGTTGAGTTGGGTACCTCCAAGGTCTTAGATCTCTCTCCCATTCCTGGGGAAGGGGAGGCTATTAAGTGAGAGGAGAGAAAGGGCCTAGCCCTTATCCCTGATTTGTTTCAGTCCTTAACCCAAAACCTTTCCCTCCTCCCAGTTTGGCAACAATCCATTCTCTTCCCTGGCCGGGAACTCCGACAGCACGTCCTCCCAGCCTCTGCGGACTGAGAATCGAGAGCCCCTCCCTAACCCCTGGAGCCCCTCGCCCCCCACCTCCCAGGCCCCCGGGTCCGGTGGGGAGGGCACCGGAGGATCGGGGACCAGCCAGGTGCACCCGACAGTCTCGAACCCCTTTGGGATCAATGCGGCTAGCCTGGGGTCAGGTATGTCCTAGGGTGGAAGGAGCTTAGTTGGGTCACCAGGGCAGCCCCTCTGCCCCAGGACTGAATGGGGTTCATATTGATCCAGGATATTGAAGACAAAGGTGAGACTATTGAAGCCACAGAGGGGGCTCTGCAGCCTGGGGTAGTGGCCCAGCCCTTCAGAGGGTGAGGGCTAGTTCTGGCCATGTCCTGATGTCCCTGGGAGTGACCAAAGTAATGGTTCATGAATAAACCAGGCCCCACCTCTTAATCTCCATAAGCACCTCTAGTACTATCCAGTATAAATGGGTCAGACTGTGGAGGTGGAGTGGGGGCGGGTTGGAGAGGAATAGGGCAGACATGGGGACGGGCAGGTGTGAGGCTGGGGAAAAGGGATGTGCAGGGCTGCCACGTACAGAAGTACAGGTTATGTATTGCACAACCCTAGGGAATGCCCCATTTACCTGGACTATGACTGTACACGTGGCCCTGGGGATGTCTTGATTGGGAAAGTCCCTTCCCCTCTATGTACTTCAGTTTCCTTATTTATAAAATAACGCCTAGAACTTGATCCATGGTTTTAAAATTGTGCTGAGTCCTCGGGGTGGGGGGGGCGTCCTCATCTCCAAGACGAGGGAGGACCAAATGGGGGAGTCTCCAGGCCTCCTACACCGGCTCCAACCAGACCATTGACATACTTGGTTTCTGAGGGAGATTTGGTTTGAGGAAGGGGTCCCTGCTGCTAAGACAAGTTTGAAAACCATTGATCTAGGTGCTATTTAATCAATCCTTTCCAATTCAGACATAATCTGAGCTCGTGGAAGGAATAGTCCAGAAGGGCATAAATCAGACCCAGTTTCTAGCTGGCTTGTCCTTAGCAGAGGAGATGGGAAAGGGGCCAGGCCAGAGCAGGGCAAGATGACCTTAGTTAGGAGAGACTTGGACCCATGCCACAATACTTGGGTGCCCATTTGACCATTGCCTTTCTGAGTTTTGTAACCACTCAGTATCTAAAGAAAGGTAGATTAAAGTGAAGCACCCAGTTTCCATCTGGACCACTTCTCTCCTGTTTTGTTTTGTTTTTCCTCCTTGTCCTAGGGATGTTCAACAGCCCAGAAATGCAGGCCCTCCTCCAGCAGATCTCTGAGAACCCCCAGCTGATGCAGAATGTGATCTCAGCCCCCTACATGCGCAGCATGATGCAGACACTTGCCCAGAACCCTGACTTTGCTGCTCAGGTATCAAACTGGCATAAGGGGAGTGTTATTGGGGGAGAGTTCCTCCTGGCTGGGGGCAGTTTCTTGTGGTCAAGACACTCTGGAGCCAGACTGCTTGGGTTTGTATCCCAAGCTCTGCCACTTCCCAGCTTGTGAGCCAAGCAAGTTATTTAACCTCCCAGTTTCCTCATCTGTAAAATGGTAATAACAATGGCTCCTACCTCATAGAATTGTGAGGATTAAGTGAGTTAGTACACATCAAGTGCTTAGAACATGGCGTGGCACATATATATTGGAAATGTTAGCTCTTGTTATCCTCACATCGGCCCCAGGGTTGAGCAGCCTGACTCCTGATACTCTTCATTGCCTAGAACATAGTTCCATTTCCTCTCGCTGTCCCCCTTAGGCCTTCAAGATGCTTTCAGATCCTTGGAAAAGCTGGCCAGGTTTCCTGCAGTAGTGGGGGGTGCTGAGGGAGTCTGAGGCTGTGGGGGAATTGTTAGGGTGGGGAGGCTCAAGCCTCCCCCTACTACCTTCGCCCTGGCAGATGATGGTGAACGTGCCGCTCTTCGCGGGGAACCCCCAACTGCAGGAGCAGCTCCGCCTGCAGCTGCCGGTCTTCCTACAGCAAGTGAGTGAGGAGCCTGCAGGGGTGGAGGTTGAGGGCAAGGGGCAGACCCTGAAGCCCAGTGGGTGGAAATTAAGGTGGGGTAGAGCTCGACTCTGGCCTCTGGGTTTAGTCTGCCTCCTCTTTCCTGCCACCTCCCATTGCCTTTCTCTGCTTGTGTCCCACCAGATGCAGAACCCAGAGTCGCTTTCCATCCTTACCAATCCCCGAGCCATGCAGGCGTTGCTGCAGATCCAGCAGGGACTGCAGACCTTGCAGACTGAGGCCCCTGGGCTGGTACCCAGGTGAGAGTGGGGGCAGGTGGGCAACAAGGTTCTGGCCACTCCTCCCCTTCAACTCTTCTGCCACTCTCTGAGCAACCTTTGTGTCTCTGAGGGTCTGTTTTCCTGTTTCCTCCAACTGCTTTTCCTTCTGGATCTCACATTCCTGTCCCTTTCTTGGATGCCATCTCCCACTTCTTAGTCTCTCCTGCCTACAGCCTTGGCTCCTTTGGGATGTCCCGGACCCCAGCACCCTCAGCAGGCAGCAACACTGGGTCTGCACCGGAGGCCCCCACCTCCTCGCCAGCCACACCGGCCACATCTTCTCCAACGGGGGCTTCCAACGCCCAGCAGCAGCTCATGCAGCAGATGATACAGCTTTTGGCTGGAAGCGGGAACTCCCAGGTACTCGAGGCAGTGGGGGCTGGTGTTGGAACCACCACTTGGATCCTGGGCGATGTCAAGGGTAACAATAAGAGTGGAAGCAGCAGGGCAGGCTTTGAAGTCAGCTCCTGTTCTGCCACTTACTAGCCTTGGGCAGCTTCCCAATTCTCTCTGAGTTCAGTTTCCACATAGTAATATGTAGATAAGAATAGTAATAGCACTTAAAAGTGCTAGGTACTGTTCTAAAGGCTCTATATATAAGATAGGAGCTCATTTACCTTATTTCTCCCAACAGCCTTATGAGAAAGCTATTATCATTATCTCTGTGTTACAGATGGGAAATATAAGGCCCAGAGAGGTTAGGTGGCTTACTCACTTACATAGCTAGTAGGTAATGGAGCCAAGATTCAAACCCGGGCATTCTGCCTCCAGAATTTACACTTTAACTACTATGTTACATTACTTACTTATATCAAAGGATTCTTCTGATAATTAAAACAACCTCCATCTCTGAGACTCTGGAGAGGGGGATTCTGGGAGGTGAGGTGACTAGAGCCCTGGGCCACAGAGTCAATACCAGGGCTTGGGGAGGAGCTGAGATGACCTTGGGTGGCCTCTTAATCTTTCTCTGACCTCCATGTCTCATCTGGAAAAGCCATTCAACAAAAATGTGCCTATACCCAGCTCTGTGAAAGGAACCTGTAGAGCTGGACCAGTGATCTCCAGTCCAGGTCCAGTCTAGCTTAAATTCTGTGGACTGTAATGAGAAGCAACATGGAGCACTGGCAAGGGCTTTTGTACTGCAAGTCAAGGGGCCTTGGTGACCGACTTGCTCTGTGACCCTAGGCAAATCCTGTCTTGCTTTGGATCGTACTTCCCTCCTATCAACACCAGGTGGACTGTGGTTGCTGGGCTTTTAGCTCTGAGACTTTTGTTCACGATCTAGGCTCCCGATAGATGTTTCCCAAACACCCCTTCGGAAATGTTTATAGGAATGTCAAGAATGAAAAGCCTTCTCTCTTATAAATAACTGTTTTATTCGATCAATTAAATAAAATTAAACAGTTTCTTTCTTTCCTGGGACCCTTCTCTAGCCTTTAATACGGCCATATGTGTGATGACGGTCAGGAGGGGATGTGGAGGTAATGTTTTTAGCAGGCGTCCTATTTGACCAAAGAGCATTTGGCTTTTGGAGTGCCTGTTACCATCTGCACAGTGTTCATGGAAAGTAGTTAGTTGTAACCTCAGCTGAATGTATGAAGAAACAAAAAAAAAAAAGGAAGTAAGTAGTTAGGAATATAAACTGACCTAGGCCTATCAGTTACTTTGAAATTTTAAGAAAGAGATCCTCCTGCCCTGTCTTATTATTACACAGTTATTGAGTGACTTGGGACCTGGGTTTCATGGGCCCCTAATTGCAGCTCACTCTTCCCCACCCCACTGATTAACTCTTAGGATATTATAGAAGACCTTCTGGTCTTATAAACCCCCAGATTCAGATTGGCACCCCGGGGTTGGTCCTGTGCCCACTTTATAAGACCTATCTCCTCCAGGTGCAGACGCCAGAAGTGAGATTTCAGCAGCAACTGGAGCAGCTCAACTCCATGGGCTTCATCAATCGTGACGCCAACCTACAGGCCCTGATTGCCACGGGAGGGGACATCAACGCAGCAATCGAGAGACTCCTGGGCTCCCAGCTCTCCTAATCCCTCAATCCATGCCTCCTGCCTCTCCCCTCCCTTACCCTCTGCAGCTTGTTGTCCTTTCTGTCTTCTCCTTTGTCCTCTCCAAACAGCAGGATGACTTTAGAGGAATGGGCCCCCACCCCCAGCTCTGTTTGGGAATTATGGTTTTACTGCTACATCTCTAACAGGATCTTCTCTCCTGGTCCTCCTTGAGCAGAGCTATTTAAGCGATTTTCACAGTTTTATTGATTGGGCCCACCTCCTTACCCCACCCGACCATTTGTAATCTTCAGACTTCTCAGTGGTAGTGCAGAGTTGAAGGAGGAACCAACTCTGGTTTACTAGAACAGTCTTCCATCTGTACCACTAGGGTTTTTCTTGTCTGTGTTTACTTTTGATAACTCTCTTCCTTCTTTTTCTACCCCCACCCCCAATCCCAGCCCAACCAATGCTAGAATTTCACACTCACGAAGGAGAGGCAAGCAAAAGAGGCTGTGATCTTCCTCCTTAGGTCCTATCTGGTCACTTCATCCAGCACTTTTTCATGGGCTCTGTTGGGACTTCCAGCATGAGGAGGAAGATGCCTATTCTCCCTTTCTGAGGGGGCAGATGAGATGCAGCTCTCTAGCCAGGAATTAACAAGCCCTTGACCAGCCCAATGGAGATTGGTGGGGAAGAGGAGGGAATGAGAATTTGGGGGGAAGAAAATGGGGGAGATGGCATGAGTTAAAGGCTTGGAAGTTGGTATTGACAGCTGGGGAGTGGAAGCTCTGATAGCTCTTTTAGGCAGGAGAGGCCTGGCAGACTTTGAGATGCTAAGGGAATTTGAATTGAAGAAAGGGGCTCAATGAAGCTAAGCAATATGACCCACAAGGCTCATATTGGCTCCATTTCCTTAAACACACATGCTTATGTGCACACACACATTTCCATGGACCCAGGACCTGCCTGTGTCCCCAGGCACCAGTAATTTGAGCCCCCCTCAAAAGACATGAAGCGGGGTGAGGTCTGTCTTAGCAGTGGTGTGTATGTATGTGTGTGTGTGTGCGTGTGCACATGTGCAACTCACATGCACATGTGAGTTGGGTAGGGAGTGGCTTGTTGGTTTCTGGTTTGGAGCTCTCTCCCACCAGGGACAAGTGGGTAAAGGGCCGGTCCAGAGCAGGAATACATACGTCCAGGAAAGCTAGCTTCCTTGCGCCTCTGGATGCTGGGCACCCCACAGGAAGTGTGGGTACCCTTTCTGAAGCTGTCAGGGCTGTGACCAACAAACACCCTTATAACCCCTCACTGCTTTGGGGAAATAGTACAGGGGTTTTTCCCTCCAGAGCCCCTGGCCTTTGGCATCCTAGCCCCTGCCTTTAGTTCTTCACTATTTCCCACTAGGCCAGAAAGTTCTATTTCAGGAAGGAGAGGAGAGAGGGTGGCAATGAAGCCTTTGATCTGGAATTGGACATTGCTCTATTGGAGCACAGAGGAGGCTCATATCACCTCTTCCCTCTGCTACTTGGCCCAGCTGCTTGGAGGACCCCACGGCTGAGAATACGGAGGCAAGAGGAATAGATTTTGCTCCAAGTGGGGAAGGGTCCCAAGCAGTCCAGAGAGGATATCTGTGTGGCTTTCCCTCCCTGCCTCCCCAACTCCCACACTGGCCTTTGTAAATAAATGGTGTGGTCTTTGTTGTGAGAGTGTGTTGGCGTTTGCTTTCTGAGGAAGAGGAGGCTAGCTGAAGACAACTTCTTGCTTTTAGAGAGTGTAAGATGGGATCTAGAGGAATCTGAAGTTGGGTTCAGTTACCACAGGTGTGAGGAAATATTAACTGATCATGGGCTACCAATAATATGTGGTTTAGGAATGGGGAAGATTGCATTCTTTCATTCCCTATCCCTAGACCATAAAATATCTGAGATCTCCTTGCCTTCCCCGTAGGTCATGCTGGGAGAGGAATGTGTTAAGTGTTGGGAAGATGGCTAGGTTATTACCTCCATGCTCTGATCTTTTGGCAAGACCGCCCTCTCCTTACCTCAGGTAAAAAAGTAAAACTAAACAAACCCTTGCATCTAGATCATATGCAAGTGAAGTTTAGTAGTTACTAATCTTGAACTCTGAGACTAAACCTGGCTTTACCACTAAACTGAACTTAAGGAAATCTTTTCACACCTGTAAGGTTTTATCTTTTGTACAGCAAAGTACTACAGTTTTGTGATATATGAATAACTGTGACAGGGAGGTTCCATTTCTGATAATGGTAGACTAGATGCTTCCAACCAATACTCATTAGAAATTTTAAAAGCTGGGTGAAATATAAGAAAAACCTAAAAAGCAGCAAAAGACCAATAAGATTGGCTGGGAACCCAGAGGGGAAAGAAAGCCCTAAAGGCTGCCTTTGACCTGGAGGCTTCGACCAATTGTGAAAAGGTTGTCCAGAGGCTGAGCTGTGTTTTTGTTTCTTCGGGATTGTGTTTTGTTTTTGTTTCGGAGATGGAGTCTCACTCTGTCACTCAGGCTGGAGTACAGTGGCACATGATCACAGCTTACTACAGCCTCAAACTCCTGGGCTCAAGCATTCCTCCTGCCTTAGTCTCTGGAGTAGCTGGGACTACAGGCATGCGCCACCATACCTGGCTGAGCTGTGTTTTTGAGGGCCTTGAAGGACTGGGAGCCAAAGGGACAAAAACTTGGAATCTGGGGACAGCTAAACATAGGAACCTTAGTAAACATCTAACATTTTGGACTGGTACCCCTAAGGATGAATCTGGAATAAACCAGCTTACTGGTTTATTCCTTTATATCCCACAGCCTAGCTTCCCACCATTCTGGGTAGTCCAGAAAGTCTCAAGCCTTGAACTTGGAATAAGATAACAACAGATTGCTAGCATCTCTGGATGCTTGGTAAAAGCAAGCAAAAGTCTCTGGAGGAAGGTAGCATCATCCTAGACTTAAAAAGTATTGTAATAATTTTTCAGATATGACATCCAACTAACATAAAAACTAGTCAAGCACTTGGAGCCATAAAGTAATATAAGTAACACCAAATAGAAACAACAGACAACAAACAGACCCTCAGAAATTTAATATATTGGAATTACAGAAACTGAAACAACTGTGCTTAATATTGCAAGAAGATAAAAGCCAAGTGCGAGAATTTCAGCAGATCTGAAATTATAAAAACAGACAAAGCACAATTGAAAAAGAACCAAATAGAAATTTTAGTTGGAAAGATACAATAAATGAAATCAAGATCTCAGGCTGGGTATGGCGGCTCACACCTGTAATCCTGGCACTTCGGGTTGCTGAGGTGGGAGGATTGCTTGAGGCCAAGAGTTCAAGATTAACCTGAGCAACATAGCAAGACCTCATCGCTACAAAAAATAGTAAAATTAGCTGGGCATGGTGGTGTGTGTCTGTAGTCCCAGCTACTCTGGAGGCTAAGGTAGGAGGATCACCTGAGCCCAGGAGTTTGAGGTTGCAATGAGTTATGATGATGCCACTGCACTCCAGCCTGGGCAACAGAGTGAGACCGTGTCTTAAAACAAAAGCAAAAAAGCTCAATAGATGGGTTTTGTTGTTTTGAGACAGTCTCACTCTGTTGCCCATGCTGAAGTGCAATGTTGCAATCATAGCTCACTGTGACCTCAAATTCCTGGGCTCAAGCGATCCTCCTGCCTCAAATAGCTGGAACTACACGTGTGCACCACCATACCTGGCTAATGTTTCAATTTTTTATAGAGACGGGGGTCTCACTGTGTTGCCCAGGCTGGTCTTGAACTCCTGGCCTCAAGCAATAATCCTTCGAGCCTCCCAAAGTGCTAGAATTACAGGCGTGAGCCATGGCTTGTGGCCAATAGATGGGTTTAATAGCAGATTCAGGGGTGGGGGCAAAAAAAAAAAATAGATTCCACATACCTGAGGAGAGAATTAGTCAATTATTAAGACAGATCAGAAGAACTGTACAGAATGAAACTTGGAGTAATAAAAGGATGAAAAATACAGAAGAGAAGACACGTAAGAGATAAAGTAAGTTGGGCTAACATGTTTAACTGAAGTCCTGAAGGTGTGAAGAGAAAAGGGAAGAAGCAATCTTTGGAGAAACAATGTCTGCGAATTATCTAGAATTGATGAAAACCATCAATCCACAGACTCATGAAACCCAATGAATTGAAACAAATTTGCACTCTGCAAAAAGGCAAACGCAAAGAAAAAATATTTTAAAGCAACTAGGGAATAAAGACACTTTTCCCACAAAGGAACAACAGACTGTTGCTTACATCTCGACAAAGCTCAAAGTCAGAAGAACGGAATGACATCTTTCCTGTCAAAGATGATAACTGCCAATCTAGGACACTATGCCCAGTGAAAATAACTTTCAAAATTGAAGGTGAAATAGGGCACAAAGAGATGTAAAGGTCATTGGAAATCAAGAAGTGGGGAGAGAGGGGAGAGAGGAGGGGTAAAAAACCTAACTGTCAGATATGATGAACACTATTCAGGTGATGGGCGCACTAAAGGCCCCAATTTAAGCATTAGAAAAGATATCCATGTGACAAAAACATTAGTACCCCCTTAATGTTTTGAACTTTAAAAAAAATTAAGGTGAAATAAAGATATTTCCAGACAAAAACAGAGTGAGTCTACCATGCCAAAAAAAAAAAAAAAAGTATGAAACCATTTACTAAAGTGGGGGTGGGAGTGTTTGATCTAAGTAGCTGGGAAATGAGTAGAATCTGTAAGACTAAAGGCAAAAGAAACTATATAAACACTGTTCTCTGGTTGAGGTAGTTGCTTCCCATGGAGGTACTGTTAACAATCCTGATACTACTGTACAAGTATACTGGAATTGAACAATTAAGTAAATGGCAGATGGTGGAAGCCAGGCTTCTTACTGTTGGAGTGGGAATTTATAGATAAGCAGAGGAGGAGACTACAATGATTTATGTAGTAATGTATTAGAGTTGGAGACATCAATCGGTATGAACTCATGTTTAGGTTAATACAGATATTTACATATAGAAATATTTATAGATATATGTATATACATGAGTTAGTACACACACATATATTTCCTTGCTCTGTCAGCTGAGAGAGGCTGGAAGTAACGACTCCTAGTGACAACCACATCTAGTACCCAGATCTTGGTTTCTAATACCATTCTCCAATAAAAGGAACCAGGGCTTCTTAGGAAAATGGCTGATTCTAGGACTGGGGCAGGAAATATACAAGATGAGCTTGGAACATCTTGTAAACCAGCAAGTAAGGAAGTGCTTTAACAAAAACACCCACAGTGAGGATAAAGAACAGAGGAGTAAAAAAGTTAAAAAAAAAACAAAAACCACACACAATGATGAGAGTATGTCGAAGAGACAAAGGACCCAACTGAAAGAGTTCCCAATGGCCAAAGCCAGAACAATTTCAACAACAAAATAAAGTAGTATTGCTGCATCCAATAAATATAAAATATACTTTTTTCACACATAAATGAAACACTTACAAAAATTAAATATATACCAAGAAATACAATGAATCTCAAATTATAAAGAGCAGAAATAATACAAGAATATAATTTCTAATCACAATACAGTTTTCTAGAATATAACACAAAAAGATTTTTGGAAAAATGGAAATATACTACAAAGTAAACAATGGGTCAAAAAACAATATAAATTTTAAAATATTATAAAACTAACCAAAAAAATCACTTGTCAAAATTGGTGAGGCTGCGCACAGAGGCTCATGCCTATAATCCCAGCAATTAGGGAAGTTGAGTTGGGAGGATTGCTTAAGCCCAAGGGTTCAAGACCAGCCTAAGCAACATAGTGAGACTCCATCTCTACAAAAAAATAACAAAATTAGCCAGGTGCGGTGGTGTGCACCTATAGTCCCAGCTATTCGGGAGGCTGAAGCAGGAGGATCACTTGAGCCCAGGAGTTGGACATTGCAGTGAGCAATGATGATGCCACTGCACTCTAGCTGGGGCAACAGAGTGAGACCCTGTCTTAAAAAAAAAATTACAGAGCTATAGTAATTAAATCAGCATGGTATCGGTATAAAAACAGACACATAAACCAATGGAACAGAATAGAGCACCCAGAAATAAATCCGTGTATTTACAGCCAACTGATTTTCAACAAAGTCGCCAAGAACATACATGGGGGAAAAGATAGTCTTTACAATAAATGGTCCTAGAAAAACGGGATATCCATAAGCAGAAAAATGAAACTAGACCCTTATCTCTCACCATATAAAAAAATCAACTCAAAATGGATTAAAGACTTAAATATAAGACCAGAAACTATAAAACTACTAGAAGAAAACATAGGGGAAATACTTCAGGACATTGGTCTAGTCAAAGATTTTTACGGCTAAGACCTTAAAAGCACAGGCAACAAAAACAAATGGGTCTATATTAAACTAAAAGGCTTCTGCACAACAAAGGAATCAACAGAATGAAGAGACAACCTGTACAATGGGAGAAAATATCTGCAAACTGTTCATCCTACAAGGGACTAATATCCAGAATATACAAGGAACTCAAATATCTCAACAGCAAAAAACCAAATAACCCCATTAAAAAGTGGGTCAAGGGCCAGGCGTGGTGGCTCACGCCTGTAATCCTAGCACTCTGGGAGGCCAAGGTGTGCGGATCATTTGAGCTCAGGAGTTCGAGACCAGCCTGAGCAAGAGAGAGACCCCGTCTCTACTAAAAAAATAGAAAGCAACTAAAAATACATAGAAAAAATTAGCCAGGCATGGTGGCGCATGCCTGTAGTTCCAGCTAATCGGGAGGCTGAGGCAGAAGGATTGCTTGAGCCTAGGAGTGTGAGGTTGCTGTGAGCTAGGCTGACCCCACGGCACTCTAGTCCGGGCAACAGAGTGAGACTCTGTCTCAAAAAAAAAAAAAAAAAAAAGTGGGCCAAGGATCTAATAGACATTTCTCAAAAGAAGATAGACAAATGGCCAACAGGTACATGAAAAAATGCTCAACATCACCAATGTTCAGGGAACTGTGAAACAAAGCCATAATGAGATATCATCTTATCCCAGTTAGAATGGCTATCATCAAAAAGACAAAAAAATAACAAATACTAGTGAGGATGCAGAGAAAAGGGAATTCTTATACACTATTGGCAGGAATGTGAATTACTCCAGCCATTATGGAAAACAGTATGGAGAGTTCCCCCAAAACTAAAAAATGTGTATGTTATGCACTTTAATACACTTTTCAAGTACATGTGGGACATTTACAAACATTAAATATACTGGGAAAGACTGGAAATCTCAATGAATTATAGTAGTTGCTTTTGTGGTGCTTTGCCCAGATTCCCTGTACAAAGCTACATACCCCTTTTCTAGCTGCTGTGGGATTGACTGCTCACAGCTCACAGAGGGCCCCTTCATTGGAGAATTGCCTTCAGTCAACAGAGGAGCTGCCTTGCTGGGAAAGTTATAGCTACTCCCTACCCTTGGGCCACTTGCAGCCAATAATTGACTGATATGGGCTTACGAAAGGCTCAAAAGTGGGCCCTGGGATCAGACCAAAGCGGGCTCTAACTTTCACCACATCCCTGCTTACCTCATTCCCCTGCCCCATCTTGCCTTCTTCACTCCCCTTCTGAGAACATTCTCTCAATAAATTAGTTGCATAAGAAACTCCATCTGAGGCTTGGCCTCTAGGGAACCTGACCCGACACAATTATAGGTCCTAAACTCTAAGATTCCTCCTGAATTATTAGTGTGTATGTGGGGGAAGGGGAGGAGTTAGGGAGGCTGTGGAGGGTGGAGGCCTTTTCTCCTTTATGCAGGCTGAGGAATGAAATGAGAGATGATAATATAAATTGGGGGCCCTGGCCTTAAACTTTGTTGCTAGGGCAACCACAATCTTAAAAATGGCTTCGAAGTGCACTCTGGCCAAATAGTTATTCTTCTTTTCACATTGTTTGCTATAACTAGATGCTCAAAAGCTTTGCTTTAGAGCTGAGAGTTACTAGGAGGAAAATGAAACAACTCAAGTGGAAAACCTACAAAATTAGGCCTCGAAGTCTCTCCCATTAGGTACCTCAAGATTCTCACATTTAAGGTTGTTTTTCACTTTCTTGGAGTTCCAGGCCTCAAGGGTTGAAAAAGCCTTCTCACACTGCTCAAGATCTCACCCATTCATACACTAGCCCCATGTCCTGGAGACAGAACTTCATATAGAGTTAGAAAGCAGGAGATGTTCAGAGAGACAAGAGTAGAAGGGGAGAGAAAGTGAATGCATCTAGAAAAAAAAAATCAAGAAAGGTAGAAACCTGGCATCATCAGGCTCATATGTGCCATTCACAAAAATAAAATTTGCTTTATTTACAAGCTGAAGGATTACACTCTGCTATGCTGGCTTCTGGCTTCTGTCCAGATCTTTCCTGGGAGGCCCTTGGCACTCTGGACCATCACCACTAATGGAGCTTGTGACTGAGACGATCTTACTCTGGCTCTTGCTTCCTTCAGAGCCTGACGCCTTGGTTTCCTCCATTGACTTCTGCGTCCTGAGGCAGCAGCTCCAAAAGTATTGACAAAACGTGGCCAAACTCCCACAGGACCACTTGGCCTCACTGGTGCTGGATGAACTCAAGCTTCTTTCCAAGATGCTCAACGGTTCACTGTGCTTCAGTTGGGGGATCCCTGAGTATGGACGTTGCCAGTGTTTTGTCCTAGGTGATTGCAAAGAGGTAGGGGGCCCCTCTGCCTCATCCTCATCCTCTTTATCTTCCTCTTTCACCTCATTTCTTCTCATCTGAAGAATGGAAACCTTGTTCTGCTTCTTCCTCCTGGACTTAAAGAGGCTGGGATCTTTTTCCTTGGGCAATCCGAGAGCAAAGATTGAAGTGTGCTCTCCACTGACCCATCCCGTTACATATGGGACTTCATATCTGAAGTGGGGGAAGGGGAAGTGAGGCAGAGAAGGACTAAAATCACAGGACAAGCATAAACCAAGCACCCACCTGTGAGTACGGAGCAGGCAGCATAGATTAAAAAAGACTGTCCTGGTCCAGAAGAGACATTCATTTACAATTACTAAAGAGAATTTACAAAGCAGTATCTGCAAAGGATACACAGGCTATTCTGAATGCATTAGAAGAAAGCTCATTCTTTTGAAAGGATCCTATGCAAATATGTTGGTTAAATAAAGACCCTCATTTTGGAAGGCAAATAATCACCCTCTAATTTATCTGTTTCTAGAAATTCTGCCTGTTCATATTTAAGGGTGATGGATACGTTTATTATCTTCATTGCATTGAAGATTTCATGATTACATACATATCTCAAAACTTACCAAATTATACACTTTATTGTGTCAATTAGAGCTCAATAACAAAAAACATAGCTAGTATTTAAATCCTCTCTGAAATAGACAAATAAATTCATATATCTAGCATGTTTAACAGAAATATTAAAAGGATATCGTGGAAGACTGTTGAAAATCAAGTAGCTAACCAAGAGGCAGTTGTGTGTATGAACTCTTGAGTCAGACAAACTGAACTCAAACTGGAGCATCTCTGCTTTCTACTCATGTGATCTTGGGAGAGTTAGTTAACCTGCCTGTGCCTCAGTGTCTTCATCAGAAAAATGGGGATAATAATAGTACCTGCTTTATAGGGTTGTTATGACGTTTAAATGGGATGTAAATTCTTATAAAATAGCACATGGTAAGTACTCAATAAATGTAATCTGTAGTTACTATTATCGTTGGTATTTGGGGGGGGCAGGAGTAAATTTGAGCCATGTTTGGTAAAGATACAAATTGGAATGATGTAGAGAAGGCACAGATGGTTGCCACAGAAGGTGTTAGTGAGCTAAAATGCCCACGTGGTGGTAGAGCAGGGGGTGCAAGCCTCAGAGGGACGGAGGGATGTGGGGTGGGACACTTACAGTGGTGAACTCCTTGCTCCCTTGGTAGCCTAAGTCATCACTGAAGCTGTAGACGGACGAAAAGGAGACATCAAAGTTGTCAGAGGAGGGATTTTCTTCTCCTGAAGCCCCAAAAGCTTCCTTGGACTCCTAAGGGAGAGAAGAAGGAGAGGTCTGTTATGAAAAGAACAGTCTGAGCCAAGCAGAACTTCAGGAATCACCCTGTCCTTGCCCCTGGCTGTGTCCCATATTCTGCCCCTTTACTTTGTGAGTTGTTAAAGACTCGCCCTCCATCTTCATTAACATAAAGCTCTAATGCCATTAGACTCTGGCTTGTCCTTCCCTCCTTCACCACACACTCACAATTCTTTAGTCGCTGTGTCCTCACAAAAGTGGTTGTCATAGCAACAGGAGGGTAGGGTCCCAGGCCCAAGGGGTTTAAAGAGGCCTCTTCTGAAGGATGTGAGAGGGCAGGAAATATAGGACAACTCATTCATTCACTCTGCCTGCCAGGGCATTAATATATTCATGCAGGATCATCTTCCATGACCAAAACACCTCCCACCAGGCCCCACCACTAACATTAGGGATCAAATTTCAATAAGAGATTTGGAGTAGACAAACATCCAAACTATAGCAACCTCAGTAGACATCAAGACATGGCAGATACAGATTCCAGAATCCACTTTGGAATCCTTGTGTTGGGGAGAAATTTGGCAAGAAACAGAAAACAGTCCACTATCAACCTGGGGTAGCCAGGTCTGTCTGAGATTTTCAAGTGATTCAGGACTTAGAAGGGACCCTTCAGGGTGTTCCAAGAGCCTGAGCTCTATTCGAGCCTTCTCCACTCCCCTTTATCTTCCTGTCTTCTCAGAAGCCAAGGTTCTATCTTCCATACATTTTTCTCTCCAAGCTCTTCCTAGGAGAAGCTCATTTGGTTTAATCCAAATACACTTATTTATCAAACGCAATGCTGTAATACATGATCCTAGATTTTGTTTTTGAAAGTCATCAAGGGTATTTTGGGGAAAACTGAATATGGTCTATGTATCAGAAAATAGTACTACATCAGTGTTAAACTTTCTGGGTATGGCAATGTTATTGTAATTAGGGAGGAGACTGTCCTTGTTCCTGGGAGATATGAGATGAAGTACACAAGGGTGAAGTGTCATGATGTGCAACTTACTCTCACATGATTCAAAAAATGTATAGGTGAATGTGAATACAGTCAGCTCTTTGTATACATGGGTTCTGCACCCGTGGAGTCAACCAACTGTGGATCAAAATATGGTATACCTGTTGTTCCCAGGCTACAAACCTGTACATGTTACTGTACTGAATACTGTAGGCAACTGGAGCACCACAGTAAGTATTTGCATATCTAAACATAGAAAAGGTACAGTGAAAATATGGTATTATAATCTTATGGGACCACCGTTATATATGTGGTCCACTGTTGACTGAAGTGTTCTGTGGTGCGTGACTTGTATAGACTTATATTAATTTATATAGCATAAAAGCAAATGGGCAAAATGTTAGCAACTGGTGAATCTAGGTGAAAGGCATACAGGTGTTAACTGAACCATTCTTTCGAGTTTCTATAGGTTTGAAGTTTTTCAAAATAAAAAATCGTGTTTGGGGGGGGCATTTATTGAGCACTTACTGTTGTGCCAGGCACTGTTCTGGGCTCCAGAACCTGGCTGCCTTTTCAAGCCAAGCCTTACCATTGCATTGTCAGCAGCAGTGCTTTTCTTCTCCCACCATGGCTCAGTTCTGCTCAATGACTACTTATGAGGAAGCCACTCAACGAGCACAAGATGTGTTGCTGCCCTTCAGGTGCTCACAATCCAGGGAGGAGACGGACTTGGGACAAGTTGTCTGACTACAGTGTGGGAGACACAGGAGCACAGAGCAAGAGCTCGCCACACTGTCAATATCCCCTAATGTCTAGAAGGGTGGCTGGGTGGGCACAGCTCATTATCTCAAAGAAAACAGCCCCCTTGGTAGCTGGACATTAATACACACAGACTCCTGGCCTGGGGAGCAGGACGTATTCACTTTCTTCCAAAATTGTCTTCTAGAGTCAGCCTGGAGCAGATACCTGGAAGTCCCTTTCCACAAAGGACCCTTCCCTTTTCCCTATCTACTTTCTGTCCTTCAGCTGCTGCCTTGTGGTGAGGTAGGAGAGATCACTGTTTCTGGCTACTTCCTTGGGGCCTCAAGGGAATCAAGCCACTCTTTCTTCAGAGCGTGGCATCTACAAACCAACAAACCATGCTCTCACTCTCAGAGACTGCCTCTCAGATTGCAGGATGATGTGCTCTCGGGCTAAAACAACTCCTCGTTACTGCAGATGAGGGTGGGAAGGAACACAAGGGTGACGTGGCTTCATATCACTGCTACTTTTGGATTTCTTTGAGCCCTCAAAAGGGGAGTTC
>NW_012151840.1:2038255-2039460 GCF_000956105.1 Propithecus coquereli
ACTACATTTTAAAAGGATACTATAATTAAAATGAAGAACTTCAATAACTTGCACTAATCAAAGGTCTGAAAGTGAGAAGGTAGGCAAGAGGGAGTGGACTGTTTGGCTGAAGCAGACGGGAGTAGGGACCTCAATGAAGGGTCTTAACTACCAGACAAAGGAATTAGATTTAAATCCATTGACAATGGGAAGCCACCGAATATTTTTGTTTTTTGAGTTTTTTTTTTTTAAGGAGTATTTGACATCTTGTTTGTCTTCTCATTATAATAGGCCTATATCTCATCCCCATTACTAAACTCCTTGAGGGCAGACATCATATCCTATCTTTGTATTTCCTACAGTGACTATCGCAGTGCTTGAAACATAATAGGTGCTCCCAAAAGGACTGCTAAATGTACCAATGAATGAACACGTGACTCAATGGGTAGGGCAGAGGTAGGAGAAGTGGTCAATGTATAAGTGAGCAAAGCAAGGATGAAGATATTTCTCTTCTGAATCCAGAAGTGGTTATTTTATGGGGTGTTTGAACAGTACGTGCTGAAGACATATTTCTTTTGGGTGTAGCTGAGCCTAAGAACAAGAACATCCACATTTTATATCTTTCTAATCCTGGAGAAATTGCTATAGAAAATAATCTTTGGGCCAGGCATGTTGGTTCATGCCTGTAATCCTACCACTCTGGGAGGCCGAGGCGGGAAGATCGCTTGAGGTCAGGAGTTTGAAACCAGCCTGAGCAAGAGGGAGACCCCGTCTCTACTAAAATATAGAAAAAAATGAGGTGAGGAACGAAAAACAGAAAAAATTAGCTGGGCGCAGTGGTGGTGTGCACCTGTAGTCCCAGCTACTCAGGAGGCTGAGGCAAGAGGATTGCTTGAGCCCAGGAGTCTGAGGTTGCTGTGAGCGAGGCTGACGGATGCCACGGCGCTCTAGCCGGAGCAACAGAGTGAGACTCTGCCTCCAAAAAAAAAAAAAAAATCTTTGGAAAGGAATGAAAATTCCTCCAATCAGCAGGTGTTTCTTGAGTGCCTCCTGTGTGCTCAGCATTGCTGTAAGCTCTCTGGATAAGTGTACACTAGAGAAATAGGACCTAATTGTTCTAGTAAATTTTTCAAGCCAGAAACAATTAGAAGAAAACATATGAAACTGTGGTGCTGTAAAAGATCAATCAAAGCCAAAGGAAGGGCCGGGGGCGGTGGCTCACGCCT
>NW_012151840.1:2039765-2040704 GCF_000956105.1 Propithecus coquereli
ATTTGAGATTTCCTGGTGACTCACTGGGAGCTGTCCCCATCCTGTGCCTCAGACCCTGGGCTCTCCCAGGGATGGGGAGAAACCTTGTTTCAGAGAAAAAGCAGAGAAAAGGCTAAGTAGCAAAACCTTGGCCTTTAAGATTTCAAAATCCAGGCTGGGCGTGGAGACTCACGCCTGTAATCCTAGCACTCTGGGAGGCCAAGGTGGGAGGATCGCTTGAGCTCGGGAGTTTGAGACCAGCCTGAGCAAGAGCGAGACCCCGTTTCTACTAAAAATAGAAAAAATTGTCCGGACTTAGTGGTGCACACCTGTAGTCCCAGCTACTCAGGAGGCTGAGGCAGAAGGATTGCTTGAGCCCAGGAGTTTGAGGTTGCTGTGAGCTAGGCTGATGCCACGGCACCCCAGCCTGGGCAACAGAGTGAGACTCTGTCTCAAAAAAAAAAAAAAAATCTATACTAATTCTAAGAGATTTGCTAAGCAGACTCACTTAGACATAGGTTATTTTGGTGGACATTTCTCATTGACTACATTGGGTGTAAGTGCCACATTTTGTCTTAATTTGGGTGTCTATTTCCTTCTCAAATGTCCAAATGTCCAGTCTTCATGTGCTATCTAGCACCAAGAGGCACTATTCTGAGGCAATATTGGGTTTTTTTGGTTTTTTTTTTTGAGACAGAGTCTCACTCTGTCACCCTGGGTAGAGTGCAGTGGTGTCATCTTAGTTCACTGTAACCTCAAATTCCTGGGCTCAAGAGATCCTCTTGCCTCAGCCTCCCGAATAGCTGGGATTACAGGGGCACACCACTGCACCCAGCCAAATTTCTGTTTTTTTAGTAAAGACTGGGTCTCTCTCTTGCTCAGGCTGATCTAAAACTCCTCAGCTCAAGCGATACTCCCACCTTGGCCTCCAAGAATGCTAGGATTACAGGCGTGAGCCAC
>NW_012151840.1:2040754-2041191 GCF_000956105.1 Propithecus coquereli
GGCCTCCAAGAATGCTAGGATTACAGGCGTGAGCCACCGCGCCCGGCCTGTATTCACTTTCTTGCAAAATCGTCTTCTAGAGTCAGCCTGGAGCAGATACCTGGAAGTCCCTTTCCACGAAGGACCCTTCCCTTTTTCCTATCTACTTTCTGTCCTTCAGCTGCTGCCTTGTGGTGAGGTAGGAGAGATCACTGTTTCTGGCTCCTTCCTTGGGGCCTCAAGGGAATCAAGCCATTCCTTCTTCAGAGCGTGGCATCTACAAACCAACAAACCACACTCTCACTCTCAGAGACTGCCTCTCAGAGTGCAGGATGATGTGCTCTCGGGTTAAAACAGCTCCTTGTTACTGCAGATGAGGGTGGGAAGGAACACAAGGGTGACGTGGCTTCATATCACTGCTACTTTTGGATTTCTTTGAGCCCTCAAAAGGGGAGTTC
>NW_012151840.1:2044631-2056480 GCF_000956105.1 Propithecus coquereli
GACGATAGGACATTTCAGGGAAGTCACACACAAAGGCCTGAAGTAGGAGCAGATTGGAGGTTGTATATACGGAAGTCATTATTATTCATTCCTGGATTATGTCCTGTGTGCTTAGGCATGACACTAAGCAATGGAAAATAGACAATCTGGATAATATCCTCAAAAAGCTCCATTTGGGAAGTGGAGAATGGAGGTACAGATACTAAAACAAATACAGGTGATATGTATTACTCCACAAGAATGTAAGCCCCCAGAAAACAGAAAACTTACCTGTCATACTCATCACTGTATCCCCAGGACCTAGAGCAGTGCCAGGCACAAAGTAGGTTTTTGATAAATACATACTGAATGCAGGAATGCTACAATGGAGATACAGAATAATAGTAATATTGATAGTTACCATTAACTTAGCACATACAGGTGCCAGGTAGTGTTCTAAGAGCTTTACATACATGATCTTATTTGATCCACCAACTTTTTGAGAGTACTATAATTATCTTATTTTACAGATTTGGGAACCAAGGTGTTATATAAGGAACACTTGTTTCAAGGTTACCTAACCAGTAAGTCGCAGAACTGGGGCTTGAATTCCTGACTGCCTAATTTCACAGTTCATCCTCTGAACCTAGGGTCTACTGTTCAAAATGCTGTTTTGGGAAGTTTGAATGGTAGCTGATTAAAAAGTGCAGGGAAAGACCTATGATAGGGAGACTACCAGAGTAAAACCAACATAGAGTAACGAGCATGAACTAAAAGCAGTTATAGTAAGAATGGAGAAGAAAGGATGTACTTTTCTGGCACTTTAAAGGGCTTCTAAATAAAGCTCAGGGCTGGTGACTTGCTGGATGGAGAGAATGACTATGTTTATCACCTGGGAATAGAAGGAATGCTGGTAGAAATAGCTTTTCTTTAATTCCTAGTTCGACGGTACACTCGACACTCTAGATAGATAATCCAAATTGCTAGGTTTGCTAGTTTCCCAAAGCACCTAACCAAATACGGGTCACATACAGCAGTGACAAGCCAGCTTGCAAAGCTACTGAAAAGGGCATAAAAAGAAAAGCGTGGAGGACGGGCAGGCAAACCTGTTTTAGGAGGTCTCACATCCTGTTGGCGGGCGGGCACACAAAGGGAAAAGGTGGGGGGGTGGTCGTCGAAGAACCACAACTCCCACAATGCATTGGGCGGAACACTACGGTTTCCGGCAAGAGCTCATTTCCGGTCTTTCGTGTGCTGACGCTCTTTTCCGGTTTTGGTGGTTCCCCCACCCCCACCCCCCCACCCCGCCGTAGGGAAAGGCGTTGGGGTTGCGCACGGTGAGTCCGGAGGCTTAGGGGGTCTGAGGGGGAGAGGCGAGAGTCTTGTGTCCGCGCATCATCCAGTGGCTGGGGGTTAGCTCGGAAAGGGCGGGTAGGGCAGAGGGCGCGCCGGCGGGAGGACGTGTAACCTTGACAGGAGGGGGGAGAGGCAGAGCGGACTGAGCCCCGGGAGGGAACCAGAAAGGGATGTGGGGCCGAGGACGGATGGGATCCCGGAGGATGGACTGAGGAGTGGGATACAGGGACATGGAGAGGACCTCGCGAGAGCGCGGTGGGATCCCAGTGGAGCCGGCCCGAGGACGAGAGGAGCAGCGGGAAGGCTGCAGCTGTGGGGCACTCCTGTGTGAGGGAAAGCTAGAGGATGCTGCGGGGCCGAAATGGGCCGAAATCAGGCACCCCAAGGAAGACCCTATTTTGGCCACATGGTGTCCTCTCAGAAGACCCCCAGCACTTAGTGAGCACCCAGGGGCCCCGTGACAGGAAGAGAATGGTGGATATGCTGGTGTTTTGACCTATTTTCCGAGGGCTGCGGGCGGAGATGGTGAGTCTGGAAAACGGGTCTGCGTTGGGGGCTTATGGACTGCTCTGTAGAAGGGGCTGCTGCTTTGATAGGATCAAAAGAGCTTTTCAGGCTTGTAAGGGAGGGCTGTCATAGGAGGATTTTGGTGATTTTTACATTGGTGGGTTAACTGCTCACTTTGCTTTTTTCTCCAAAGATGAGGCTATTGGCATTTGTGGTGTTGGCTCTATTTGCTGTCACTCAAGCAGAGGAAGGAGCCAGGCTTTTGGCCTCCAAATCACTGCTGAACAGATACGCTGTGGAGGGGCGAGACCTGACCTTACAGTACAACATCTACAATGTTGGCTCAAGGTAAGAGGCTCTGGAGTTACAAATTGGGCCCTTTTCTGGAGTCTTAGTTATCAGTTGGCAATAGGAAACATCTTGGTGGATAGTGATTCCTCTTGGGGGACCTCCATCATCAGATATCTTGAGTGAGTGAATATACTACTGGACCTACTTTTGGAAGAGGAGGACATTCTTACCTAAGTTACAAGAAGCCATCTTCTACTTTTTGGGTTGGAAGAATTTCAGGGTAGGGAAGAAGCAAGAATTGTGGAGAAACAAAGGGGAAGATGAAGACACAGAAAATATACAATTCCTTGTTACCTCCAGGGTTTAAAGTTTCAGCTTCCTTCTTTTATTAGCACTGCGAGCATTTTTGTGGCCTTTCTTTCGTTTTAATCCATTTAGTTTTCTCTTCCATATTCACCTTGCTCCTCTCCCCCTCCCTCCACATGCATACACACACATTCATGAAGAGAAATTGAGGCAAGAATGGATTTGTGCCCACTCCCCTCCTAGATACTTAATTATTTTGGGGCTTCTGAGCAATAGAATCCAGTCCTTGACCTGGATTCTTCAATGCAACAGACCCAAGTTATATTTGACTCATATCTCTCTTTTGCGGTTCTGATTTTTTAGGACAAGCAGGCAGGTTTGATTAATTTCTTTAATTTTATATCTATTACTTACTAACCTTTTTTGTTTCTTCCATTTTCTAGTGCTGCATTAGATGTGGAATTATCTGATGATTCCTTCCCTCCAGAAGACTTTGGCATTGTCTCTGGAATGCTCAATGTGAAATGGGACCGGATTGCCCCGTATCCTCTTGGCACTGAATGATGAAGGGTGGGAGGCGGGTGAGACATTGCCTGCAAAGCGGTAGGGGCGCTTCAAATAGGCTGGATGTGCTTGGCTATTCTCCTACTTGGCTTATCTCTCTGGATAAGATGGGGCAAGACAGACTGGTATAAATTGTGTGACTGTGATTTAGAGTAGACCTGAAAAAGGAGGGTCCTGAAGTTCAGGTTATAAGGCCCTGAAACATGCTATATTGAGAAGATGTAGACACATATGAAGATTTTGTGACTGGGGAAGGATGTTTAACGTGTTTTTAAAAGAAATTCAGTGGGATGCTAGCATAGAAGATCATTATGACCTTTTAAAGTCTCTTCTTAGTTGATGAATCTTATTCTGATCCACCAGTTATTTCCTGAATATTGAATTAGGTGCTTTTCTTTCCTTGTGAATTAAAGTGTATTTAGATTTTCTGGTGAGGGCAAATGTTGTCTTTGTATTTTTTTGTTTTTGTTTTTTTATTTGTATTTTCAAGAACTTCCTTGAATTATAGTCAATGAAAAATTCTGTGAGCTTAAGTGACTATATTTTTTATCCATAGCATGTAGTGCTTTGAAAGTTTACTTCAAAAACCTTGATACTGAGAACAACATGGACCCTTTAAGATGTAGGTAGAAAGACGTACCACACATGTTAGACTTAAAAAAAAAAAAAAGCGTATATTTTTTCATTCCTGCAGAATATTGTGCATGTATGAAATATGAATATTCCTGCATGTATGAAATCATCACAAGTTGGTAACTGTTTTGTGAAGGGTGCATTTAGTCCACAAATTGAAAGGTTGTTACAACTTTAGCTTCATCTTTTTCCCTTCTTTAACTCTGGCCAGTGCCAGCAACGTCTCCCACACTGTGGTCCTGCGCCCTCTCAAGGCTGGTTATTTCAACTTCACCTCAGCAACAATTACCTACCTGGCCCAGGAGGATGGGCCTGTCGTGGTGAGTTGTCCAAACCCTTAGCTGGATAGGGCTTGGATCTGCCTTCCTTTAAAAACTCTTGCAAAGGAAAGGGGGAAGAGAGGGATGAAGAGAGATTGATTAATGGGTGCAAAAATACAGTTAGATAGAGGAATAAGATCTAGTGTTGGATAGTTCTAGGGTGACTATAGTTAACAGTAATCTACTATATATTTCAAAATAGCTAGAAGAAAAGAATTCAGATGTTCCCAGCATAAAGATAAATGTTTAAGGTGACAGATTTTCTGATTATCTGATTTGATCATTATACATTATATGAATATATCAAAATATCACATGTACCCCCAAAATATGTACATCTATTATGTATCAATTTAAAAATACAGATTCTAGGCTGGGAGCATTGGCTCACACCTGTTACCCTAGTCCTTTTGGAGGCTGAGGTGGGATGATTGCTTGAGGCCAGGAGTTTGAGACTACCCTGAGCAAAATAACAAGACCCTATCTCTACATAAAAATAGAAAAATTAGCCGGACTTGGTGGCAAGTGACTGTAGTCCCAGCTACTCAGGAGGCTGAAGCAAGGAGGATGGCTTGAGCCCAGGAGTTTGAGGCTGCAGGGAGCTGTGATGATGCCACTGTAGCCCAGGCAACAGGGAGACCCTGTCCCAAAAAAAAAAAAAATTTTTTTTAATTAAAAAAAAAAAATAACCAGGTGGCGTACAGTGGCTCACGCCTATAATCCTAGCATTCTGGGAGGCCGAGGTGGGAGGATAGCTTGAGCTCAGGAGTTCGAAACCAGCCTGAACAAGAGCAAGACCCTGTCTCTACTAAAAATAGAAAAAATTAGCTGAGCGTGGTGGTACATGTCTGTAGTCTCAGCTGCTCTGGAGGCTAAGGAAGGAGGATCGCTTGAGTCCAGGAATTTGAGGTTACTGTGAGCTAGGCTGACGCCACGGTACTCTAGCCCAGGCAACAGAGTGAGAGTCTGTCTAAAAAAAAAAAAAAAAACAATCTAAAAACAAACATAAAACTTCTTACAGAAAATTTCCACAGTAGCCACTAAATTCTGAGGGAGATAAGATTGATCAGAAACTTGATACTGTCCTAAGGAAATATGTTTCAAATTGTAAAGTTCCAGAATAGACCCATTGAAATGGATGAAAGAGGAGTAGTATTATAGCAGTGTCTTCCTTTTCATTCCTTCCGCTTTCCTTTTAGTCTGGAATGTGTCATTTACTGCCCAGTTTATTGCCATTCTTGCCTTTCTAATCCACCTTCCATGTCACTGTTAGATTATTCTCAGTCTCCACTCTGTCCTTCCCCTGTGTAGAATGCTCCTGCTTATTGCGTCAAGGCTGAGCTTTTCTCATTGCACACCCTCCAATAATCTAGCTGTTCTCTGCCTTTCTCCCACTACCCACACAGATCCTCCATCCTAATTAGGCCAAGCTCCTTCTTGCATCCCCTCCCCCTCTCAGTGCTTATCTTTCCTCTTTGCTTTGATCTCTGTTTGAAGTACTCTTTCTCCTCCACTTCATTATCTGAAGCCTTCTCAAGACCCAGCTTTGAGCTGTACCTCCTTGTTTCTGTCTTCTGCAATTCATATTGCTCTTTCCTATTCATTCTTTCAGTAAACATTCATTGACTCCATCTAAACTTCTGTAGCACTTACCGTCTATGCCACTTGAGCATTTAATTACTTGCTGTCTTCAGTAGTTCTCTTTCTTATTTGTAGGTCTTCCCTCCCCCAACCCTCTGCCTCCTAATTTAATTATAAACTCCTTGAGGCCAGGGACTTTGTCTTAGATTTTTCTGTTTCCCATATATTATAGAAACTCAGTACTAAACAAATTTTTTTTTTTTTTTTAAATTTAGAGATGAGGCCTAGCTATTGCTCAGGCTGATCTCGAACTCCTGAGCTCAAGCAATCCTCCTGCCTCAGCCTCCCAGAGTGCTAGGATAACAGGCGTGAGCCACCTCTCCAGGCCAATACTAAACAGTCTTTTGATTGATGTGAAGGTCAGCAGACATTTATGGAGACCCTACCATGCTCTAGACTCAGAATACCAAGAAGATTAAGATACTGTCCCAGCTCTCAAAAAGCTTAAGTCATAAATTTGTAAAGCTAAAATGTATGGTCCTCTGATAGGACGATACAAATAGGCTGTAGGCTACTTAGTATAAAGTAGGGAAGGGACTTAACACAATCAACCATAGAACTAAAAGAAATTTAAGATTCTCTAACATTTAATGTGCTTTCTAAGTTTTCTTTTTTTATAAGCCACATGGAACCATATTCTTGTAATCCTAGCTGTGTTTTCACATTTCGTGTCATTTCTGCTTTCCTAACCAGCCTCGGGACTCTTTGGTTCTACCTGGTATTTGATGGGTTAATAGAGACAAACTCAAAGGCTCAGCTGCCACCTTAGAACAAAGTTGTTTGCAAGGTGCTTCAGACTCCTGGCCTCCTCTCCAAGACAAAGGAATGTAGGCCAGATGTAGCCTCTCTAATAATGTACATTTGGGTAGGGCATTATACTTTTCAGAATCCTTCTCATTTCATTTGAGCCTCATGTTAACCCTGTGAAGTAGAGAAAAATATTTTCTCTTGAGGCATAAGTAAATGATTACCAAGGACAAGTCATTCCATCACACATTACACACCTGGCCCTACAGAGGAGCCATTGGTGGTGAGCAGCTTCATTCCTTCCAGAGTCTGAGGCTAAGACAGAAGGATTTGGCTTTAATTTCATTTGCATATCTGGCCTACCCCATTTAATGAATGTTCATCGTGTGGTGTTTCTCAGGTCTCCTGGCTCCTAATTTACTCCTCTTTACAACACACTAAGAGAAGAGAATCATCCAGCTCTCTAGTTCAAAAGTTTTCCCTCATCTTAAAGCTCTCTTGGGCACTTGGGAACTAAGAATGCTTAGAATTGGGTTGGTTGGGAATGCCCTTTCTCAGGTGAGAGGACTTGCGTTAATGGCCTTCTTTTCTTTTCAGATTGGCTCTACCAGTGCACCTGGACAGGGAGGAATCCTGGCTCAGCGGGAGTTTGATAGGCGATTCTCCCCCCATTTTGTAAGTTTTCTAGTGTTCTCTCTTAATATTCCTTTGGTTTGGAATGCCATTTTGGTCCTGAAGCCTCTTGACCTCCATAGAAGGTTTGTTTTTTTGGTGTCTGATATGGACAGCCATCAAATATCCTGATTTAACCATGCCCAGAGATTTTTGACAATGAGATCACAATTGCCAGAACCATAAAATTGGCCTTTTTGTTTGCTCAGCCTTGAGTAGAGCCCCATCTGAGAGTCCTGGATCTATTTTGGGTTTTTGAAAGTTTATCTGGTTAGGTTCAAAGTTAGAACCTAAGAGTGTTGGAAAGGTTCAGTGGGAACTTTGTTGTGGTCTAATATAGGAGAGAATTTTTTTTAAGATTTGTCTGTGGTACTGAATGAGAGAATTCATTCATTCATTCAATGAATAATTACAAAGTTCTGAATTATATTCTCATTCCGTGCTCTGCTTTGGGAAAACAATGGTGAATAAGACATTCCCTTCCATTAAAGATCTTATGGGCTCCTAGAGGACTCAGGACTAGCAAATGAGGAAAAAATGCTGTGATAGAAGTTAGATGCTAGGCGCTGGAGGAATATGCAGCAGGGACATCTAACCTGTCTTTGAAAGTCAGAGAGGGTTTCTGGAGGAGGTAAAGTTTTTAACCAGTCAAAGAGGAGGTAAGGAAGGCCAGGCATTCTAGGAAGGGAGAACAGTGGAGACATGAGAAAAGACATGATGTGATGCAGTAATGGCAAGTGGTTTATCGAGGCTGGAGGGCAGAATGTGAGGCAGAGGAATGGAAGAGAAGGGGCCCGAGGTATAAGGAAGGGTTAGGTCACGGGAGGCTTCACTGTCAAGGGAAGAGAGAAGATTCTCTTCCAGTCTGGGTTGGGTCAAGTGAGGCCTTTGGTTTCACAGCTTGAAAGATGGATTGGTCTTTAGAAATCCATTCTTTACCAGGAGTGGACAGAGAGGAACCTTCCTGGCTAAAGTTTTGCTTAAAATTTGGGCTAGACCATTCCCTTTCTCGCTGGACTCATTCCTTCCCTGCCCTCTCCTGTGCCCTAATCCAGATTTCTAAACAAGGCCTTTGTTTTCCTTCACAGCTGGACTGGGCAGCCTTCGGGGTCATGACCCTTCCCTCCATTGGCATCCCTCTGCTATTGTGGTACTCCAGCAAGAGGAAATATGACACTCCCAAAACGAAGAAGAACTGAGTAGGGTTTTCGTGGCCCTCCTCTCCCAAGAAATCCAGGTGCTTTCCAGACTTCAAAGGGTATCTTAAATGCAATCTCTTCTCCCTTAGCCCTCAGCCAGTTTCTGGATCCTACCCTGCTCTCAATCAGAGTGAAGGACCAGGAGGAGTCTATGAGAGCCTCCTTGGTTACATCATGAAGCCATACAAACAGGAATGCCTTTGGCAACAGCTCTTGAGCCTAGAGGGCCCTCTGGTGCCCCACTGAGGTGCTGTTGGTATATTGCTGGCAAATGTGAATTCTCTTGGGTCCAGGAGGGGCGCTTTGGAGACTACCTGATACCACCCCCATCCCCTGCCCTCCCCTCTTAGAAGAGGGTAGAAGATGAAATGAAAGCTGTGGGACTCTCAGAGGCTACCCAGTCTCTGTTCTGGGTTAGGGAAGTGCTTACTAAATGGGCTTTTCTAATAAAAACAAATGCCACACTGACTTGTCTGTTTTCCTGGCACCTGGGTGAGCACAGGTGGTTGTTGGAATGCGGGGCCCGAGTGCCCAGGCTCCTGGGCAAGCAAGCTGAGTTCTGCCCTTGCTGTAGGAGTTGTGGGTCCTATTCCCATGGAGATATCTGTCCCATTTTGAATCCTTTGCTTCCATCCCTTATTTCCCTCTGCTTGTTCTCATCAGTCATCACTTAATCCCCTACACCTCGTTTGCCTGTCAGTTCCCCTTCACAGCTAGAGAAGATGGGGTGGGGAAGGATGGTCTGCAGAGGTGCAGGTGTTCTCATGCCCTGGGAGTCATTCTGGTCTACTGACTGACCATTCTTGAAAAGCTGTCTGTTATGCCTGATTCTAGCCCTTTCTCTGTTTAAGAACTAGCTTTGGCCAGGCACAATGGCTCACACCTGTAATCCTAGGACTTTGGGAGGCTGAGGCAGGAGGATTGCCTGAAGCCAGGAGTTTGAGACCAGCCTGGGCAATAGTAAGTCTCTATCTCTACAAAAAATTAAAAAATTAGCCGGGTGTGGTGGTGCACGCCTGTGGAGCCAGCTACTCAGGAGGCTGAGGTGGGAGGATTGCTCAAGCCCAGGAGTTTGAGGTTGAAGTGAGCTATGGTGATGCCACTGCATTTTAGCCTGGGCAACAGAGACCCTGTCTCAAAAAAAAGGACTAGCTTTTCTTGAGCTTGAATTTATTTATTTATTTATTTTTTTTTTGAGACAGAGTCTCACTCTTTTGCCCGGGCTAGAGTGAGTGCCGTGGCATCAGCCTAGCTCACAGCAACCTCAAACTCCTGGGCTCAAGCGATCCTACTGCCTCAGCCTCCCAAGTAGCTGGGACTACAGGCATGCGCCACCATGCCCGGCTAATTTTTTCTATATATATATTTTTTTTAGTTGTCTAATTAATTTCTTTCTATTTTTAGTAGAGACGGGGTCTCGCTCTTGCTCAGGCTGGTTTCGAACTCCTGAGCTCAAACAATCCGCCCGCCTCGGCCTCCCAGAGTGCTAGGATTTGAATTTATTTTTGATGACTCTGTTCTTTGAGCTTAGGCCAGGGAGAAGTGCCTGGATCCCCTGAATTGGACCCTAAGTGTGGCCTATGTAAAGGCATTGACTTTTGCTGCTGCAGCAGTGGGGAGAAGCCACTCGGGGAGAAGCCACTCTGAGCTGACTGTGTCCAACCCAGGAATGCCGTGGTCCGAGAACAGCCTCCCAGGCAGGAGGGAAACCCAACAAACACTCGCTTTGTTCCTGCCACCAAGTTTCCCAGTTTAGATTCTGCTCCCCCAGCTTCCCTGCCCAACCGGTTTAACCTTTCCTTCACAGAGGCAGTTGGAGCCTCTGGGCCCAGGAGAATGAAAAGGACGTGGAGACAACGGGAGGCTCCAAATGGAGTAGCCCTCCACCAGCTCACATCTCTCTTTCAGGGACTGCAGCTTGGACACACCAGGACTGGCCAGGTCAGAGGCAAGGAGGATATATTTGCTTTTGTTCATTGTGTTCCTGGTGGAAACCTGGGACTTGCTCAGGAGAATGGGAAGAAAAGGCCAGTGGGTCAGAGGCTTGGGGTTGAGCACAGGCATAGGGATGGGAAAGGGAGCTAGTTTGGTATATATCGTCTTACTCTCTAAGACGATGAGATGTTTGTCTCTGGAGGAGGGAACACACTATTTTCCATCTGTAGTCTCCACTGAAGATATAATGAGTTAACCTATAGGAGGAGGGGTTCTGGTTTAGAGGATAGGATAAACTTCCTAACTCTAGAAGATAATACAGATTCTCCTTGACTTATGATGAGGTTACGTCCCAGTATGTTTATATGACACAATAAAAGTATCAGGATGTAACCCCACTGTAAATTGAAAATGTCTTAAGTTGAAAATGCCTTTAAAACACCTAACCTACCACACATCATAGTATAGCTTAACTTACCTTAAATGTGCTCGGAACACTTACATTAGCCTACAGTTGGGCAAAATCATCTAAAACAACAAAGCCTATTTTATAATAAAGTGTTGAATATATCATGTAATTTATTGAATACTGTACTGAAAGTGAAAACCAGAATGGTTGTATATGTACTCAAAAGTATGCTTTCTACTGAATGTGTATTGTCTTTGTACCATCATAAAGTTGAAAAATCCTAAGTCAAACCATCAAAAAGTCAAGGACTGTCTGTATAGGAGATTTCTCCTCAGTCCGAACTCTGGGAGGTATTCCTTTCCCAGAAGCTGGGGGAGTCTTTACTGTACCTTTCCTTACAAACTCACCATTTTGTCTCCTGGCCCTTGTTATGGGGAAGGAGACCAGGAGGGAAACCCAGGCCTGACACAGATGACAAAAGAAGCATTGTGAAGGCAGTTGGTGTCCCAGGCACCTTGAAAAAAGGCCAAAGCCAGATACTCAAGAGATCAACTTCCTTGGAGTCAGGATGGAATTTGAACCTCTCTTAAGTAGTTGTGTTGAAGAATATAAGAGCCTCTAAAATCTATAGACAGAGAGACTTAGCTGAAATAGTTAGCTTTAGGATTGAGTCCTCTTAACTTGAGATAATTTAACAGGAGGATGAGTGGCAGACAGCACTCCTCCACTCTAATTGAAAACCACCCTAGGGAGGTGTGAACCCTGATGTCAGGATTGTGTGCAGATCCGTGAGGGGTGAGAGAAAGTAAACACTGTTCCCTCACCCTTCCTGGAAGTTGGGTACCCAAACTGAGGCTCCTCCCTAAAAGGCAATACAGATAGTAAGCTAGCTGCCAACCTGTTCCTGATCGCCCCACCCCCCGGAGACCAGCCCTCTAGGCCTCTCTCCTCATCCAAACTTTTAGCTGGATCTGCTCACCCACCCAGCCCTGGTACCAAGAGGAGATAGGTGCATTGATTTCCACCCCCTTGCCATACTAGGATTTGGCACTGTTTTTTAAGAAAGTAAATAGGAAATGCATATAAGAATTTCTCAGGCCGGGTGTGGTGGCTCAAGCCTGTAATCCTAGCACTCTGGGAGGTCAAGGCACAAGGATTGCTTGAGCTCAGGAGTTCAAGACCAGCCTGAGGAGAGTGAGACCCAATCTCTACTAAAAACAGAAAAAATTAGCCGGGTATTATGGCACAGGCCTGTAGTCCCAGCTACTCAGGAAGCTGAGGCAGGAGGAT
>NW_012151840.1:2057115-2075709 GCF_000956105.1 Propithecus coquereli
GTCCCAGCTACTCGGGAGGCTGAGGCAGTAGGATCGCTTGAGCCCAGGAGTTTGAGGTTGCCGTGAGCTAGGCTGATGCCACGGCACTCACTCTAGCCCGGGCAAAAGAATGAGACTCTGTCTCAAAAAAAAAAAAGAAGTGAGAAACAACCACTGTCACTTCCTCATCATGTGGTCTGGGGCTCAGCCTGGGAGGGAAGGGTACACAGTTCTACATCTGGCAGCAGCTGCCCTCTTCCTCTCACACAGATTAAGAATTTTAGAGCAAGAATAGACCATAGCTCACCTCATTTAACCCTCTCATTCAATAGATCGGGAAAGACAGTAAAGTGGCTTATCCAAAGTTACCCAGCAAGTAGCAGCTGGCAAATTTATTAACTGGTGAGGACCCAGCACTTATGTTTCACTATTTGCACATATCTCATTTAACACCCTCATTTTACAGATGAGGGAATGAGGCTGATAGGTAACTCCTCCAAGGCCCCATAACTAGTGAGTTGGCAGAGCCAGCCAAGATCTTCCCATGCCAACATGCCCTTTCGACTAGACCACAGGAGGAGTGGAGGGCTCCCTGTTACCTCAGGAAGTCCAATGTCTGCCCAGGCTGTCCTCTGCCCCAGTGAAAGCAGTGAGCATGAGTCAGCCCCCCTGAGAAGCTGTTATCAAGGAAGAGAGTAGGGGAGCTGGTCAAATATCCTGCCGCCTGGTATCCACAACAAGCCATGAGTCCTATGTGTGCTGAGTTGCTTGGTCACCCCTCTTCCTGTTGGCTGAGCAAGTGCCCTCCTCAGAAGCAGCTGCCCTAGTAATCGCTCCTCCCTTTCATTTCAAAAAAATAGAATCTTTCCTCCTCTGCTGCTGTAACCTGCCTCTTAAAGGGACCGACAGCAGTTCTGAAGGCAAATTCGAGAGATGGCAAAGGACCTTGCTGACCCCAAGAGGTCCTTGCTGTTAAGTAGGTTTCCAGCTGTGGGCTCTTTCCCTGAGACATCCTCTTTCTCCCCTCCTCAGCTTCTTCCTGTCCCCCAACTGGGGGCAGGATGAAACTTCCCTGGGATGTCAGGTTCCCACATATTCTCCTTTCAGGGTGACTCCACAGCTTGGCTTCTTGCACCTGTTTCCACAGGAGCCTGAATCTTGTGGCTACCCGTTGTTAAGGGAATGCCGAGGACAGAGGGACCCAGGAGTCCTTGGAATCAGGAGTGGCACCGAAGGGGTTAAAGGCCTGGGCACAGCACTGTCTAGGGTGTTTGAAGTAGGGTGGAGAAGGGAAGGGCTATAGTAGTTGAAGAGGCAGCTGGTCTGGACTGGAATGAGTCCCCCCTGTCCCCTATGCAAACTTCTGGACCATGAACAGTGCCCTTAAAAGGACCAAGAGAGGCTCCCCCGTTGAGGTGCTGGACTGGATTCTTAAAGGGGCCACCTGAAACAGGACTTTTTCCTGCGCTGAAGTCACCGGCTGAGAGCAGGAACAGGTCACCTATCTTTGGGATATCTCCCAGGTCTGGTGAGTTTCCCTCTTCCCTTTCCTAGGTCCTTACCCCATGAATGGGAATTCCCTGGAAGCGGAGATCTCCAGGAAACCCCTCAGCATCCCAGAAAATAGGAGAACAATTCGAAGCTGCTTCTAACCAGCCTCCTGCATTCAGCTCCCATTTTTAATTAGGGGTCGCATGTGTGTATGTGGGTGTGTGTGGGTGTGTATACACAGGCAAGTGTGCAAATAGGGAATCACAATAATGACCAACGGTTAATTAACACAACTTGTGTGGCAAATGATGCTAAACCCTTTTTATGCATTCTTTCTTAATCCTTATAATCCTATGGTGTTGACATACTATAATCCTTATATTAAAGATAAGGTTTAGAGAAGTTAAATAACTAACCCATGTCAATTGAGAGGTAAATTGTAGAAGCGAGGTTCAGACTCAAATTCATCTGACACCAAAGTCCATTGTATTGTCTTTTGGTCTCTTTTTCTTCCTCAGGAGATATAGACCCCAAGGATGATTCTGGGGTCTGAAAACCATGACATCCTAATTCACCCAGGGTCCCCTTTCTCTTGTGCCTAACATCGTTCCTTTTATTCCACGGGGTTAATTGTGAGATTTAAAGGAGTACCAACTCATACCTCAGAGCCGGGGACTTCAAGACTCCAGATTACTCCATCCCTCAGATTAGCGGTTCCCTGCTCCCCACCCCAACTACTTTTAGCTATTCCCTGGGACCTGATGGGTTAATTCCCTAGGCCACAGTGGCCAAAGTCTTCTCAGGTGTGTCCCTCTGAACCTCAGACCCTCTCTTGCCCCACCCTTCTGGCATAACACCCGGAACACATGCCAAGAAACTGGCAGGAAGAAGAGGACTGGTTGGTCTTTCCCCTTTTCTTCCCTGCCCCCCACAAAAAATGGACTAGTTTGGGTCCCTCATAGAATAAGCATAACAGCTACAGGCCCAGCAAAAAGGAAAAGGACAGGGTCACTAAGATCAGTTTGCAAACCAATAAAAAAAAAAAAAAAAAAACCAGGTGCTGACACTTGGAAGCACAAAGCAGCAAAATTCCTGACTGACTGAAGAGCCTAGTGTACCACGGAGAGGGCGATGATTTAGGGCGAGTGTATGAGGTGCCTGTGGATGACTTAGAGGGAGATGTGGTTAGATTAGGGCACTGGGGATACTTGATTGTCTTCTCAGCTTTGAACTTCCAGAACTAAGTACTATCAATAAAATTGGTGGCTGTGCCGTGGGCCCTGGGGTCAGGTGGATGCCTCTCAGGAGCCAACCCTGAAGCTGATGGGGAAGCTGATAGGGAAGCTGGTGGCTTTTGCCCATACTAGCCCCTGCCCCACTGAGAGACAATACCCAGGCCCCACCATTGTATTTGTGTGTAGACCCTTCTGGGTCCTCTTCTCTGTGCCTGACACTTAGTAGGTGCTAAAGTATTGTTTGCTGAATAAATGAATCCTCTATATCCTTTACTTTTCCTTTTATTTTTGGAATTGTAGTACTGCTCTCTGGCAGTTGACAGGAAAGTCAGAGAAAGAGAGTGAGTTCCAGGACACCAGTGTTCAGCCAAGTCAGGCTGATGGGTAAAACAGGGAGGTATTAGAGACATGGGTGCTCCTGCCATAGAATGAGGTGTCTGGGGAGCAGAGGTGGGAAGGAACTGTGGTTACTGGGGACTTTTTTATTTGAGGCTGAGAGAAGCTCTGCTTTAGCCTTCTTTGCGTGGCACTGTTGGATTAATGATTTACTTTCTATGGGAAAAGAAACAGTAGGTTAAATTTTGAACCATCAAAGGGATTTCTGTGACCCCGTCCCCCCCAGGGCCAGGAGATATGAAAGAAAAGCCAGCAGACCATGTCATCTGGCCTCTCCCTTCCTCCTCAGTCTTTATTATCTGGTTCTTTTGTGCCTTCTCCATTATTGCCCACCTTGGTAGATTTAGGATCCCGGAGCTGCCCAGGAGCTAGCCAGCATTGCCCCCAGTCCATGGTGCCTAGCTGTTTGGTTGCTGTCAGCAGTTTCTACCCCAGTGTTTGCTGGCAGCAAACATAACTGGAGCCCTACCTGCCCGATCACCTCATCCAGAATTCTAAGATAATAACAGGAGTAGAAAGGACAAATTTAATTTCTTTGGAACCCCCATGTAATTTATTTTGGAAGCTGCTTCCTTTCTTTGGCTAGGGTCAGGGAGATGGGGGTAAGGGAGGTGAAAAACAATGCTGCCAGATTTCTTTCAAAGCTAAGCCATTTGCTCTCTTTGGGAGCTTATTTTCTGGTTTCAGAAAAGAATTCAAGCTCCATGGTGTGATGGATCAGCTCTGAAAACTCATCTCTACCTCCTATCACCCTTGTAACTTCCAGCAAGTTACTTAAGCTCTCTGTGCTGCCTGTTTCTTCATATGTAAAATAAAGATAGTAATGCCTATTTCAAGAAATGGTTGTGAGGATCACATAAGATGAATGTAGGCACTCATTATAGGTTAACTCTCTCCTCCTGTAAGTTCCAGATGTCATTTAGGAGATGGGCATGGTGGGGGTCTCAATGTCCCCTCCTCCCCCAAACTTATTGCAGAATGACTGGTTGGTGTGCAGTGAGCCTTAATGCCCCTCTTTGATCTCTTTTCTCCTCCTTCCTGAGATTTTGAGACCCAGTTGCTCTAGATCAAGAGTCTGCAAACTTTTTCTGTAAAGACCCAGATAATAAATATTTTAGGCTTTTTGGGCCATATGGTCTCTGTTGCAACTACCAACTTTGCTGTCGTAATGTAAAAACAGCCACAGACAATATGTAAATGAATGAGTATGGCTATGTTCCCAAAAAAACCTTTATTTATGGGTATTGAAATTTGAATTTCATGTAATATTTTTGTGTTTCAAAGTATTCTTTTTATTTTCTTTCAACCATAAAAAAAAAAATAGGATGACAGAGCTGGGTGCAGTGGCTCAAGCCTGTAATCTCAACATTTTGGTAGACTAAGGTGGGAGGATCACTTGAGGCCAGGAGTTCAAGACCAGCCTGGGCAACAAACACAGCAAGAGCCTGTCTTCACAAAAAAAAAAAAAAAAAATTACCCAGGCATGGTGGTACACTTATGTAGTCCCAGCTACTCAGGAGGCTGAGACAGGAGGATTGCTTAAGCCCAGAATTTGGAGGTTACAGTGAGCTATGTTTGGACAGACCAAAACTCTATCTTAAAAAAATAAAATAAAATAACTGGAGGACAGATTTGGCCCATAGGCTATATTTTGCCAACCCCTGCTCTAAATTACTGGAGGCCATTCTATCCCCGTCTTTTCCATCTTTTCTTTGAAAAGAGTAACTTTGTCAGGGTTCATCAGGGTCCCAAGGAACAGAAAAACTTTCTCTTTTTTTTTTCTTTCATATGATTTGTTTTCTCCCTTCAATCATAATAATATGATATCCAAATTTTGTCTTAACCGGTGGGTATGTAAACACAGGTTTATCCATCCTATTTACAGGCAAGGCAAATGCTGCTTCTTGAAAAGGTCCCACCATGGACCCTCTGGTCATCCAACCCCAATCACCCCTTGCCTGGCTTTGTCTTCACTATATTGTGCAGCCATTTCATTGAATCTCATTCCAGACTTTAACTTTTCCATGGCTTCCATGATTTTGCTGTGTTTTTCACATAGAATGTGTCTGACCTTTACTGCATTGCCACCACCTTTGGGAGCCTGAGCCTTCTTGTCAGAACTGTTGCTCCCAGAGTCTGCTCCCCCTTTCCTCCCTTTTCCAGAACCACTTTTTCCTTTGGGCAATATCTTCAAAACTTGCCATTGAATTTTCAACTAGAAAAGCTATTTCTTATTGCTCTTCTTGCTCTGGTTGCACACATGCTTTTCCATCAGAAGTTGTTTATGATAATAGTTCCCATCACAGTTTTATTAGTGTCAATCCATGGGTTATTGATTCTCTTTTTAAGATAAAATAATGAGTCACCATCAGATAATGCCTATTTCTGCTTCTGTCTTAGACCTTCTTCTCTCTAGTTCTGTTTCAGTATGTCCTGCCTTCTCTCTGCCTCTAAATAATAAGAACAACAATAATAATAGTATTTACTGAGCACCTAATGTGTACCAAGAACAATATTAGTTGCATTGCATACATTATCATCAACTCTCTGAACATCCTTACAAGGTAGGTATTATCATTCCCATTTCACAGATGATTCAGAGGCTCAAAAAAGTTAAACAGGTTCCCAAGGTTATGTGGCTTATGAAGGTGGCAGAGCTAGTAAATCTGATAGACTTCAAAGCCCCTGTAACCCCTAAAGAAATTATGGTCTCAGAGTTTTGAACAGATGTCTCTATTAAAATATTGTATGTTCCCATCCCAGCTCCCAGTAGAGTGTCTAACAAATCTTTGATGACTAGTGTAACCTGTGAAGGTTACATACTTGGAGAAAGGACAAGTGATGGTCTGTGATGGTGGGAAAACCATCTGATCCAGAGGCAGGAAGATAAGTAAAATAACTTCTTAGAGCCCCTTCCTGCTTCCCTCCAGCCCCCATCTCAAGCATCTGATCCCAGACCTATTTCAGAATCTCCTATCTCTCTGCTCAGGAAGCAGTGATATGACATGGTGTGATCTCATTCGGGAGCTAAATAAAGCCATTGTGTGAGACCCAGCCCTGGCCGCTCCCTTGTACCATTTCCTGAGCTCAGGAGGCTGGGGAAGATGGGAGGGGGCTGGGAGAGAGCTAATGGAAGGAGAAGCAAGGAGGATGCACAACGATGGGAGCCCCAGCTAGAAATTCAGAAAATGGAAGAGGGAGGGTCACTGGGTGGGAATTGAGGAAGGCTTGCTAGACCTCATCTTTTTGAGGGACAGAATAAAAATTACTGGCATTATAGCATGGGGCAGGAGAGGAGGGGGGAGAGGATGTGAGGGTGCAGTTTCCAGACAGATTCTACTTCACAGAGGGCAGAGACCATAAATGAAATGGCAGAGATGCTGGGAAAAAGGTAGATCTTTGAGAAGGGTCAGAGTCCAGTTGGTCTGAGCTGGAGG
This sequence comes from Propithecus coquereli, assembly GCF_000956105.1. Classification (NCBI taxonomy): domain Eukaryota; kingdom Metazoa; phylum Chordata; class Mammalia; order Primates; family Indriidae; genus Propithecus; species Propithecus coquereli. The sequence goes on from NW_012151840.1 coordinate 2,063,654, forward strand.
AGGAAGGGTGAGGTACATGCAGATCTCAAGATCAGAGGTGTCTGTCAGTGGGGCAGGGGGCAGGGGCAGAGGCAGGGGCAGGGGCAGGGGTAGGATACTATCTCCAGCAGGCAGTGTCTCTGGGGATGGAGAAAAGGCAAGGCCTTGTGTTCACTGCATTTCATTCATCTTGCCAAATTCAGCCCTACAGGCACAGGGATAGCAGGTAGAAGCTGGGTACAAAGATACAGCTCAACCTGACTTTCTGCTTCTGGGAGGTCACCAAATGCCAGAGCACCCAAGATCTACCCAGTGCCCTGCCTCTCCCTCGTTGCTGCTCAGTTTCTGTCCTGTTTTCAGCTCCCGTTCCTCCTTTCCTAGTGTGTGTCTCCAGTTTCTTCTCTTCTCACCACCCCTCTGCCTTCAAATCTCAGCTGTGGAGGCCACTGGTTGGCAGGGACTGCGCCCTGGCCCTCAGGCTCTGACTTGCTCCCCATGGATCTGCCCACCCTATTGATAGCCTGCACACTCACTCAAAGGCACAGGGCCCAGGTTTGTAGGCAAGGAGGGAGAGGATCTCTCCTGGTGGCTGGCTGAGGGGTCCCCTCTACATTGCTCCAGGATACAATGAGCATGGTTGGGCATGGGGCCGTGGCCAATTCCTAGCCTTTTCTCTCCTTAGATTCACCAGTGGGGGAGCAGCATGCCATCTGCAGGGGCCTGAGCGCCTGTCTCCCTACCTTTGCTGTGGTGAACAGGAACACAGTCGCCCCAGACCAAACACTTTCTCCTCAGCAGCTCTGGGTGGGGTGGGCACAGTGGACAGATGGCAGTGAGAGAGGGGAAAGTGGACTGAAGGGACAACTTTCTGACAGCCTGGATTTTCCTGGGGCGGTTAAGACAACTCGGAGAAGACTTGACACCCCCACGGAAAGCCCAGGAGGAGGGAAGATTCTGGTTCACAGCTTCCTGGTCTTCCTGGGCACTCCTCACATGTTAGTAGCTGGGGTGGTCCTGGCAGAAAGGAGCCTAGAAGACTCATTCTAGCAGGTCCTGAGAGACAATCTAGGAGTAAAGTGCACAGAGGTATGTGGTAAATGTTACTTCCCTTCCTGCCCCTCCGCCACCCCGGTACTCTGGTACCTGGTACTTTCTGGAGTGGGGCTTATCATTTTCAACTTTAAGAGCACCTGAGAGTTCTTACCTCTGAGACACACTGAGGCAAGCCCTGATGCCAGCTCCAAGTGTTGGGCGGAGAAAACAATGCCCATTTGACAGAGAGTGAAGGGAATGTGTTATGTGGCTCATACTTGGAGCCCTTCTCTCTGCAACTTGGGAGAGGTCAGAGTGGCTCTTACTCCCCGTATGACCAGAGTCTTAGAAGGAAGACATCATAACACTTTCGCACTCATGTACCCTTTTCCCCTGCTACTTTACCGCCTGGAATCCTCCCCCTCCACCTTGACCAAATCCTAACCATTTCACCCCTCCAGGCACACCTCAAAGGCTATCTAATTCCTTCTTTTTTAAAATTTATTTATTTTTATTTTTTATATATTTTATTTATTTCTTAGAGACAAGGTCTTTTTCTCTGCCCAGGCTGGAGTGCAACTGTATGATTATAACTCACTACAGCCTTGAATTCCTGGGCTCAACTGACCCTCCTGCCTCAGCCTCCTGAGTAGTTTGGGATTACAAGCGTGCGCCACCACGCCCAGCTAACTTTTTCAATTTTGTGTAGAGATGGGGGTCTCACTATGTTGCCCAGGCTGTTCTCCAGTTCCTGGTCTCCCAAAGTGCTGGGATTACAGGTATGAGCCACTGTGTCAAATTCTATTTTTATTATGGAAGTTGGAGTCTCTGTCACTCAGGCTGGAGTGCAGTGGCTCGAGCACAGTTCACTGCAGCCTCAAACTGCTGGGCTCAAATGGTCTTCCTGCCTTAGCCTCCCTAGTAGCTGGGACCACAGTCACGAGCCCCTGCACCTGGCTCTATTTCCTTCCCTTCCATTTCTCTTTTGTGAGTCTCCCAACTGGTCACGTGCGCTCACTCCTTTGATAGCCCAAAGCCTTTTGTTGAAACTTGTCTTGTGGCATTTGGCATACTCTAGCCAGTTATTTAGTCATTTTTCATTTGTGCTTTCACTGATGTATACACATGCACACTCATTAGACTGTGAATTCCTTGATGACAAAAATTCTTGAAGACAGGACAGAAACAATGTTTATTTCCTTATTTATTTTTAATTTTTATTTTTTTAGAGACAGAGTCTCGCTCTGTTGCCCAGGCTGCAGTGCAATGGTACAATCATAGCTCACTGCAGCCTTGAACTTCTGGACTCAAGCAATCCTCCTGCCTCAGCCTCCCCAGTAGCTGGGATTACAGGCATGTACAACCACGCCCAGCTAATTTTTTCTTTTTTTGTAGAGATGAGGTCTTGCTATGTTACCCAAGCTAGTCTTAAACTCCTGGCTTCAAGCAGTCCTCCTGCTTTAGCCTCCCAAAGTACTGGGATTACAGGCCACCATGCCTGGCCAATTTTTAAAAATGTTTTTAGAAACAAGGTCTCCCTATGTTGCCCAGGCTAGATTCGAACTCCTGGGCTCAAGCGATCTCAGCCTCTTGAGTAGCTGGAACTACAGGTATGCACCACCTCCCCTGGCTGGAACAATATTTATTTCTCTTTGCTTGGCTTTTTGCCATATAGGTGCTCAATAAATGGAATAATGATGAGCGAATGAGGATCTCTTTATGTACTAGAAAGAACACTGGACTGTGGGCCAGAAAACCTAAGTTCTGGACTTGACTGTGCAGTTAATTCCCAGTGTGACCCTAAGCCTACTGTTCTCCAATTCTGTGCCTCAGTAAAGTGAGAGGTGACAAGATGCTCTGAAGCCCAGCTGACTGTGACACCCTTCTATTTACAAGGTTCTGGAATTCTAGAACTCTGCTCACCCTTTTCTTTCTTCTTGACTCAGACTGGCCTGCGTGTGCCTCCCATGAACAGGGCTGTCCCAGAGGTGTTCCTCGCAGGTGGAGACCCAGTACCCCGAGGCCACACTCGCCGCTGCCTGTCTGCGGTGGAATCCAGAGAGCAGCTGGAGGAAGAGGAGGAGGAGGATAAAAAGGAGGGGAATGGCTCCCACGCTGTACCCCTCCGAAGGTCAGGGGCTTTCCGTGCCCATGGTCATAACTATGACCCCTTCAAAAGACATAGTTGGGGGCCTTCCAGGGAGCTCCAGGACCCACTGAGCAGGTAAGCCCCAGGGGACCTCCTGTCCCTCCTCCCCTCAGGCCTAGACCTTGGAGAAAGTGGTTGACAAGGGATATTCCGGTGTCCTTGAAGAATGACAGGAGCTGAGGAGACCTGAGCCCTTAGTCCTTTCCCTGGAGAATCAGAACTCAGGCCTATTGCGGGCATTTGGGGAGGATGGACCTGGGCTTTCAAAATGTGGCTCTCCCCAGTGGCCCCTCCTTCCTTCTACTTGCTCTCAAGGGCAGATTGAGGGTGGGAGTGGGAAGGAGCTGTGGAGTGGGGTGAGTATCAGGACACTTCCTCCATCTCCCACTTCGGGTTTCATAGAACCAATGGTGTCAGCGCTAGATGGAACTCAGAGATCATATGGCCATTCTCCTCATTTTATAGATAAGGAAACTGAGGCCCAGAGAACTTTTGGAGGTGTCTTGAGAGAAGTGGTCCCAGGGTTGGGGTATTTGGTCTGCCCCATTCCAAGATTCCTGCCAACCTTTTGGTTCCAGGCTAAGGCAGACCCACAATGTCTTGATTAATTCATAGCACAGCACTGCAGTGAGGGGTCAGCTGTTCTTGCTCAGAGTTCTGCATATGTTTGGTAGACTGGGGCAGAGGGACCCATGTCTTCCCTCTCCCTTGGAAAATCCCTGACCACTTCCCCAAATACAGAGGAAGTCAGAAAGAGAAGGTTCCGGGGGGTCAGCATGAAGAGTTCAGTGTCATTGCAGGGGCCTGCTAGCCATGGAAGGGCACTGTCCCTCTGCTTTGACAGTGGTCCCTGTGGACAAGTTCCTTTAGCTCTGGTGAGTGAATCAACCTTTTCTAGCTCCTGGGCAGGGCTGGCTGGGTTGACTGAGTGGAGGGGACCCTGGGCCTTGTCCATGAATTGGCTTGGGCAGGAACTTTGGTGAGAAGCAATGCCTACAGGGATTGCCAGGGCTTGTTGCACCTTCCTAAGAGCAGCTGGTTGAAGGCAAAGATGTCCAGATGCCTGGGTACCCCTTATGTGGTACCATCTATATCTCTGGGTCTTTCAGGTATCACTCACCTTTCATGATCAGGCATTAATTCTGCCCCTTGGTTAGAGAGGGAGGGGAGCACTGAGTGCACCATTTAGCTGAGTAGGGGCAAGGGTTGGCATCAGCAACCAAGCAAGGAGTGAGAATCCAGCCTGCCTTCTGCCTCCTCCCCGTGCACACTGGCTTTCTTCTGGAGGACAGTACTGTCTTTTGACCAGCAGGGGACACCCTTGTTCACAGCCATCTCTGTAGCTCTGCCAAAGCAGAGCTCCAAGGGGAAGCCAGTTTGGGTCTGGGCTGCACCTATGCCAACAGGAAGGGCTGGGCTGGGGGCAAGCAACAGGGCTGGGCTGAGGCAGTGTTCCTCCCCGGTGCCTGTCACTGGCCACTGGATCCAGAGGGCAGTGGTGGCAATGTGTGTTTCAGGAGACTGCAGGCATCGGGATGCCCAGGCCCCCAGGAAGCCCCTTTACTGCGGAGCCAAGAGGAACTGGACACCTTTCTGGAACTGCAGCACCAGGGTGGCCAACCCTCCTGCCTGGTATGCACAGACAGATCTCCATGGAGGCCACTGCCTTGCTCTCCCCTCCTGCCCCTTGCCTTTCCTAGCCACCATTCCGTGTCTCTTCTGTTCTGCCAGCTTCTGGGTCTCTCTGTGCCCAGGCATTGCTCTGATTCCTGATCAAATCTGAATTTGTCATCTGTACCCCTCTGTCTGCTTCCCTGGGTCTGCGTGCTCTGTCCCTCACTCTTGGTATCCTGCCTATGTCTCTTTCTCTAAGACTCTCTGTTTCTTCCTTTCTGTGTCTATGTCTCTGTGTTGATGTGGGTGTATCTGTTTCTCTCTTATTAAAAGGCCCCTGTTCCCCTAGTAGTTATAACCACTTCTTTCTGTGGACACCATATTTCCCAGATTGGAGCTGAATTTATTATCTGTGGCATGTAACTAGGCATCTGGTACCCTGAAAGACAATAGTTCTCTAATAAGATAATCATATTGGTTGCAAAAGGATATAGAGACTGCCCAGCCTTCTCTGGCTTAAGGGAACCTAATGAGGCATCTCAAACCAGGATCTAAGGTCCACTGAGGATGCAAGAGGGCTTTGGAGACACCACTGGGTTCACTAGCTATGAGCCCCTGAGTACACTAGATGTCTCAAGCCTGGTGGGTAAGGTTGCCTCCCCTCCAGCTCATTCTCTAGCTGGCCAGGGGTTCCAACACTGGCCTCTTCGTTTGGGTGCCTATAGTTCAGCTGAGAGAAAGGGGCTGTGTACAGCTTGTCAGGGAAGCAGCAAGAACCCACCCTACCCTATCACCTGCTTTTCTCCATCAGCATCTCTGCATGTCTTCCCCCACCACCATTTCAATGTGGTGTAACAGAAAGAACAGAATTTTGGAGTCAAACTGACTCCTAGATCCTTCATTTATCAGCTAAGCAATTTATTTCATTTTGCTGAAAATCGGAATAATAAAACTATCTTTTAAAGTTACTATTATTAAATGAGGAAAATATAAGAAGGTGCCCAGCACAGAGGCTGGCACACAAGATGAGCTCAATAAATGTTTTCTTCTTCTTCTTTCCTTTCCTTTATAAGTTCCCTCTCTTCTACCTTCCTCTTCTTCTCCTACTTTCCCCCTCTTTTGTATTATATGTTTTCTTCTTTCTCCCTTTTCCCTACTGTTTTTGCCCTTTTATTATGCCTTCCTGCTTTGATTCTTCTCCTCTCTTCACCTAATCTTTAAGCCCTCCTTTTAAAATATTCTCTTTGTCTCTGTGTTTGGGGTTTGTTTGTTTTTTCCTTCCTGTGGTAGCAAGTGTGAATAAGTACTCCACCAATGTCCACAAACCAAAAGCCTGAGACTCCATAAGCTAGACTGGGGTTTGCAGACCAATGAGCCAGTTCTAGCTCCAAAATTTATTGTTTGGCCGGTTGTTGTCTTTTTTAAAATTCAGATGTTCTTAAGTGGGACCTTTGCTCTCTAATTTGCCAGAGTTGCTAATACTCCCTGTTGTAGTTTTCCCTTTGTCTTTTTAACATAACGTTTAAAATGAATGCCCAATAAATCAACTGCTCATCTCAAGAGCTAGAATATCACTAATACATTTATCTTTGCTTATATGCTCCTCCCTTCTCTTATTCTCTTTCCTCCCCACCAAAGGTATCTTGAATTCATTATCTTGAATTCATTATCTTGAATTTTGTTTATCACTTTTTTTTTAGGGACAGGGTCTCCCTTTGTCACCCAGGCTGGAGTGCAGTGTCACAATCATGGCTCATAGCAGCCTTGAGCTCCTGGGCAATCCTCCCCCCTTGGCCTCCTGAGTAGCTGGGATTGTAGGCATGTAACATCATGCCTGGCTAAGTTTTTTTTTTTTTTTTTTTAAAGACAGGTTCTTATGATGTTGCTCAGGCTGGTCTCAAACTCCTGGCCTCTCATTTACCTTTTTAAAAATAGTTTTAAGGCCTCATGTAGCACGGCTCATGCGTGTAATCCCAGCACTTTGGGACGCTGAGGCAGGGCTCTGCCCCACAGGGCTGGGGAACCTGTGGCCTTGGAACCACGTGTGGCCTTCTGGATCCTTGACTGTGGCCTTTTGACTGAATCCAAATTTTACAGAACAAATCCTTTTATTAAAAGGGCTGCAGCAGAGAAGGATGAAGCTTTTTTCCCCTCCTTTGGTGCTTTAAAAAGAACAATCTTGAAATCAAAAGGCTGCAGGTTCCCCACCCCTGAAAGAGTTCTCACTGATCCACATTCTCTGCAACATTTCGTGTCATCAGACTTCTTAAATTTGCCAATCTAGTGGTTATAAATCTCACTGCGGTCTTAATTTGAATTATACTTATTACAGATACAACTGAAGATCTTTTCATGTGTATTGGTCATTTGTATTTCCTCTTCTGTGACATTTCTATTCATGTCTTTTGCCCAATTTTTTATTGAGTTCTTGGGTTCTTTTTTATTGTTTTGAATGTGTTCTTTATATATCCTGAATACTAATCCTTTGTTGTTTCATGTGTTGCAATGATCTTATCTCAATTTGTGGTTTGTCTTTTCCCTCTCCTATGGTGTCTTTAAATAAACAGAATTTCTTTCTTTCTTTCTTTCTTTTTTTTTTTTTGTGACACAGTCTCACTCCGTTGTCTGGGCTGGAGTGCAGTGGCGTCATCATAGTTCCCTGCAATCTCAGACTACTGGGCTCAAGCAATCCTCCTGCCTCAGCCTCCAGAGTAGCTGGGACTACAGGTGCATGCCACCACACCTGGCTAATTTTTCTATTTTTTGTAGAGACAGGATCTCACTCTTGCTCAGGCTGGTCTCAAACTCCTGCCTGGCCTCAAGCAATCCTCCTGCCTTGGCCTCCTAAAGTGCTAGGATTACAAGTGTGAACCACCTAGCCCAGCCTCATTATCTTAATTAATGTTGCTTTATTGTAAATCTTTAAAATCTAGCAGTGTTAAGTCCTTCAACTTTATTATTCTTTTTAAGATTATCTTGGCTAATCTAGGTCTTTTGCATTTCCATGTGACTTTTAGAATCCCCCTATCAATTTCTAAAGAACAGAAATTTCTGTTAGATTTTGATTGAGACTGCAGTGAATTCAAAAATTAATTTAGGATAGATTGACATATTTCTAATATTGAGTCTACCTATCCACGAAAAATAATATATCTATTTACTTAGGCCTTTTATAGAAAATGTCTTTTAATAAGTATTAGTTTTCTTCACACAGATCTTGCCAATCTTTACAAGATTTATTTCTAGGTACCTTATAGTTTGGGTTGCTATTACAAAGGCTTTCTAGTCGGGCACGGTGGCACACACCTGTAGTCCCAGCTATTTGGGATGCTGAGGCAGGAGGATGCCTTGAGCTTAGGAATTTGGGATTGCTGTGAGCTATGATGATGCCACTGCACTCCATCCTGAGTAACAGAGACAGACCCTGGCTCAAAAAAAAAAATTGTTACTTTTAACTTACATTTTATAATTATTTTTGGTTTATAGACATGGAATTGAATTAGTCCTTGTACAGTGATCTTACAGTCCTTTGTCTTCCTAATCTCTGTTTTAATTTTTTAAAAATTAACTTATTATTAACAACTTATCTGTGAATTTTTTTGGCTTTCTAGGTAGATAATTATGTCATCTTTAAATGAGCTTTGTTTTTTCTTTTCCAATATTCATTCCTTTTACTTCATTTTCTTGCCCTACTGTGCTAGACTAGTACTCTAGTACAATGCTAAACAGAAATGGTAATAATGGGCATCCTTGGCTCGTTTCTGATTTTAAAGGGAGTCCATCTTATGTTTCACTATTCGGATTGGTTTTTGGCTGCATTTTTTTTTTTTTTTTTTTTGAGACAGAGTCTCATTGTTTTTGCCCAGGCTAGAGTGCCATGGCATCAGCCTAGCTCACAGCAACCTCAAACTCCTGGGCTCAAGCGATCCTTCTGCCTTAGCCTCCTGAGTAGCTGGGACTACAGGCATGTGCCACCATGCCTGGCTAATTTTTTCTATATATTTTTAGTTGTTCAGTCAATTTCTTTCTATTTTTTTTTTTTTTTTTAGTAGAGACGGGGTCTCGCTCTTTTCAGGCTGGTCTGGAACTCCTGAGCTCAAACAATCCGCCCACCTCGGCCTCCCAGGGTGCTAGGATTACAGACGTGAGCCACTGTGCCCGGCCTGCATTTTTTGACAGATACTCTTTATCAGGTTAAGGAAGATTCCTTCTATTCCTAATTGCCAAGGCTTTGGTTTTAGAATGAATAGGTGTTGAATTTTATCCTATGCTTTTCTGCATTTACTGAGATAATTATATTTTTTTCTCTCTTTTTTTTTGATTGAGACAGAGTCTTGCTCTGTCATCCTGGCTAGATAGAGTGCAGTGGCATCATCATAGTTCACTGCAACCTCAAACTGCTGGGCTGAAGCGATCCCCCTGCCCCAGCCTCAGGAGTGGCTGAGACTATAGGCACATGCCGCTGGGCCTGGCTAATTTTTTCTATTTTTAGTAGAGACCGGATCTCTCTCTTGCTCAGGCTGCTCTCAAACTCCTGATCTCAAGAGATCCTCCTGCATCAGCCTCCCAGAGTGCTAGGATTACAGGCATGAGCCACCGTGCCTGGCCTTTTTTCCACTTTAATATATTATTGAGGTAAATTACACTTAAAGATTTTTCTTATGTTAACCACTTTTGTATTTTTAGGACAAATCCAACTTTGTCATGAAGAACTATCTTTTTTATACCTTGCTGGATTTTATTTGTGGTAATAATTATCTACTGCCATATAATAAATCAACCCTAAACTTAGTGGCTCAAAACAACAATCTTTTTTTTTTTCTGCTCATAATTCTGTAGGTTGGCAATTTGGGCTGGGTTCAGCTGGTAGTTCTTCTACTGCTCTCACTTGGACTCATTTATGTGGCTGCAGTTGTCTAGTGGCTTGAATAGAGCTTAAGCTCAAGGATGGTCTTACTTACGCCTTTAGTTGGGAGACTGCCAGTTGTAATACCTTGATTCTTATCCACATGGTCTCTCCAGAATGCTAGCTTAGGTTGGTTTAGATGGAAATAGCATTCCAAGTGGGCAAGAGTGAAGACTTTATGGTTTTTGAGGATTAGGCTCAAAAATCACATATGCCACTTCTGTAGCATTCTATTCATCATAGGAAGTCACAGGCCAACACAGATTCAAAGAGTGAAGAAATAGGCTCCTTCTTAATGGGAGGAGCTGCAAATAATTTGTGGCCATTTAAAATCTACTACAATTTGCTAATATTTTGCTTAGGATTTTTGTACTTATGTTCATAAGAGATTGGCCCATAATTTTCCTCTGTCCTACTGTGTGTATTTTTAGAATCAAGGTTATACTTGCCTTATAGAAAGAGTTGAAGAGTTTTTGTTTTTGTTATCTATTACTCGGAAGAGCTTGTATAAGATTTTAGTGATTTTTTTTTGAAAGATCTGTTTGTTGCCTATAAAACTGTTTTGGCCTGGAGTTTTTGTTTTGTTTATAGGAAGATTAACTACTGATTCCATTTCTTTAATAGGACCATTCAGACTTTCTATTTCTTCTTGATTCAGTTTTGGTAAGTTTTTTTTTTTTTTTTTGTAAGAATTTGTCTATTTTGTTTGCATTTTCAAAATTATTGGCATGAAGTTGTAGGTAGTATTCTCTTTTTAATCACTGTAGTTAGGTCTACCTTTTCATTCTAATTTTATTGGTGCTTTCTCTCTTTTTCTTTATCACTCTTATCAGAGGTTTGCCTTTTTTCTTCTTTTTTTTTAAGAGACAGAGTCTTGCTCTGTTGCCCAGGCTTGGAGTGAAATGGCACAATCATAGCTCACTGCAGACATCAACACCTGGGCTCAATTGGACCTCCTACCTCAGCCTCCCAAGTAGCTAGGACTATGGCACACATCACTGTGCCTGGTTAATTTTTTAGTTTTTTTTTTTTTTGTAAAGACTGGATCTCGCTTCATTGCCCAGGCTGATCTTGAACTCCTGGCTTCAAATGATCCTCCTGCCTCAGCTTCCCAAAGTGCTGGCATTACAGGCTTGAGCCACAGTGCCTGGCCAATCCTCTTTATTTTATATTTGTTTACTACCTCATTGATTTCTCCTTTTATCTTTGTCATATGCTTCCTTCTGTTTTCTTTGGGTTTGTTCTATTATTCTTTTATTTATTTATTTATTTTTTTGAGACAGAGTCTCACTTTGTTGCCCGGGCTAGAGTGAGTGCCGTGGCATTAGCCTAGCTCACAGCAACCTCAAACTCCTGGGCTCAAGCAATCCTACTGCCTCAGCCTCCCAGAGTGCTAGGATTACAGGCATGAGCCACCGCGCCCGGCCTCTTTCTATTTTTTTTTTTAGTAGGGACGGGGTCTTGCTCTTGCTCAGGCTGATTTCGAACTCCTGAGCTCAAACAATCCACCTGCCCAGAGTGCTAGGATTACAGGCATGAGCCACCATGCCCAGCCTGTTCTATTTTTCTTTTTCTACGTTAGCATAGCTCATTAATTTTCAGCTTTAAAAATTTTTCAATGTAAGCATTTTAAGGCTATAATTTGCCCTTGAAATACCACTTTGGCCATCTCTCACAAGTTTTGCTCTATATTTTCCTTGTTGTTCAGTTATAAAATAGCTTTAAATTTCCATTATAATTTCTTCTTTGACAAATATGTTTATTTAGGGGGTATTTTAAAATTTATAAATCTATATTTTTTAAACTTAAAAATTTTTTTTATTCAAATGCACATACACACAGGAAAATATATAAAACTTAGATATGTACAGTGTAGTGAATAATTAGGAAGCAAATATCCATGCAACCACCCCAGGTTAAAAAAAAACATAGACCGAGGCGGCAGGATTGCTTGAGGTCAGGAGTTTGAGACCAGCCTGAGGAAGAGCAAGACCCCCATCTCAAAAAAAAAAACAAGAAAAAAACACATAGAGATCACCAAAACCCAGAAGCCCCCTGTATTCTTCCTTATTGATAACCCTCTCTGGCAGAGATGACCACTTTTTTGACTTTTGTTTTTTTTTTTTTTGGAGACAGAGTTTCACTCTCTTGCCTGGGGCGAATGCCATGGCGTCAGCCTAGCTCACAGCAACCTCATACTCCTGGGCTCAAGCGATCCTCCTGCCTCAGCCTCCAGAGTAGCTGGGACTACAGGTGCATGCCACCATGCCCAGCTAATTTCTTTCTATTTTTTGTAGAGACAGGATCTCACTCTTGCTCAGGCTGGTCTCAAACTCCTGCCTGGCCTCAAGCAATCCTCCTGCCTTGGCCTCCTAA
>NW_012151840.1:2075759-2115162 GCF_000956105.1 Propithecus coquereli
CCACCATGCCCGGCTAATTTTTTTTTCTATTTTTAGTTGTTTGGCCAATTTCTTTCTATTTTTAGTAGAGACGGGGGTCTCACTCTTGCTCAGACTGGTCTCAAACTCCTGAGCTCAGAACGATCTGCCTGCCTCGGCCTCCCAGAGTGCTAGGATTACAGGCGTGAGCCACCGCACTGGGCCCACTTTTTTGACTTTTGAGATCGATTTTATTTATAGGTTTACCGCCTATGTATATATCTCTAAACAATACCAATTAGTTTTGCCTGTTTTAAACTTTATGTGAATGTCATCATACCAGTATATAAATCTTTTGTGTCTTGATTCTTTCATTCATCATAATGTTTGTAAGATTCATCCATATTGGTAAGTGAGCTATGGTTTATTTTTATTGTCGAATAGTATTTCAATGTTTAAATCTATTACGGTTACTTTATCTAGTCTACTGAAGAGGGACTTCTGGGTTATTTGCTATTTATAATACAGATTATTTGAAATGTATTGATATTTGCCTTATGACCTAATATGTGACCAGTTTTTGTAATGCTCCATGTAGGCTTGAGAAAAAGTTTTGTTTTTTTTAATTTGAGACAGAGTCCCACTCTGTCACCCTGGGTAGAGTGCAGTGGCATCCTTGTAGCTCACTGCAACTTTAAATGCCTGGGCTTAAGCGATCTTCTTGCCTCAGACTCCCAAGTAGCTGGGACTACAGGTTCACGCCACAACAACATCTGGGTAATTTTTCTATTTTCAGTAGAGACAGGGCTTTGCTCTTGCTCAGGCTGGTCTAGAATTCCCAAGCTCAAGGGATCCTCTCATCTGAGCCTCCCAAAATGCTAGGATTACAGGCGTGAGCCACTGTGCCCAGCCAAGAAAAAGTTATTCTCTAAAGGCTGGGCATGGTCTATGAATATTTCTACTTCCTATTGTCTTAAACCCAGACTGCCTCCTTTTTTTCATTACCTGCCTGGCCTCTATAGGTTGAGTTTGTTATCTCTGGAAGCCATTTGGGGTAAATCTTCTCTTTTCAAAGATATTTTCTATATTAAGAAAGCCTGGGCTTGAACTTCAGCAGACTAATGAATGCTAAATAGCAGGAATAATTTCCCAACTATTTCAAGTTCAATATCCCAGATATGGGCAGTGTGGAGAGGGGTTCAAGGCCTGAATTTGAAGAAGGGACAAGCTGTGGGAAAGCAAAGAGCATGGTGGGAAGATGGATGAAGCTTGCCGTTTGTGTGAGGACTCTTGACATGATTCTAGGGTCACGATTCCTGTCATCCATCTGCTGGCCCTTTGGACCACTCGGCCACTCATATGCTTTCCAAGTCTGTATCCATGAGTAGCATCAATTGTCTCTTGGACTGCTCAGATCCAGATGGTGAGTAAAAGTGGGGAGCAAAACAGTGGTGGCCCCTTCCCCTATCTGTCTCATCAGCTCAGAGCCAGCTGTTTAGGGTCCAGATGCCACACATCCTTGGAGCCCCCAAAAAGCCTTTATTCGAATGAGTTTAGGACTGAATCTAGAACTTCAGCATTCTGAGACTTTCCTACCAATGAAAGAGGTCATAGGACACAGTGGGGTTCTCCAGCCTCCCCTGTCACCAGAGATGGAAGACAGTTACCTGCAATGCACTTGGTCCTCAGTATGAAGTATTGGGAGCCCTGTGTAAAACCTCTGACCTCCCCATTCACCAGAAACGGAACTGAAACATTGGGCCTTCTCCACATAACCCTGGTGCTCTGTTCCCCTGACTCCTAAGTTCTTCAGCTCTGCTCTGCTCAGACCCCGCCCTCTTTCCCTGCTCCCCAGTGCCCGCCCTCCCTCAGGAATGGCTGTGACATGCACCTGCAACTTGGGAACCTGATCCAGGTGGAGGGGGTGGGGAAGGAAGCCCTGGGCGCCTTTGTCTGGCTTTAGCTAGACACTTCTCCTCTCCTTTCGTGTTGGCAGGGAATTTATCCCGGTCCTCGGCCACTGACCTCAGGAAAAGGTGAGTCTAGGGGACTTATAGCTCTTCCAAGGCCTACCTAGGGGAAAAGCAATGGGTCTGGGCAGTGGTTTTGTAGTCCCATGCATCTCACTGCTTCCTGAATCATTGCTCCCCTTAAAATTTCTGATCAAAACCCTCCAAATATCCTTCCCTGAGCTGTACAGAATTCATCCTCTTTGGTAAGGGAGGGCTCACTAAGTTCCTGGTAGCCCTGTGGGATGGGGGAGAAATTAGGGAAAGAAAGGGAGTATCCAGGCCACAGGGTGTCCTTGAATAAAAGAGAGTGGGAGAAGCTTGTTGTTGTCAGTGACTTAAAGGTGAGAGAGCAGATCAGCTGTTGGCTAGTCTTAGTGAGATTCGGTGACCGAGGACCACAGATCAGCGCTGGATGGCTCAGATAATAGACCAATGTGGAGAGGCCCTAAGGAGAGCTGGGCAAGGGCTGTAGAGCTCCACGCAGAGAGGGCAGGGCCTGGAGGCATCGTTCAGGAATCCAGGTGGAGGCTGGGAGATTTCAATGACTATGTAAATAAGCATACAAAATCTGCACCTGTTTATTTGGCTCCCATGGCTGAAGGCTGATTAGAGTGGGTCAGCCCTCTGAGGGTGTGGGTGTATGAGCATGTAATGGCCCCTTTAAGATATCAGGCTCTGATTTGTGGTCCTGAAAATCTCTAGCTGACACATCCTCCTGGCTCTGGGTTTGGGATTAGCTCATGGGATGGGGCTGATGAAATCCCAGGAAATTCAGTCTTTATTGGCTTTAGGCCCAGAGGCCTTTTCCAAACAGCGAGAGGGTCTACACAGGGCTCTTGTTCTTTCTGAGAGAAGAAAATGCCCCCCTAGAGAGCCCCCACCCCATACCACTTCCGCTGGGGAGCAGCATGAGAGGAGATTGGGCCCTCCCATCCTGAGCCTGGATTAGGTAGGAAGGAGGAGTCTGCATTTATCTGGGAGGAGCCTGCAGTTTTACTCCTAAATAGAGGGGCCTGGGAAACTGAAGTGTCCACATCCAGGAAGTCCTAGGAGGTCAAGGTGAGGCTTTTCTTTCTCTCCCTGTCCTTCCTCTCTTCCTCACCCTCTCTCTCAGCATCTTTCCTTTCATATTGCCATTGTTGCCCTGCTGGTCATGCCAACTTCATCCACCATCTCTTGGAGAGTATCTTTTTCTTCTTTTCCAGCTCTGTCTCCATCTCCATCTCCTCACCACTTCTTTTTCTTTCTACAGCTGTAGCCAGCTGGAAGGGCATTCAGGTACCTGGGCAGGCTCCTCCCTGCGACGGACCTTCAGCT
Source organism: Propithecus coquereli (assembly GCF_000956105.1). Lineage (NCBI taxonomy): Eukaryota > Metazoa > Chordata > Mammalia > Primates > Indriidae > Propithecus > Propithecus coquereli. The sequence continues at coordinate 2,079,047 of NW_012151840.1, forward strand.
TCCTCTTGGGCATGACCGGAAAGGCCAAGGTAGGAGTCAGGTGGGGAAGCAGGAGGCCTGGGACCCACTGCCCTCCCCAATTCCCTTTCTCTCCATCCTACCATCAACCCCTCCCACCCCCCCGCCCCGCCTCAACTTTCCCTATTACAGACTCAGGACAATGGTTCACATTTTAAGGGAACACATGCTATCTCTCTCAGCCTCCAGCTGTGTCCCAGTAAATCACCTTTTCTCTGTTTTCCCCCATGCCTCTGGCTTAGCAGCCAGCTGTGGACAGCTGGAGGGGGAAAAAGGCCAGGAGCCTGAAAAGCTGAGGAATGGCCTAGCCCTTCCTCTCTTTAGGCCTCACATAGCTAAGAGGCGGGCAGCAGAAATCTTAACCATTGGATATAATAATGATAATAATTACAGCAATACTTTTTACTTTTGCATAGAGTATTAGGGTTGGCAAAGTGCTTTTACACTCATAATTTCATGGGTGGATACGGCAGCTGAAGGAGTAGAAATTAGACCACAAGCAGAGTGGAAGCTAGGAAAGTATATGATTATGGAAGCACATGCACACCCATATGTGTGTGGCCTGTTCTGATCCCTGGAAGTAAAGGCACATTGCTCTCATCCTTATTACCAACCCTCAGGCTCTGTCTGCTGCTTGAATTCATTTCCACTTTGTTCATTTACTGGCAGAATGAGCCACCCCCCTTTTCCTCTCATAACCTCCCCAAGTATGCATGTACTTTCCAACCTGGGGCAGCTTCTGAGCATTGAGAAAAACTCCAGAGGAGACATCAGCATATTCACCTTGAAGAGCCATGGCATTCTCACCCAGTAAGGTTACCTGGGCTCTGCCTGGCTCCACCCAAAGCATCAGAGCTCTCCCTCTGCCAGCCTTTTAGCCAGGATTCCCTTTTCTCAGGGTGGGCTGGGAAGGGCCTGATGAAAGCAGGTTGTGTTGTTGGCCATGGGTGGGGAGTTGAGGCTGATGGTGGCATGAGAGGAGGCAACTCTCAGAAGGGGAGCAGTTAGGGAATCTAAAAGCTGGCAGGGGAGGGCAGGTGGGGCACTGAGGATTCTTCTCTCCCATGGGGGAGCAGAGATCTGAAGAGAACAAAGCAAATACAGAGACCTTGGGGTCTGATTCCCATCTCCCCACAGGCTCTCTCAGTTCGGGCTAGGAGAGTGTTCTGGTGGAATCACCCTTGTTTCCTGCAGTGGGAGTGGTAGGGGAAGTCAGTTCTGCCCAGGGGCCATCCGGATCACAGTTGGTCTGTGTTTTTGCCCACCCTTGGCCTAACAGTCTGGTTGGTGGAGGATTGAGTAAGCTGGTGAAGGGGAATGTGGGCAGAGACTCTGGAGCTCAGACTGGGAACAGGAAAGAGCCAGAACAAGTCAGGACATTGCCTTGCTCGGCTTTTACTCCCCAGGGTCTGTGGTCCTGTCTTCTTCTATTTCCCTCTCTGTCATCTCCTGGTGCATCTTCCTTCCACCTTCGTGACTGTGTGGGCCTGCTTCACTTACTCTCTTCCTCCCCAGCCCCAGTATAGGATGAGGAGGGGCATAAGCAGGTAAACATCAGGGGGGTGGGGCTAGAGCGAACTCAGCCAAGCAGTGAGAGAAGGAAGTGGCTTATTCCTTCCTACTTGACCAGCATTGCACAATTGATGAAACATTTTGCCAGAGGTCATCTCATTTAATTCTTATAACAACTCTGGCAAAGATAAGCATTTTAATTTCTATTTCACAGGAAAAGATAAGTTAAAGGTTAAGTTACTTGCCCAGGATCCCACAGCTAGTAAGAGGAGGCGCTGTATTGCAAACCCAGAGTTTTTGCTATATGTTGCCGCTGTTTCTCTCAGTAAACCTAACACAACAGTTTGGCTTCTCTCATCCTTCCCTTCTTCCACCAGCTTCTGCTGGATGGCCACTGGAGGCAGTTAGGCCTTAATCACCCCCTCCCAGAATATACAAGGTCCAAAGTATTATAATAATAAGAAAAACAAGCTACCTCCTGGACAGTGTAGAGCTTAGGCTTGGATATCTCCCAGAACCTCATTCCTTTATCAACTGGCCAAGACTCTAACAACCAGGTTCTTCCCTGGGACCTCCTCCTGCTCCTGAAATGGGAAGGACACATTTTGTCAAGTTAAACGGGCTAAAGAAGGTGGTGACTACTTTTAGATTCTGGCAGGAATTTTTGTTTTTGTGTATCTAAAAAAATAATTTCTGAAAATCTAGAAGATATCACTGGATAAAAGTTGAGATGGGGGTTGGAATGAAGAAGGGGTTTGGAAAAAGGAGTGGGAGATGCCAAGGAGAAAGGAAAAGTGTTCGCTGTTTGAGAGGATACAGAAAAGGGAAATTGAGTCAAGCTGCAGGCCAAGCTCCCTAAACACAGGTGTTTTTAAAGGTAGAACAGTTTTCTCTACCCTTCTACTTCCCTACCCCACCCCCAGTCCCCTTCCTTGTTATTCATCTCTTAAGAGGAAGAAGAGGGTACAGGGTGAGGGGTAGGATAACAAACAGCAAGCGGGATGGAAAGTGGACTGAAGGTTGAGGTGGGAGACAGAAAAGGGTTGGAGGGGCAGTCCTCTTCTTTCATAGAGACCTTCTAAGTATGAGTTTGGGGACTGAGAGGTCCCTTGACAAACCCTGAGGTTCAAGCCCTAGGTTTATTGGTACCCAGGCTGGAGTTTGGCCCTTTAAGAGTCTATCTTAGCTTGCAGCACCCTCCCGCCCCAGGCCTGGGAGAAAAGCTGAGGTCCCAGCCCAGCCCTAGTCTCTGGGCCCCTAGTGGGTGGAGCCTTGAGGCCAGGATTCTGCCCGCTGGCTGTCTGTTTTTAAATTTAGCACATTCCTCAGCCTTGGCTGCCCAGGGGGGGTAGGTAAGTCTGGAGTTCTGGGGCTAGAAGCTTCTGGACTGCTGGTTTTGGGGAGCAAAACCTGCAAAACCATAGGTATCCCCGACAGGTGCAAGCTGCAGGAGCCAGCCTTAGTCCTGGGAAAGTTCTTTCTGCTTTATAATTTCCACCCAGCCTGGACTGGGCATGATTTATTTCCTCTCCTTTTTTTTCCTGGCCTTTGCTATATAAGGATTCTAAACAGAAAATGGGTGAAGAAAGAGGTGAAGAAGGAGTTGCTAGGCATGAGGGGAAGCCGGAGGGGCAGTGTTGGGGCGGTGCTGGGGGTGAGGAGCCCAACCAGCTCAGCCAGTGGTGAGGCAGTGGAGCCCAAAATAGTGGCAGAAGCTAAAATTGGCACCTACAAGAGTGCTGAGTTGAGCTTGAAACCTGCAGCCTGGCCCTGCTGAGCCAGGGCACAGGGTTGCTGGATCTGGGTTGGGTTTCCTTTCCCTCCTCCCACACCTTTTGGGAACAGAATCTGGCAGGACTCTGCAAACAGAATGCTCTATGCTGGGGCTCTCTGTGCTTCTGGTTTCTCCAGAGAAAGAGACCCTGAGAGGCAGAAATGAACTGCAATGTTGAGTCATTGTAGTTACAGTGGAGGAGAATTTTCCCAGTAGCAGGAAACTCACCAAAGGCGGAGGGTGGCTCAGACTAGGGCAAAGGGTCGGGAGAGATGAACGTCCCACCTCACCCCCCATCTTGTGGAGAGACTGGCTGTGCCCTAACTGCCCCAGACTGGGGCAGGCTGGTTTCTAGTCTTTCGGTTTCGGCTTAACTCTTTAGTAAAGGTGGCGAATCCCACCCTCCTCCCCCAAAGTGGCTGGCAGAGGCGGAGCTAGGAGGAGGATGGACAGAGTCTGGCCAGGAAGGCCCCAGCGGGGTGGGGGCTTGTAGGAGAATTCTCTCCTCTCTATTCTTCGACCTCTGGGAGTGAATCCTCCCATTCGCGCCGACTAAAGACCCAGCCTTTAGTTCCCCTTTGATGTTCCCACCCTCTCGCCACCCCTACCCCCAATCGTAAAAGGGGTCTGTGGGCTCAGGCCTGCTTTGTTGGGCTGCGTAAGCCAGGAAGGAACTGGTCCCGGGTTCCCTGGAGAGCTGGGGGCGGATGGAATCCTCCGGCCTTCGAGTCTTTTTAAGAACTGAAGTAATGCGGTGGGGGAAGGGAGGGAAAAGGGAAGACCAGGGTCCAGCGAGGGCCAGAGCGGGGTTTTAGGAAAGGCAGATCTAAGAGGCGGGTGTTGGGCTAGAGGGCGCCCCCAGGCGCTAGAGGGGAAACTGGCAGAGGGGCCCCTCAAACCTGTCCAGGGACCTTTGTACTTCTCCAAGCTGCCCCAACACAAACCCCGGCGTCCCGTCCCGCGCGCCGCCACCCCGCCCTCCCTGCGCTCCGCCTCTCCCCTTCCTGAGCTGGGGCGGGGGAGGAGACTCGGGTTTGAGGAACTGGCTCTGGGTGCCGGGCGAGGGGAGTCAGACTTCCTGTCCCCGAGATCGACGCTTGCGGGCCGGACCCCTCCCCTAGCCGTCCCCCAACAATAGCTGGACGCTTGGGTCCGCGCCGCGTTCTCCCCGGCTGCCCCCATCCGATTATGTCTCGGATCGAGTCCCTCACGCGGGCGCGGACCGAGCGGAGCAAAGAGCTGGCGAGCAAGGTGGGCTCCGAAACCCCTCTCCCTCCGCCGCGGTCCTCAGGGTGCCCTCCGACCCCCGGCACCCGCGGCGCACCCTCTGTTCCCCGCCTGCTTTCTGGGCGCCAAAATCGGGCGGAGCGGTGGATCGGAGAGCGGCGGGACGGGGTGGGTGGGGACTGAGTGGGGAGGGGGTTGGGGGAGCAGTAGACGCGACCCACACCTCCAGCTCCGCCGCCTGGATTCTGTGCTGGGATCCCGGGAGAGACCGGACCCGGGGTTTGGTCGCCTCCGACCCGGCGGGACTGAGTGTTTTAGGCCGCTCGAAAGAAAGTTGCTCCGGTAAGAGACGGAGCGGGAAGAGGGAGGTATGTGTATCGGGGGTGGGGGCGGTGGAAGCTCTCCGGCACCCCATCTCCACCGGGGTCCCGCCAGGTTGCTCGCGGCGATGCCTCTCCACCCCCCAGTCGCAGGCTTGGTCGTTCCCCCTTTGTCCCCGCCATCCGCCGGAGGGGGCGGGAGGGGGTGGTTTCCCGGCTTCCTCCCACCACTACCACCACCCCTCCAAGACAAAAGTCAGCTCCTCCTCTCCTCGCAAATGGACTTTCCAGCTGTGATTCAGTTCTCCCCTTTGGGTGGGCGGGTGGCTGGGGTCGGGACGGCCCAGGGACGGCTTACTTCCCCCCTCGCCATCACCCTCAGGTGAAGGGATCAGAGGTCTTTGTGTAGCTGGGATCTTTCTTCCATCCTGAGCACCTCTGCCTGGAACACAGGGTGTCCCCCATCCTCATGAGCCTCACCACCTTACAAGCGCCTTGTCCTCCCAACCTGAAACAACCTGAGCCCCTGAGGCTGACCCACCTGGCACTGTTCTGTGTGTTCCCTGCCCTCCCCGCTCTTTCCTCCCTTCCAGCTCTCTTATTCTCTTATCTCCTCATCTTGGGGGCCCTTCGCCTGTCATTTCGTGAGTTGGGTATAGAATTATCCGCACCGCCTCCCCCATCGTGACCTCTTGGCCACTCCTTTCCAAGTATCCCTTATCCCTGTCTTTGTACCCAGGCCCATTGCCAAATGCCATGACCTCTCCACACCCCAGACCCCAGAAAATGATGAAGCTGACTTGTAGGTGAATACATGAGAGCTGAGAGGAAGGTGGTGCATGTATATAGCCCCTCCAGGCTCCTCAAGGCACCCACACTGTATCCATTACAGAAAGACCAGGACCCATCCCAGAGTTGGTTTAATCTCTGGCTCCTCTCCAACCCAGTGCCCGACCCCGGTGCCCAGCCTTTGCTGATCACCATCTTCAGGCAAGGGAGCAGTACCCTTTTAGAGTCCTCAGGGTGGTGGAAAGGCCTCCCCTCCACCTCCCAGCCTGTTCCAAGCCAGGCTACCTGTCTTGATGCTAAGTTGGGAGAGGCTCCATCCTGGGGTTGGGGTGAGGGGCTAGGGCGGGAGGCCATAAAACTTTCCTTAGGGGGTTGGGATTAGATTCTGCTAACCAGAAAGCAGCTGAAGATTTGAGTAGGGACTAACACAAACAGAGGGCCAGGGTGAGGTGACTGAAGTGTGGTGGAACAGTGGGGGGCCAGACAGGCTCTTCACAGCCCTGCACCACTGCGCCAGGCCAGGCCCCAGCTCCAAAAGTCTGTTTATTTTTTCAACCGTTTGAGCTGAGACCCTGGAGTGGAGCCAAGGGGAGCGGGAGAGGTTTTTTTGAAACCACGGAAATTTGGTTCCACCCTGAAAAGGAAAGCCATGGGGGAGTCAACGGGGGCAAGCAGACCTGGCTAGGGGGGTAGAGAGAGGCTCTGAGGGGGTAGATACTGGGGTCCTTTTTCCATTATTGGGCTATCTGGGAGGCCAGATATTTGTGTCCTCAAGCCCTCCTTTTTTTTTTTTTTGGTAGTTGGTTGGGGGTGGGCACTGGGAATCCAGAAGCCTGGCTCTTCTTTCTACCCTGGGGCTGGCCATGGGGGTTCCAGGGGCAAGGATTTGGGAATCTGGCTGGGAGTGGGGAGTGGGGGGCTGAATGGGTAGATCTGAGAGGGCAAGGAGGCCACAGCAGGAGGGTGGTTGTCAGTTTGGGCTGGTCGGAAGGGGAGGGCCACCTCCGGAAAGCTGTGGTTACAGAAGGGGGGAGTTGGTTCTTAGCCAACAAACCCTGGATCCCCTCTTCCCCCCTCCCCCAAGCACACCAGCTGTCTCCTTTCTTTTTATACCGTGGTGGGAAGTAAAGGGGCACCCGCTGGTAAAGAAATTATTTGCGGAAGATGGTCTCCCCTGCTACCTACTTGGGGGACGGGTCAGAGCTAAGCCCTGACACCTCACACTTGCCTTGCTCCCTGGGACCTCCTCATAGGAAGAGGAATTTAAGTATAACCTGCCCCTTTCTCCATCCCATCCTCATAGGATCTTTCCGTGTAGCCGCCCCCCCACCACGCTTCCTTTTTCTTTTCACTCCATTTCTATCCTTCCAGGCTGTCTTCAGTTCTCCACCCCCTCAATTCTCTCTGATCTACTTCCTACCTCCACAAGCCCCAACCCCACAGGTCCCCTTTCTCTCTTTAGCTCCTCGTTCTTTCCTCCCTCCCATCCCAAACCCTAACCTTCACGTCCCTCAGAACAAAAGGTCCTTTTTCTGCCAAGCAGGGTCCAGAGATCTGGGGATGACTCGGGAGGCTGGGGGGCCCTTTGAAATCTCCAGGACCCCAGCATTGGAGTGCCTGGTGGGCAGGTGGAGAGGGGAGCCAGGAGAGCGACTGTTCTTTGTTCCGAGTAATGGAGAGGTGGCTGTCTTTTGTGTGCAGGACTAGGAGTGTAGCCGGAGAGGAGGGCTGGGTGAGCACAGGAGGGAGCTGAGAGGGCTAACAGTTTTGGAGTGTAGGAATTGGGGGTCCTCTGGGTGGCTGAGGCTTTCGGGGGCATGGAAAAATATTCTAGGGGTCATGGAAATGAGGGAAAGAGCTGAGGGGGAGGGGAGAAGTGAGGGTGGGGGAAGGGAGTCTGAAGCTTAGGGGAGTCACCAAATGACTGTGGGAGAGTTAGATGGTACATAGAGAAGGACCTGCTGAGGCCAACTGGAGGAGTTACAGAGGGGTCTGACCTTAGTCCCTCTGGCTCTGGAACTGTGACCTTGGAATCAGGGAGGGGACAGATCTGAATGTGTGCATGCCATGTGTGCATGTTACCAGTGTGTTGGAGTGTATGTGTGTCACGTCTGTCTGCCTGCCTGCCCTCCTATGTCTGTCCTCAGATGCTCTGAGTTACTGTTTTGAACAGTGGTCACTAAAGGAGAGGGCTCATGGTCTTTGGACAGGAGGAAGGAGCTCCATTCTTAGCTTTAGTCTCTGGGAGCATCATCTAGGAGCTGAGTGAATGGATCGGTCAGGGTTTCTAGAGCTGATAAGAGAACTGGCTGAAAGGAGCTGGCTGGATCTTTCTGGGTTTGTTTATGTCTCCTTTGGGGAGGGTGGGGGTGGGGCTGCAGGCAGCAGCTGCCCCCCTCCCAACTCAGCCGGCCTGCCCTGTGCCAGGAGGGCAGGGAGTCCTGGCACAGCTATTGTTCGCTTGCACAAATGCCCGTCTGTTTGCATCACTCCCCCCTCCCTCTCTTTCTGCTTGTCTCTCTTGCTCCTGGCCCGACAGGTGTGGCCGGGTGGGGGGCAGGCTGGGGTCCAGGATGCCTGGGTCTCAGAGTCCCTAGCCTGATTTTGTTCCCTGTGGCCCTTAGCACCGCTCTTCTGCTTCACCAGTATATCCACCCCCATTGCCACTGTCTCATCTTCATTCATTAAGCAAGCATTTATTAAGTGCCTTTGTGAGTTCAGTAATGTCTTTCTGTGTTGTTTTTGCTTTGGCATTAGTGTTTCCATTTGGCTGCCTTCCCCCTCAGCCTCCTATCTTCCTCTTGTCCCGGGAAGCTCATAAAGGGGCAGGACCTTGCTGAGACCATCCCAAGCCCTCTTCTCTGTCCCAAGTCCAGGACCCCTCTACCTCCTCATTTCCCAACCCTATAGCTCATACCCCAGGCCTCAGTGCCCTGCACAGCCGATGATTCTGTACCCCTGCTGTCCAGGGGCTGGGCCACAGGTGACTTGAATCCCAGTGGAACCCTCCAGCGGCTCTCTGGTCACTATATAGAGGGTCTGGGCAGCAGTATCACCATCTCGGGGAAGGGACTGCTGCCAGTTACAGCTGGAACAGAGGTGATTCTGAGGACCACGGGACTCTCCCAGAGGTCTTGGTTTGGACGTACCTGCTGGAGAAGCAAGGACAGCTGAGAGCTTAGGCCTTGCTTGGAGAAGCTCTCCTTTGCCTGGATAGGCTCTGTCAGGCCCTGCTGCCTGCTGGGGCGCACAGGAAGCCAACGTACAGGCTTTGGCATCGCCTTGTCCTTTGTGTACGTCACTGATTTCCTCACTCTCAGCCTGGGAGACAAAGTGGAGAGACGAGGGGAGACCGTATCTGCCTTTGAGCTTTTTAGCAGTCAGCCACAATGCTCTCTGCCAACGGCTCCATCTTTCCTGCCCAACAGTGACGGAGATCTGGGCTGACTGACAATGGAAGGAAGGTTTGGGTTGGCCTTCTGACCTCCAGAGGAAACCCTCATGGTCTAAGCTCAAACGAAGTAAACGGAGAAAAGGGCTGGAAGCCCTTCAGGAGGAGAGAGAAAAGGAGAAACAAGAGGAGACTGAAGCTTCATGGCTCTGATAAGGAATGAAGAGGGTCCCCAGGGCAGGGGCCAGGGGACTGAGACCCCATGTCCACACGTCCTTCCTTCTTTTCCTTCATTTTCAAACATGTACTGAGTGCCTGTTGTATACCAGACATTGTGATAGGGGTTTTCACATTGTTTATTCCCTTAATCCTTGATATAGCAGCATGTGGATGAAGGCTGTGTAGTAAGAAAGAAGCCCCGTGGGGTTCGTGAGAAACAGAATGACTCTAGATGCTGGACAGCAGGAAGGGCTGAACCAAGCAGGAAGGGCCTCTGAGCATTGGGGGTGGGTGTTGTGAATTGTGGAGGACTGGGCCTGTTTCTTGGTGGACAGATTGGGACATGGAGGTGAAGGGCTGTCCTGCTTGGGGGGTGGGTAAATGGGAAACCAATGTAATTATCTTAAGAATACCTGGAAAAACCCGGTGTGGTGGTGCATGCCTATAGTCCCAACTATTCAGCAGGCTGAGACAGGAGGATCCTTTTGAGCCCAGGGGTTTGAGGCCAGCCTGGCCAGCGAGACCCCATCCCTGAAAAAAAAAGAATATTTGGAAAAGAATAGGATAAGAAACCAAACAAGCCCACTCGTTCCATCCTGGAGCAGTCACCCCTGGTAAGCAGGCCCCATGTACTTCCATTCTTACCAGCCTGAGCCCTGGGGCGGACACAGGCCACCTCTGGGACAATAGCGCTAGGCAGTGCCAGGGCTGCTTGCTGCTGGGCAGTGCCCGTGCTGGGATGTGCTGCTGCTGTGGCTGCTGCCCACTGCTGGCCCACCTAGAGAGGGGGTCGCTTCAAGAGAGGGTGAGTGTTGGGAGGTAGAGGAGGCAGAGCCCAGAGTACTGGGGCTGTCTATGGGGATCAAGCCAGAGAAGGGAAGGCCCACTAGAGACCCTGTTCTCTGGCTGCCCCAGTCTTCTCTCCCCTTTGCCACTTCATAAGAGCTGGTCAGGTAGGTGAGTGCTTGTGGAGGCCAGAGGTGGAGGGTGGAGGGCAGAGGGCAGGTATGGAAAGGGGACTCGTAGCTGCATAGGGCAGATCTGCAGCACTGCCCGTTCTGGAGTGATCCTGGTCTGGGCAGATGGTGCTTATTAATGCTGTTTTCATGCTTGCTTGCTTTTAATTCCGTCGTAATAAGTGCTCAAACTTTTGATTTGTTTCATAGAGAAGGCTGGGACAGCAAGAGGGAATGGCAGTGGGAAGAGACATTTGGACTTGGTCTTTGAGGTCCTGTGAGGTTATTATCCAGAGGCAAATTTGAACTTCCAAAGAGCTATAATTTGGAGCAAGATAGATGGAAGTTAGGCCAAAGGGAGGATTTTCTAGTGGTTCAGGCAGGTAGGTACCAGAATAGAAAAAAGGAGGCCAGAACAGTTTAGAGGCTAGAGGCAGCTCAGCTTCCTGAACAAGCCCTAGGTAGAGGAAGAAGGGGGGACGAGTCCGTGGGCAGTGGAGGAGAAAGCAAAGGAGAAGCTAGGCTGAGAAAGGTAGGGGTGGGTATGGAGAGGAGACCAGGAGGGGGACCCGGAGAGGAGGAGGGAGGACTTGGAGAGACCAGGAGATAGAAAGAGAGGGAAGGAGGGAAGAGGAGGACAAGAAGAGGAGAAAAGAATAGTAGATGATTGGGGTGGGGAGGGTGCACGAGGAGAGAAGAGTCAAGGGAATGGCCTCAAGACCTCTGGGCTCTGCTCATATCATCAGCAAACCTGGAGCTTCAGAGGGGAGGCAGGAGAGAGAAGGATCCTGAGCCACCAGGAAGCCCTGAGACCTAGGGCGCTGCAGCCCAGTGCCCTCTGGCCCCTGCACTGTTGACTCAGCCCCTCCACACTTCCCTTTTCTACCCTTTTCTGCCTGAAGCACCAGGCCTGTGCGTCTCTTCCGCTCCCCTGCCTGGTAACTGCTCGTGGGGCTGCAGCTGTGAATCAGGACTGGTCTCCTAAGGTTCAGGCTAAGGGCTCCCCACTGAGTTGTAATTCTCTGTCCCCAGCCCAGGTCCTCAGACTTGGGGCTTATACCCTCAGCCTCAGCAATCTGGATCCTGCTCTTTGGTTTCTGAGAGGCTGGGAGACCTTGGAGGGAGTGGTCTTGTCAGCTCCTATTCCTGCTCTGCGTCCTCCAAGAGTGGAGGGAAAATCCAGAGATCTGAGGTGACAACTGAGGAAGGTCCTAGAATAGGTGGGAAGAACGATAGCCCCATCTTTTCACCTTCTCAGGCTTTTCAGGAAGTGCAAGGAGCTTGAAGGAGGGACAGATAAGAGGTCAGGGAGAATGGCTTGACTTGCAGAGGCCAGAGGAAGAGGGGGAAGCAGGAGAAGAGAAAGCAGAGGAAGGACAGTTTGCGTCATCTCTACGGAGACAAAGCTGGAGGATGGAGAGTCGATGTCAGAAAGGACTTCCTAGGATGGCAGAGACCAATTGGGTGAGGAGCAGTAGAGGGAGCTATCCTAGGTTTTGTCTCTGGAGGGTTATATGAAAGGGATAAAAGTTAGACTGCAGGAGAGATTTTCTGCTGGGAGCAACCGAGATGGCTGGCTGAGTTTCCTTACTTCAGGATCCCAGAGAGGAGGAGTGACCCCAAACTAGCTTCCCTTCGCTGAGGTTAGATGGGCCATGCTGCCCCCAGAGAGAGAGGCCCTGTGTGCCTTGGCTGAGTGTTGGTGGAAGAGTTAGAGGTTTGGGATCATGACCTCTGGGTTTGGGGTGACAGTGGAGACATTCTGCCCCTTCAGCCAATCTAATAAGGGGATCTCCTGGACCCCACCCCCCACGGTGACTGCCACAGAGACAGCGGCTCTAACACCCGTTGTCATGGTTATAAGAGGAGCTAACTCCCATAGATTGGAAAGCGCTGGTGAGCTGGCACCCTCTGCTTCTCTCTCTCCTCCTCTCTGCGCATCTTCCCCCGGCACAGAGAAGAGAGTACAGAGCTCGGGGGCGAGCAGAGCTGGGGCTGGGAGGTGGAGTGAGGACGCGGAGACCTAGAGCCAGAGAGATGAGCGGCAACAGGAGGCAGCCCAGCCGCAGGGGCCAGGTAGGTCAGGGACCCAGAACCCTTCGGGACTGGCTACCCCAGAGCCTGGCCTGGTCACTCCTGGACAGCTGCCTCTGATACCCTGTGGCTCTGCTCTAGGAATTGGTGTCATTCCAGCATCTTCAGACAGGCTTTTCTCCCTTGCTTCTGCCCTCAGCCTGTCTCTGGACTCCAGGCACCCTGGCATTTTCTACCCTCACTTCCTGTCTCTCTCACCTCTTCTGCAGACCCGGGAAAAGGAGAAGATGAGGGAAGCCAAGGATGCCCGCTATACCAACGGGCACCTCTTCACCACCATCTCAGTTTCAGGCATGACCATGTGCTATGCCTGCAACAAGAGCATCACAGCCAAGGAAGCCCTCATCTGCCCAAGTAAGTAGTTTGGACCCTGAATGTCACTCAGACTCAGTGCCCACTGACCCTAATCTTTTCATCTGTCCTTTTGCCCCGGATCCGTAAGGGTCACTCTCCTCTCTGAGCCCCAGCTGGGCCCAAGTGCCAGGGCCAGATGCTTGATCCCTTGCTCCCTGTCCTCACACTGAGGGGTGGTGGCTGTTGGAATATGGCATAAGCAGGACTATCTGGGAATGTGGGGGAGGGGAGGCTGGAATGGCTCCCTTTGCAGCTGTCATCCGCTGGGCATCCCCCTTGCTCCCTGAACAGCTGCTGAGGGGTAGGGGAACTGATTGGAGAAGGAGCAGGAATGTTGTATGTGTGGAGGGGACAGGGTGGGGGGCGATAGAGGAACTGGGTGGAAAGCTGCCAGCCTTGCAGCTGGTTCTGCCCATCTTTCTGGGCAGAACTGGATGTTCGGGACTTCAGGGTCCCTTTGCCCCTTCCTTTCTATTGACTGTGGGTGGAGCCTGAAATCTCTGCTGTTTCAAACGGAGGATGGGATTAAGACCCTTCATCTCAAATTTCTAGTCTGACTACACAGTGAGAAAGAGGGAATACAGCAGGATGTGTGTGCATTGCCGGATAGGGTCAGAACTCCTGACTTGTATGTATATCTGAGGGTAGCCTTGTATTTAGGGAGTATAAGCAAGAAATGCCTTTCTTTCCCAGGATGCCTATACAGAGGGCTCCTGCTCCTGCTTTTCCCCCAGTTCCTCCCGAATTTATGGCAAAGAGATGCTTCTGATTAGAGCAGAATTGGAGGTATTGTGACTTGCTCCTGAATAGCAGACAAAAGCTCTAGCCTCTAAATTCCTGTGGAGCTTGGGGAAGGAACCCCCAGAAAGAACCAGTGAGGCCTCCCTACTTCCTCACTGCTCAATTTAGAGTTATGAGGATGAGGAGGGAACCCCAATCTAGATCCCTCTAGAGACCTGACAAAATTCCCAATCCGGAAGCTTGTTGCCACGGGAACAGGGGAGGCGGGCAACGCTATTTTGAGAGCAGGTGGAAAGCGGAGGTTCGATCCAGAGACACTGGGTGTTGGGGGTAGGAGAAGGGAGCTCCAGGGGGGTGGGGGCAGCTGTAGTCCCCACTTCTGTCTGTCCCCCCTCTGCTCCACCCTCTGCCTTGTATTTGTGGAAGTGAACATGGTGCTGGGTATTGTCTGAAGGAGTTAGCAGAGTTTCCGGTGTTGTTGGACAGGGGAGGGGAAGCTGGAGAAGGCCAAGGGCTGAGGGCATGTCTGGGAAGGGGCAGCCCATAGTCCCAGTGCCTAGGCTGGCTAATCCTCCTCTCCTTTCCTCGTCTTTTCCTACCCTGCGGCAAGGTGGGGCGGAGGATGGGGGAGAAGCAGATGGAGTGTGGGAGCTGTGGATTTGCCTTAGGAGGAGGAACAGGACTCCTTAGGCCTGGAAGGGAGAAGGCAGACAGGCTTGGTGGGGAGGGGCAGGGCAGGGCAGGGCATGGGCTGGGCCTGTCCGTACTCTGCTATTGGTTCCATCAGCTTTCAAACTGCTTAGGCCTCGCCACAGTCTGGGCACACATGTGGCACGCTGGAAGCAGCATGGCCTTTAGATTCAGTTGCCCAAGTGTAAATCCCAGCTCTACCACTAACTGTGACCTCTGACAGAGGATTTAACCTTTCTAGGACAGGTTCCTCATCCGTAAAATGAGGATAATTGAATCTACCTCCAAGGCTTTTTAGGAATAAATAAATGTGGAGCATTTACTAAAAGCCCCTCTGCCCCTAGCCCCCATCCCAGCTGCCTCTGTGCCATCTTCTGTTCTGTGGGAGTCTTCCCTTCCATCTGCCATTCTCAACCACCTTTGTGCTTCTTGAGCTCATCTCTGGCAGCCAGTAACCCCTTCTTCTCTCTAGTCCACCCCTCAGGCCATCTCTGGGTTAGGGTTGCCCATCCCTGCTGAGTGCTTAATTTCATTTAGCACCCATACCCCCTCTCACTTCATTTCCTGCTTCAAAGAGGGAGGTGGGAGGAGAGGGACTAGGGTGTGGTCATGGCCGAGAAGTCTGGGAAGGGGGGAGAATCTCTGAGGACCGTGTGGCCAGGAGGAGATGGGTGTCTGCATGTGGGTATGTCCCCTCCTGTACCACCCGGCCCTCCCTTCACCCTCTCTACCCCACCCTCCCAGCCTGCAATGTGACTATCCACAACCGCTGTAAAGACACCCTCGCCAACTGTACCAAGGTCAAGCAGAAGGTGAGACGGCAGGGAGGGCAGAGGGCTGGGGGAGAGGGTAGTGAGTGTGTGGTACCCTCATGCCTTTTCCATTCATTCCCTACCCTGTGTTCCTCAAACCCCCTCCTCACCGTGGGGCAGCCCAGACCCTCACCCCCAGGCCGCAGGCCCCAAGTGGGCCAGGCCTGCTGCTGTAGACACATCCCCACAGCACTGGGCTCAGCCACCCTGATGCCCTTAACCACAGTGCCAGCTTTCTCCCGAGGGGGCCAGCCGCCCATCTCCTGCCCATGCCTATGGGGGTGACAGCTGTTCTTGGTATCTCTCTTGCTCTGTCTCACAGCAACAGAAAGCCGCTCTGCTGAAGAACAACACTGCCTTACAGTCTGTTTCTCTTCGAAGTAAGAGTGAGTAGTGGGGGAGTGGAGGAGCCTGCATAAGACCCTGGCCCCCAGGCTCTCAGCCTGTGGCCTCTGCTGCCCCCTTGAGGTCGTTCCCAGGCACAGCACCTTCCTCTTAAGGAAGTGATAGCGGGACATAAGGGATGGTCCAACTCTTGGGCTTAGAGGTAGGACAAGAGAGTCCAAATGGGGATGAGGGCTCAGAATGGCTGGTCATATGAGCCTGGTCACATCCTGTATTTTTATAGTCAGTTATTTACACTGCATTTTGGGAGTGTTGGTGGCAGCTGTCAAGTGCCAGTTCAGACAGCTTTGGTGTAACAGAAAGAACATGGCACTTAGGCAGCCAGCAGCGCCTGAGTCCCTACCATTAGCTGAGTCAGCCCGGACAAGTCTTTTGACTTTTTTGAGCTTCAGTTTGATCATAGGCTTGTTTGGGGGAGAGATAAGATAAGACAAAAAAAAGCTTCTCGTGAACATTTGAGTATTGCACAAATGTAAGGTGACAGCATCCTTATCATCTTTCTTGACTAGAGAGGGGCTGAGGGTGGTGGGGAGAGGATGCCTCATTTCTAGTTGAGGAGCCCGGGAGGCCTGAACCCCGGAAAGAAGCAGAGTTTGATGTTTGACTGCATGGTGTCTCTGCCCCACAGCAACCATCCGGGAGCGGCCCAGCTCCGCCATCTACCCCTCCGACAGCTTCCGGCAGTCCCTCCTTGGTTCCCGTCGTGGCCGCTCTTCCCTGTCTTTAGCCAAGAGTGTTTCTACCACCAACATTGCTGGGTGAGCCTCTGCTTGGGGAAGGGGGAGCCAGGCAGGCAGAGAATGTGGCAGTGAAGACCAAGGGGCACTGAGAGATCCTTCTCCATCACTGAGTTCAGAAGTGTAGATAGACAAGTAAGGAGAGCTTAGGGTGACTGCCTCTTGGACCCCGGCCTTGGTTGCCTACCTGGGAAGGGCTCTCTTGTCCGAGTGGGGGTAATGCAGACAGCCTCCGCTTCCTTTAGACATTTCAACGATGAGTCTCCCCTGGGGCTGCGCCGGATCCTCTCACAGTCCACAGACTCCCTCAACATGCGGAACCGAACCCTGTCTGTGGAATCCCTCATTGATGAAGGTGAGCATGCCAGGCCTGCAGGAGGCCTGGGGAAAGATGAAGGGGGGCTGAGTGGCTGGTGGAATGGCTGGGAGGGGTGGAGAGGGAAGGGATCTAGAGAAGGGCCCAGGGCTCAGGGCAGAGAAGTTGGCTCTGAGTTGCCTCCCCAACCAATGTCCAGGTGCGGAGGTGATCTATAATGAGCTGATGAGTGACTTCGAGATGGATGAGAAGGACTTTACAGCTGATTCCTGGAGCCTTGCTGTGGATGGTAGCTTCCTACAGCAGCATAAAAAGGAGGTGATGAAGCAGCAGGATGTCATCTATGGTGAGCCAAGACCACCCTCGTCTTCCTCTTCCCTCACCAGGTCCTGTGTGTCTGTGTCCTTCTCTTTGTCAGCCCCTACCTCTCAAGACCCTTTCCCTTATATCCTCTTGGCCTCCAAGACCCTACCTGGCATCCCACAGGTTGTCCACTAGGTCCCTACCAAGGTGCTGTTGCTCTCCAAGGCCCTATCTTTATCCTTTCTTCAATTCAGTCCTTAGTCTTTACTTTGTATCCATTGCATGCCCACACAATGCTGAAGACTGTGGTAAACCTAGATGTGTAGAAGACACGATTCTTGTCGTAAAATAGCCTACAGCTTGAGATGACAAGGTGTGAAACTAAAAAATTATTAGAAGTGACCTAAGATAATAATAATGCAGAATGTTGACCTGAAAGGGACCTTGAAAACCTCATCAGAGCCCTGAGGTCCCTAGCCTAGGGTGCCACTAATTAAAGCCAAGCCAGGGTAGAGGCCAAATGTCCTATTGTCCCCACAGAGCTAATCCAGACAGAACTGCACCACGTGAGGACACTGAAGATCATGACCCGCCTCTTCCGCACGGGGATGCTGGAAGAGCTACAGCTGGAGCCAGGAGTGGTCCAGGGCCTGTTCCCCTGTGTGGATGAGCTCAATGACATCCATACACGCTTCCTCAGCCAGCTGTTAGAACGCCGACGCCAGGCCCTGTGCCCTGGCAGCACCCGGAACTTTGTCATCCATCGCTTGGGTGACCTGCTTATCAGCCAGGTGGGAAAAGGCAAAGACTGCTGGGTAATGTTCATGGAAGGAGGTGTGACTGGGCTGGGCATTTCTTGCCTCTAAACGCTAGGGGTGGGAGGGGAGCCAGGGAGAGCTGGAGAGGCAGGAAGCCAGCCTGTTTGGCAGGAGGTCAGAGAAGTATCCAGGGGATAAGTTGTGGCTGTGGGGGAAATGCTGACCTAGCCTTGCCCCACCGACTTCTAGTTCTCAGGTCCCAGTGCAGAGCAGATGCGTAAGACCTACTCGGAGTTCTGCAGCCGCCACACCAAGGCCTTAAAGCTCTATAAGGAGTTGTATGCCCGAGACAAACGCTTCCAACAATTCATCCGGGTGAGCAGACCTCTCTAGAACCCACACTCAGAGCCTTCTCTCATGGCCCAAACCTAGCCTCTCCCATTTGTGGGGCTAGTGCATGCGAGCTGCACCCACATGGAGGTCATGCATTCACCCACCCTGGGGACCCATCCACTCGAGGGTCCCTTGGAGTGGTAGAGCACATCGTAGTAGTTTCCTAAGCACTTTTCACTACTTTGGCTGGCCCTCACAACAGATGTGGCGTCATTATCTCCATTTTCCAGATGCGATCACCTAGGCCAGGATGAGGTAAATGGCCAAGGCAGGGCCAGCCCCAGAGCTTAGATGCCAAGCCTTTCTGTCACCTTGCCTTCTGGCCCTGAGCCCTGCTTCTTCCTTTGTAGAAAGTGACCCGCTCAGCTGTACTGAAGCGGCATGGGGTACAGGAATGCATCCTGCTGGTGACTCAACGTATCACCAAGTACCCGGTGCTCATTAGCCGCATCCTGCAGCATTCCCATGGTGAGTAGGAGGTCACAGGGAGGGAGAACGATACCTGAGGTGGGGAAAGGCTTGGGATGATCAAGGGAAGGGGTAGGGTCAGGTGTGGAACTCTGGGCAGCCACTAAAGGTACAATTAAGACACGGTGGGAATTGGCTGGAATAAAGCTGGCTTGAGCTGTCCTCTGTGCCAACATCTCGGTGCCAGGGATCGAGGAGGAGCGCCAAGACCTGACAACAGCACTGGGGCTAGTGAAGGAGTTGCTGTCCAATGTGGACCAGGACGTGCACGAGCTGGAGAAAGGGGCCCGTCTGCAGGAGATCTACAACCGCATGGACCCTCGGGCCCAGACCCCAGTGCCTGGCAAGGGCCCCTTTGGCCGAGAGGAACTTCTGCGGCGCAAGCTCATCCATGACGGCTGCCTGCTGTGGAAAACAGCAACTGGGCGCTTCAAAGGTCAGTGACTTGCTTGGCAGACCAGGCAAGAGTCCAGAGTCAGATACAGAGTGGGAAATGCATCCAGCCCTTAGGACCAGCCTCTCTTTATGCAGCCCACATGACAGTAAGACTCAGTGGGAGGAGAAAACATGGTTTCTGTGGCAGCAAAAGTCTGAATTCTGCATTTACCTTTATGGACCATATAGGGACTTCCTTGTCAGTATTTTTTCATTTCTTTGGTCCTTACATGCCCAGAAAGCTACCAGTTTTATTGAGGAAGACAAAGAAACTCCCAGACCGGGGGCCTGATCAAGGAAGTTGATCCCCCCAGGTGGAATCCCAGCTACCAGGGCTGAGGAATGATCAGCAGCTTTGGGAACACATCTGGGGAAGGCCCAGAGGAGGGCCCTGAGCCCAGTGAAGGATGGGCAGGGCAGAGAAGAGAGAACAGAGCAGAGGGGACAGGTTGGGAACAAGGGCACACTTTCCCAGGCTCTCTTCCCAGAAATTTTCTGCACCGCCAGTCTTTCCTACTTAAATCAAAGCAAGATAATCGCAGGCCTCGGCTTGCGAGTAAGGAATGAAGGACAGAAGTAAATTGTGACACCTGAGGCCAGAGCCTGCCTGAGCCTCTGAACCCATGTCATGAAATCCCTACTCCCTGGGCTTGGATATTGTCAGTCTTCACCAGGCTCTTTCCTTTATCCCTTTCTCTTTTTCCCATCCCTCCCACGCAGCAGCTAAGAATATAAACCATGGGGGATTAAAAATAGCAAGGCTGGAGAGCTTTATTTCTGAAGCATTTAGCAAAAGCCCTCCCCTTCTGTGTGCCCACAGTTTAGTAAGATCCCCAACGGCAAAGGGTGAGTGTGTGTTTTCTTGACCATGACATCCAAGTTTTATGGAATTGACCTTGGTTTCCTCCCTCGGTCTTAGAGTGCAGGACCTCATAGAATCTGAGAGCCTGGAGGGTGGGGCAGAAAGGGAAAATGAAGCAAGGGCCTGCTAGGGCTGAAGGAGATGGATGGAGGGATGGTTTTTCAGTCCTTCTTTAGAGGAAGGAAACTGACTTTCTCCCTCCCTGTGGAGCACAAAATGAGAAGTGAAAATATAGCAGGGCAGGGGGAATTGAGGTCAGGTATCCAAAAAGGTTTTGCATTAGTTAGATGTTATACATGGAACTTAAAGGCTGAGAAAGTATGGCCCCTCTTGTTCTGGGAATTCCTATGACTTACACAAAAATTTCAGACTCTTTCACCCAGAAAAATACACATATGTGTTATGTTAATATGTAAAACTGTTTATGCAACCTCAGAGAAATTACAGGGCCCCTGAAGCCTAGACCCCAGGTTAAGAAACCTGAATCAGTCAGTCAAAGAGGGTTTCCTCCAAAGGCAGTGAATGATCCCCTGTGGTCCCCGCTAGCCCAAGAAGCTGTTTTATCTGATAGCACATGCATCTCCACCCCCCGCCCCACCACCGCATTTCTGAGCTATAAGAATGGGAAGGTAGGAGGTCTGAAAAGGTGGAGGAAGTAATCAGAGGGAAGAGAGGCCAGGAAGAGGGGAATCAGGAGCTCTAAACTGATGGGGTAAGCCTGGTCCTTGGGAAAGAGGGAAACAGCTGCTCAAACCTAGTGCTGACTGTTCTCCTACCATTATCCCCCTGCCAGATGTGCTAATGCTGCTGATGACAGATGTGTTGGTATTTCTCCAGGAGAAGGACCAGAAGTACATCTTTCCTACTCTGGTGAGACCTTCATTGTTCTTTCTCAGCACAGACAAGTGTTTCAGGCTCTTTTGCTTTCCTTTCCAAGTCCAAAAGAGCCCTGGAGTCCTCCAGAGTAAAACAGCTATTATTGTAATTATTACTATAATATAATGATAAAAAATAAGAACAGTTAACACTGTTACTGTGCACAGACATTTTACACCTGTGAAAAAGGCCTATTATTGTCATCCTCATTTTGTAGATGACAAAAGTAAATCTTAAAGTTAGTTAAACAATCTGGCAAGGGTCAAACACATTTCTAAGGCCTTTCTGGCTGGTACCAAAGCCTGGGCTCTTAACTTTTATTGTAGGATCACTCTTCAACCCTTTGGCATTCCAGAAGGATTGAAGGCCCACTATCCAAGGGTCAGGATTCCCAGGCTTAATCCTTCCTTTTTCCCTGACTGGCAGGACAAGCCCTCAGTGGTATCACTGCAGAATTTAATCGTGCGGGACATTGCTAACCAGGAGAAGGGGATGTTTCTGATCAGCGCGGCCCCGCCCGAGATGTATGAGGTGCACACAGCATCCCGGGATGACCGGAGCACGTGGATCCGCGTCATTCAGCGGAGTGTATGCGTGTGAGTGTCTGCCTGCTGCCCGCGTGTGCATATGGCCTCAGGGCCCCCGCAGTGTCAGACCCCAGGCCACAGCACTCCCTGGGAACAGAAACCAGCATTCAGAGGTGGGGGTAGAGGCCAAGGAAGAAACAAGATGGCCCAAGACAGGAAAGGTCACCTATGTTCTTATGTCCCATAAAGTCATGTTTTGTATGCTGCCAACCTTGATAACCTTTCAAATGCAATATGAGCTGACAAGCAAAGGAATACTTTGTGCTGTCACCTGGTGACAAACCTGCCAGACAACAGTATAATTTCAGTTATATTAACATCTCATTCTGTGGGCAGAAGGCTATTATTTGGATTGGATTGTATTTTGATTTATTTTCTAAAATTGAATGAAAAAGAGGATAACGAAAGCACTGATAGTAGAGATAAGAGGAACAAGTCTCATAAACAAACTTGACACAGTAGAAGCAAGAAGGAAATCAGTGTGCCAAAGCAACACATCTTTAGCTTCTTTTGGATGCACATTAGATTTGAGGCAGCCAACTATGTGTCTAATTACAATGGAAAGAAATGCAAGTAAAGCGCAGGAAAAATGTTTTAAATGGATTCTTAAACAAAATGCCTAAAAAATGAACTCCAGTTAGGATTTAAAATTTTTTTTTTAGCTTTCAGAGGATGGATTATTCTCTGCTTCGTAATATCCTATTTTTTATTTCTGCAATTTAGACTTTTAAACAAGTTTTTCAGAAATGCATACAAATATATGAAATCGCCTATTCTAGGAAAACAGTTCAAAATACCTGTCCTGTTAACAGTAGATCCATAGTAGCCTCTTTATTAATAGTATTAATATTTGTAATTGTGGAAATTATAATTATTCATATTAATTGTAATTGATTTATTGAGACTCTATAACGTTCAAAGCACTGTAACATCTCATTTAATCCTAACAAAAAAACCTGTTAGGGAAGATATTACCCTCATTTTTCCGATGATGAAATACAGAGGTTACCACCTGGTAAATAGTAGAGCCAGGATTTGAACCCAGTTTGCTTGATGCTAAAGCCTGTACTGACCCTCTGCACCATGCTGCCTTTCTAAGCAATCTTTGGAGAGTTCCATACCAGTAAATGCAGAAGAAAAGGAGAGGGTCAAGAGTGAAGGAAGCCAGGGTGTGAGGCGGAGGAGTCTTACCAGAAGAGGGAAGCACAGGACATGTTTGAGAAGGAGAGTAGGCTGATTCCTGATCTATAACCTAGTTTCTGTCTCCCAACCCCACCTGACCTGTTACCCCTCCAGATGCCCATCCAGGGAAGACTTCCCCCTGATTGAGACAGAGGATGAGGCTTACCTGCGGCGAATCAAGAGTAAGTCTACCCACAGAGAGCTCATTAAATAATTTATGATGCATCCACACTATAGAATACTATGTAGCTATTAAAAAGACGATATGGCCCTATGAGGGCTGATGTAGATCTATAACCAAATTGTACTGTTAAATGCAAAGAGTAAGGTTTGATACAATATAGGCTGGGCACGGTGGCTCACACCTGTAATCAGCACTCTGGGAGGCTGAGGCAGGAGGATCACTTGAGGTCAGGATTTCGAGACCAGCCTGAACAAGAAGGGAGACCCCATCTCTACAAAAAATAGAAAAAAAAATTAGCTGGGTGTGGTGGTACACATCTATAGTCCCAGCTACTTGGGAGGCTGAGGCAGGAGGATTGTTTGAGCCCAGGAGTTCAAGGTTACAGTGAGCTATGATGATGCCACTTCACTCTAGCCTGGGCAACAGAGCAAGACCCTATCTCAAAAATAAAAAAAAAAACGAAACAAGGTAAAGTATATGCTACTATTTGTGTTAAAATAATATAGAAGACCAGGGTTGGGAGAGTAATTTACTTTTTCATCATAAGGCCTTATATTAGTTAGGCTATGATCTAACTACTATACAAAAAGATCAACAAAAATAAGTTGCTTAAAAAAGGTAGAAGACTATTCCTCTTCATATATTAATAACAGTCCAAAGCGGAAAGTGCAGGGTAGTTCTGAAGTGCAGCCCTGCCATCTTTAACATGAAGCTTCTATGTCTATGTCCAAAGTGGCTACTCTAGCTCCCACTATCACATCTGCATCCCACCTAGCAGGAAGGAGTAAAGGAGCAAACAGAATTTATACCCATTTCTTTAAAGGGCAGATCTGGAAGACGCTCACACCCATTGGCCAGAGTTTAGTCACATGGCAATATCTAACTGCAAGTCAGGCTGGAAAACGTCATCATTAACTGGGCAGCCATGTGCCCAGATGAAATTTGTATGCATTCTCTAATTAAAGGAAGATGGGAAGACAACCTGTAACCTGTGGACAGATGGTGGACAACCTGTAACCCATGCCACAAATGTTTTTTACTTTTGTTTTTAAAGCAAAAGTACATGTGTTATTTTTCCCCTGAAAAAAGTTTTTTCTTTTTCATAAATGCCATAAAACCGGGCTGGGTGTGGTGGCTCATGCCTGTAATCCTAGCACTCTGGGAGGCCGAGGCGGGCGGATTGTTTGAGCTCAGGAGTTCGAAACCAG
Source organism: Propithecus coquereli (assembly GCF_000956105.1). Lineage (NCBI taxonomy): Eukaryota > Metazoa > Chordata > Mammalia > Primates > Indriidae > Propithecus > Propithecus coquereli. The sequence goes on from NW_012151840.1 coordinate 2,102,658, forward strand.
CCTGACCCCGTCTCTACTAAAAATAGAAAGAAATTAATCGGACAACTAAAAATATATAGAAAAAATTAGCCAGGCATGGTGGCGCATGCCTGTATAGTCCCAGCTACTCTGGAGGCTGAGGCAGTAGGGTCGCTTGAGCCCAGGAGTTTGAGGTTGCTGCGAGCTAGGATGACGCCACAGCACTCTAGCCCAGGCAAAAAAGTGAGACTCTGTCTCAAAAAAAAAAAAAAAAAAAAAACAAAAAATGCCAAAAAACCAAAATTAAGTCATGCCACTCTGCCCCTCTACCCCTAGGGCTGCTCCTCCACTGGTTCTTATGGGTACCCCCAGGCCCTCCCCTGTGCTCACCTGTTTTTTTTTAATCCACAGTGGAGTTGCAACAGAAGGACCGGGCACTGGTGGAGCTGCTGCAAGAGAAGGTCGGGCTGTTTGCTGAGATGACCCATTTCCAGGCGGAAGAGGATGGCAGCAGTGGGATGTCCCTGCCCAACCTGCCCCGGGGCCTTTTCCGCTCAGAGTCCCTTGAGTCTCCTCGTGGCGAGCGGCTGCTGCAGGATGCCATCCGTGAGGGTGAGGGAGATCCCAGGGAAGAGTCCAGGCTCATGCACTCACCATCACAGAATGCGGACACACGACTAGACCTGGATACACAAAGAAAAGGGGGATGCCAACCCCATAGTCCATCAACATCCCTGGATGCCTATTCTATGCTGGTTCCTGGGAAAGGCAGGGGAGGAGGTTACAGGTCCTTGCTACTGTTTGACATCACTCATGCTGCATACACTTGTGCTGCCCCTTAGGCATTTTTTTTTTGAGACAGGGGTCTCACTTTGTTGCCCAGACTGGCTTCGAACTCCTAGGCTCGAGCAATCCTCCCACCCCAGCCTCCCTAGTAGCTGGGACTGCAGGCGTGCACCATTGCACCCAGCTCTCCCCTCGGGCACCTTTCATGCCCTTTGCCTCCCACGTGGTTGTGTGACTGAAGCCCTGCTGCCCATGCCAGAGCATTCCCCTGGAAGCCTGCGTGTCCCATGTGTCAGGGGTGAACAGCATTCCCACGCAAGGTTCCATGTCACTTCTGTCCTCACCTCCTCTTCTTTCCTCACAGTGGAGGGCCTGAAAGACCTGCTGGTGGGGCCTGGGGTGGAACTGCTCTTGACGCCCCGAGAACCAACCTTGCCCTTGGAACCAGACAGCAGTGGTAACACGAGTCCTGGGGTCACTGCCAGTGAGTGCCAGGGCAGGGAACCAAGGTAGTAGGTGGGAGGGGCTAAAAAGAATGGGGTGGTACCAGGGAACCAGTGGTGTCAGGGCCCTGGGGAAATGAGCCCAGCCCATCCCTTTCCCCTTCCCAACAGATGGTGAGACCAGAACATTCAATGGCTCCATTGAGCTCTGCAGAGCTGACTCAGAGTCCAGCCAGAAGGTGGGTCCCCAAGAGGTTCCAAGACTTGGCTAGAGGGTGGGAAAGGCCTATGGATCCTCTACACAAAGCCACTGGGGGCAGGAACCAGAGATTTGTGTGCCTGCTGACTCCCCATCCTTGCCCATTTCTGCAGGATCGAAATGGAAATCAGCTGAGATCTCCCCAGGAGGTAAGATGGGAATTTGATGGCATGGAAAACTTGAGGGTATTCTCAGTCTGAGAAATTATAGCCCAAGTTGGAGTGGTGTGGGGGGTAGTCTACACTTCAGAGTATCTCTCCAGATACTGTCGTCCCCACACCCACACTTATTCAACTTCTGGGCAGTTCTTCCGTCCTGAAGCTTGGGTCCTGTTTCCACCCTCTCCTCTGTCCTCAGGAGGCGTTACAGCGATTGGTCAATCTCTATGGACTTCTACATGGCCTACAGGTCAGCAGGGAAGGGGTTAGAATGGGGAAGGGGAGGGGCCAGGTCAGACATGCCCATTTAGGTAGAGCATAACCATCCTAACAGACCTTTCTAAATATTCCCTCAGTCCAAGCTCTTCAGGAGTGATGACCAGGGCCTCGGGGGTGAGGGTGAGTGGTAGAAGAAAACAGGATTTTCTGATACACCTTTCTGTCCCAATTCTACGGCCAGGCGGCTGTGGCCCAGCAGGACACCTTGATGGAAGCCCGGTTCCCTGAGGGCCCTGAGCGGAGAGAGAAGCTGTCCCGAGCCAACTCTCGGGATGGGGAGGCTGGCAGGGCTGGGGCTGCCCCCACGGCTCCTGAAAAGCAGGCCACAGAACTGGCATTACTGCAGCGGCAGCATGCACTGCTGCAGGAGGAATTACGGCGCTGCCGGCGGCTAGGCGAAGAACGAGCAACCGAGGCTGGCAGCCTGGAAGCCCGGCTCCGGGAGAGCGAGCAGGCCCGGGCTCTGCTGGAGCGGGAAGCTGAAGAGGCTCGCAGGCAACTGGCCGCCTTGGGCCAGACTGAGCCACTCCCAGCTGAGGCCCCCTGGGCCCGCAGGCCTCTGGACCCTCGGCGGCGCAGCCTCCCTGCAGGCGATGCCCTGTACTTGAGTTTCAACCCTCCACAGGTAAGGCGGCTTGGAGTAGTGAACTGACCTGGGGCAGACATAAGGATCCATAGAACCTGAAAGAAATTGGGCAGTTGGGAATTTAAGCCCAAATGAAATCAGGCAACAGATTTGAAGGATATTAAGATACTGGTTGAAGAACTGAAAAGAAATTTAGATGGGTGCAGCGAGTGTTGAAGGGTAATAACCCGGTGATGATGCTGAAAGAAATCAGTTGGTGGTAGATTTTCTGAAGGGGAGTTGTTGGTGAGCCCTGGTGGAGAGAATCATATCAGGGCCCAGCAGGGTCCACTGCCCCCAGTAAGCAGAGCCTGCAGTCTTCACACCGCTCCATCCCTGGCCTGCTGCTTTTCTTGCCTGCTGTCCACAGCCCAGCCGAGGCCCTGACCGCCTGGATCTGCCTGTGACTGTTCGCTCCGTCCATCGACCCTTTGAGGATCGAGAGAGGCAGGAACTGGGTAGCCCCGAAGAACGGCTGCAAGACAGCAGTGACCCTGACACTGGCAGCGAGGAGGAGGGTAGCAGCCGTCTGTCTCCGCCCCACAGTCCACGAGGTGAGACCCTGGCGGAGACATGGACTAGAGGTAGAGTGCAGCCTGAGTACAGGCCTTTTGGCTGTGGCTTCCAAATGGGCCCCAACCGACCCCTGAGACCTATAGTAACTGTAGGGAGGGACACAGAGAGGACTTCCTGTTTTGTCTGAGGATGAATGAGTGGTGGAACTCTAGGAAGGAGAGTGCGTAGGGGCCTCTCCTTCTCCAGATGGTCGGAGATTCCCAACCTTTTCAAGTAGGGATGGATTTTTTTTTTTTTTTAAGAGACAAGAGTATCACCGTGTTGCCCAGGCTGGATTTGAACTCCTGGGCTCAAGCCTCTTGAGTAGCTGTGACTACAGGTGTATGCCACTGTGCCTGGTGAGAAATGGATTTTTAAAGTAAAAAAATTTCAGAGACCTCCAAGTTCTTATAGTCAGGTTCAGGAAATAGAAAAGCTATTGTGACTTCATATTACAATCTTAAAGTGTTTTGTATTTTATCAGTCAAATTATATCTTTGTATACTTAAAAAGTGTATCAGGTGTGTACCTAGGTGTGGGTACATAGTTACCTTGTTGGCAGGTTTTCCCCTCCTGCAAGGACTCACAGACCTCTGCCATCCTTCACAACCCTCAGAGCCCCTGGGCCCGCAGATGGGGAGGCATTATTGTGGGACTGCAGTTCCTCATGGGAGCCCCCACTTACTAACTGGCTTTGCCCTGTCCCCCTCCAGACTTCACCCGAATGCAGGACATCCCGGAGGAGACGGAGAGCCGCGACGGGGAGCCTATAGCCTCGGAGAGCTAAGGGGGCCCCTCCCCCTGCCCTGTGCCCCACTGAAGAACATTACTGAGGGGGGCAAACCTTGGGGACTCCAATTTGCCAATGATGAGGGAACATTTGAAAGAACTGCTGATTGTTCTTGCCAGCTCTTGGGATCCTTGGATGCCTGGGGCCATTTAAGCAGCTGGGGGAATTAGGCCACAGTACCCCCAGGTGGCATCCAAAGCTCCACCACAGATGCCAGTTTTTCATGCCTTCTTCCCTCTACTTTAGGAAAATTTATTTATTTATTGTTTATTAGTTATGGGGAAGAGGGGGGATTTAAAGGACCAGGGACATGGGAACCAAGCCATAGGGATCAGGGGGCCTTGTCCTTTAACACTACTGGGGTATATTCAGGCTTAACCATGCAGCTGCCGGGTTCTAGCCCTAACACCCCTCCCCAGCAACCCCCATCTTTGAGGAGAGGCTGCAGCCACAGGACCCTACTGCCCTTTAAGGAGGGCTGTGGGCAGGGCCATGTCCCTCTGCCCGGTCCCCTCCACCTCTTACCACTGTCCTCCCTTCTCTCTGTCCTCTATGGGAGCCCTAGGGCGATAACCTGGCTTCCTAGAGTTGATGGAATAGAAGTCGGGGTGCCATAATGGTTTGTTAGGGGTGCAGGGGAAAAAATCTACAGGGACGAGAATGTTTTGTTGTTCTTTTCTTTTCTTTTTTGTACCAAAGCCAACTGCACGTGTTTTATATTTTTAAGAGAAGATCGTAGGCAATTAGAGATCGCAGCCTTCTACTTCCACATCTCTGAACAAGTCGGGGGTGGGGGAGAAAACGACTTCTGCCTTCATCAACAGTAATGGAGGACCTGTACTGACCTCTTCCCCAGCATTTGCAAAAAAGTTCTAGGGTGGGCTGGGAAATCTCTAGGAACCCTGACCTCGTCTTCCATCTCAGCAGCCATCACCTGAAACCTCAGTGTGAATTTTGGGGATTTCTCAATGGACCGCCCCATGCCCACCAGCCCCGGCCATTTTTCTGCCAATTTGGTGTTGAAAAACAAAACAAAGCAAAAAAAGATCAAGCAGGGAAAATTAAAGACCTGGAACCCCATGAGGTGCTGTCTCTCATAATGTCTGTCAGTTCTGAGGGTGACGGTGAGGGGAGAGCAGGGCAGTGACCAACGTCCCTCTGAAAGGGGACTTTCCCTCTCACCGGAAGGGCAGTCTCTGCCTCACTGAAGAGAGGGGCACTGACAAAAGTAGCTGCTGCAAATCTTTTTTTGTTTTAATTCACAAATACAAGGATAAAAATGAAAGGACACTCGGTCGGGTTCCAGTGTTGGGGATCCCAATATCAGAGAGCTTGTTTTCATCTCATTTGTATGCTGTACTCGGAAGTCTCAGCCTGTTGCCCCCTTTCGGCACAGTTCCTGTCAGTCTCTGCCCCAGTGTTAGTTTCCGGATGCAGCCCCGACTCTGCCCTTGTTCATCTCCTTAGTATCAGTGCCTTGGGGTGACCCTTGCAGGAGCTGTTCATTTGCTTTTTGCCTCTTTGAGAGGCAGTGAGGGATTAGCTGGTTTCAGTTCTTGGTTTTGGTTACTTCCTGTTTCTGGTTGATACCCAACTTTGGGGCCGGGGGTGGGAGGGAGGGAAGGAGGGGAGCGTCTGGGGTTATGTAAATGTGGACGTCTCTGTTGGAGCCTGTGGGGACGATGAGAAGAATGGGGCTCAGGCCCTCAGCGGGACCTCAGCTAGAAAGAGGAATTGAAATCACATGGCTCAGGGAGCAGCCAGCACCCTCCACGCCTGTAACTCTCACCCACCGGCATCTGGCCTTTACAAGGTGCTTTGTCATCCATTGCAGGAATCCTGGGAGGGAGGAATTGTTTTCACTTTACAGACAGGGAAACCTGGGTACAGAAAGGTTGCCAGGCCAGAAAGGGTCCAGCCCTCTTAGTTTCAATCTTCCACTTCCCCCTTCTTGGCTACTCTGCCTAAAAATACCAGTGCTTCAGGTTTCAAACACACCAACAGATGGCTTAGCAGGTGTCTGCCATGTCAGCTGGAAGCAGCTGGGACCCAAAGCTGTAAAGGTGGAGTAGAGGGAGGAAGGCTGGTGGGTGGGGTGGGGATAGTTGATAGCATGCAGTGACCACCAAGAAAGGGAGGGCAGGTTCTATCAACACCCTCCACGGGTCCAGCGAGGGGTACCAGTCAGGAGAGAAACAGTGAAACCTAGAGACAGATCCCAGAGTAGGTGTGAAGCCCACAGCTGACTGGTGGGCAGCACTGCCTTATTCTCAGCAGTGCTGTCCCTTTGCCTTCCCTTTACTGAAACCCCTCCTCGTCTTCAGCCCTGAAACATGGCATCAGAGCATTTCTCTGTGGGTTCCTGAGAGCTAGGTCCCTCCCTTACATCTTTGATCATTCTGTCTCTTGTCCCCTCCCTAATCCCATGTTTGGGAACACACAGTCTTAACCTCTATCCCTCCTGCTGCAGTTTCAGAGCCCTCTGGCTTTGTGCTCTGGGGAGCCAGGGCCCAGCTTCTCCCCAAAATATTGCCTGCCTTCCATTCTGAGAGCACAAGCCTCCTGCCGTGCCCAGGCCTCCCTCTGCCACCTCCAAGAGTAGGTCTATGTACCTTCATTCATCTCTGACTTGGACCTATGTAAACTTTGTCAATATTTACCTCCTGGTCCCATAAAGCTGAGATACCCCCAGAGGAGCCAATATCCGGAGCCCAGCAAAGCTAACAGGAGCCGCTGGGGGTGGGAAGAGGGATACTTAGGTAGAGGAAGATTTTCCATCCTTCCAAACTGGCTGAGAACTGGCTGGAGTTTTGGGACCGGTTTAAACATTATCAAAAAGAGGAAATTAAACGTCAAGAGGCTAATTAAATCTCTTTCACATTGCTTAGTATGTTGTGAATTGGGTGGCTCTTTAGAGCCTCTTCTGCTCAGCAATAGACTGGGACTGGGGCAGGGGGCTCCCCACTCACTGCTCCCAGCTGTTGCTCCAGGACCTTGAGCAGCCAGTGTTGTCCTGGGGTACAAGCAGGCTGGAGAGCTTGGTGAGGTAAGGAGCAAGGACAGTGGAAGTGGAAGCTCCACCTCATCTTTCCTCTGCCTCCTCCCTTCTTTCCAAGGGCTGTCCCCCAGGAAGTCCCTTCTGATGGCTTTTATCACTAATGAGTCGCAATGAACATGGAAACCAAAAGGGCGCCCCTGCCCTGGAGAATATACCTTCAAGAGGGGCTTGAGGGGCCAACCCCTCAGTTTCATTATACCCCACTTAGAGCATGTAAAAACATTCCAGATGAGACCTTCACGGCTCCCTGCCCCCATCTTCCAGCTGTCCCCTGACCAGGGCACCAGGTCAGACTTCACCAGGATACCCTCCTTTTCCTTCTCTGTCTCCATTACAAAGTATAAGAATAATAGCCAACACTATATTTCAGGCAGTTGAATCCTCAACAGCCCATTTTACAGATAAGAAAACTGAGGTACAGATAAAGTAATTTGCCCAAGGTAAAGGTTCAAATCCAGGTGCTCTGACACCCAAATTGATAGCACCACCTTCCGTGATTTCCACTTCTCTGGCCCTACCTTCAGCCTGATCTCCCAATCCTTTCTATATTTCTCACCTCTCTTTGCCCCACCTAAGTCTTTGACTTGTCATTATCTTCACTTGTCTCTTCAAATCCTGATTTCAAGGGAGACACCACAGGTACTCCTAGTCAGCACTAGGGTTTTACACCCAGAACCTGGCAGGTGCCAGGGATCTCAGCAAGACCCCACACCTGGCATCCCTGCAGGGGAACTGCAGCTTTTGCAGCTGAGGCCTCTGCAGGTAGCGAGCATCTGTGGGCACCACTGATAAGGTAAGATGGTGGGGATGGCCAGAGGGAGAGGGCATTTTTGACCTTGGTACAAGGACACAGGAAACCCTATTTTAGGTGAACGTGGAGGGATAGAGAGGACAGACAGAAAGAGATGGGCACTGACCTCTGATCCAACAGCCTGGAATCCTTAGGAAAAATCTCCTGGGAATTCTTACAGAAAGCAGAAATGGGGCAACAAATCCTTTTGTTCCACACTGAACTGGAGGTGGTGCTGGGATAAAAGGTCAAGACAATTTGTGGATAATCCAGAGGTTTATTCTCAGAGCCTCCTCTTTCCCACTTCCAAATAGAGACTTAAGCTTTGTCACACCCAGTCCTGATCCGGCCCCCGCCTCCCCCACACCCAGAGTTGGGGATCAGAGATCAGACTTTTCCCTGAGGGTGCTGCAGCCTGGCAGAGAGGGCAGCTTCTCCCTGGGGTGCAAGGATCCTATACCTTCGAGATCTCAGAAAGGAGAGTGTTCAGCTTGCACCCTTCACCCGGGTGTTCCTTTGTCCAGGTTGGTAAGCATGGTAGATGGGCCCCTCTCTGGGAGGGTGTTCACTACCCACGGTCTTCCTACCTCCTTTAGGGCCACCTGTTCCACCCAGCCTCGGCCCTGGGGCCACAGCCTCGATCGCAGGTCCCGGAAGGTGTCTGCCAAAGCCCGCCTGGGCTCCCGCCTTAGGAGACAGTACAGCACAGGGTTGAGGCAGCTGTTGCTGTGTGCCAGGCAAGTAGTGACAGGGAAGACGTAAGTATGGATGGTGTAGAAAGTGCTGTCCCAGGGCACCAGGTCAAACTTCACCAGGATACCCCAGAGAGTGACCACATGGTTGGGGAACCAGCAGAGGAAGAAGGAGGCCACTAGGATGCGGACAGAGCGGGCCACGACCCTGCTGTCCTGCCGTCGCCGTTGCCGCCGCCGCAGGAAGGCCAACAGCAGCAGGTAGCTGGTGGTGGTGACGCCCAAGGGCACCACAAAGGCCAGCACCACCCTTTGTAGCTGGTAGGCCCCCAGCCAATACCTGCTGGGGAAACGCAGCAGGCAGAGGCGCACACCCCACACCTCACCTTCAGCCCCAAAAACGGCTGTGGGCACCGTCACCAGGGCAGCCGCTACCCACACTGCCAGGGTGGCCACGCGGGCCCAGAAGAGCGAGAGGTGGGTGCCTGGCCCTGCAGCCATGGCCACCACCCAGTAGCGAGCAACACTCAGAGCCGTGATGAGGAAGATGCTAGCGTAGATGTTGAGGACAGTGGCCGTCAGGACCATCTTGCAGAGGGCACCTCCAAAGGGCCAGTGGAAGTCCAGTGCCGACTCGGCTGCCCAGAAGGGGAGAGTGAGTGCCAGCCCTAGATCCGCCAGAGCCAGGTTGAAGACAAAGGTGTCTGAAGGTGGGCCAGGGGCTCGTCGAGCACAGTTACCCAGTACCCACAGAACGGCCAAATTTCCTAGCAAGCCGATGGCCCCCACAAGCCCATAGGCCAGGGCAACCATGACCCTCAGAGCTAGGAATTCAGCAGGCATAGCAGCATCATCAGCGCTCAGCACGCTGCCTCCAGAGGTGTTGACCCAGAAGAACGTGGGTGGAAAGGCAGAGGTATTGGGTGTGGGCATCGCAGGGCATCAGAGGTTGGTGCTGAGCAGAGAGGTCCACAGGTACCTGCCAGACTGGCAGAGGCCACTGCAGGCTGTCAGTGGGAGGCTCTAGGTCTGAGTGTTTGTTTATGGCTGGCTGCCAGGAGCTCTAGCCCACGCCCACATCTCAGAGGGAGGGGTGTGGATGGGACAACCCACCCCTTCCTTGGTCCAGCTTCGTGGTGGGTGGGGCAGGGCAAGGAAGAGCCCCAACTGGGATGAGACAGAGAGAGAGAGTGTGTGTGTGTGAGAGAGAGAAGGGCTCTATACTGGCACAGAAGGAGGGGAGAAGGGGGAGTTATCCCACTGTGGAGGGCGGCCCCAACCCTCTACCCCAGGGAGGAAGCTAGGAATTCCCTGCCCAGGGATGACAGGAAAGAGACGACGGCCTCCTCTGTTCCTAACTGTGCAGAGCCCCACATACACACCCCTTCTCTGCAGAAAGTGCTTCCTTGAGGCCCAGGGGAAGGGGGCTGGGAGGGGGCGAGGCGGGGAATCAGAATGGGTGTCAGAGAGGAAAGAGCTGAGACTCTGGAGTCTCAGGCCTGCTACTCACCAGCTGTGTGCCTGGGTAAGCTACTTCACTCCCCTGAGCCTGTCTCCTTGCATAAAATTTTCAGATAAAAGTCTCTGCTTCACAGAATTGGTGATACATGTGAAACAGCTCTTTGTATGTATTTGCATGAATGATGATTATTTCAAAGGAGATGTCTGGGGTGTTCGTGGTGGAAGGGAGCAGGACACTGAGCAGTTATTATCATGCTCAGGGAACAGGGCCAATTAAAACAGGTTGGAATTCATCTTGGCAGCAAGTGACTTTGAGGCTAAGAGCAGGGAGGGAAAGGAGAGAGGAAGTCACAGCTTCTTGTTCCCTCCCCACTGGGAATGCTGAGCCTGTGAGGACTTGAGTGGACCTGGGCATGCCTCAGTTCTGTCCCTGTAGTCTTGCTAACCTCTGTCACCCCCGCTGCCCTTTCACCTTTCCTGCTCCAATCTGTGGAGCCAGAGCTCAACAGTACGCTGACTCTGCTTTCGTCCCCAAACCCCCTTTTAGAGCTATGAGTCCAGGATATGCCCTCTCCACCCCTCATCCTCCTGATCTCCACATGAGCTCCGTCCTAACTGAAAAAAAAATGCCTCATTGGGTCCTTCGCTTTCATTCCCTCCATCTCTACCTACTGCAGAAGCTGCAATGGGGAAAAAGAGAAGGCAGAAGGTGGGTAGGCAAAAGAGTGAGGCTTTTTCAAGGATTCCAACATATTGAAAGCCTTTTTGCCCTCTGCTGGCTAATTATGATAATGTTTGATGTTAAGTTCCCTTGGAGCGCTGGGGGAGGAGAGGAGCCCTTCAGGACAGTAAATCAGCAGTGGGCTTGATGAACCCATAGGGGAAACCTAGGCGGTGAGAGAGATCCAGGCGGGGTTCCAGGATGTGTGGGCTTTGGAGACAGGGATGAGCCTGACGAGGGTGGCAGAGGGGAGTGTGCAGCCGAGGTCAGGTGAGCCCCATGGCCTGCCTCCTGGCCTCACGGGCTGTTCCTGTGACTTTGTGCAGTCACTGTATCTCTCAGATCCATGTCTACTCTTCTGCCCACCCAGAACCACCTTGCCAATCTGATAGTTAAGATAACTGTTTAATGTGTTGGACCAATTTTCTCTTGGCTTGGAGAAAAGAGGCTAGGTCAGAATTCCAGGATTCTGCTATCCATTTAAAACATCTGGTCCTCTGATCATTTCTTTATTTACCTTTATTCATTTCTAGGCTAAAGCCTTCCCAGGATGGGGAACCTGTGGCCTTGGGGCCACATGTGTGGCCTTCTGGATCCTTGAGTGCAGCCTTTTGACTGGATCCAAATTTTGCAGAACAAATCCTTTTAATGTCTGGCCATGTCTAAGAACTTCATTTTTCTAGCATTTTGTTCATTTGTTCACTTATTTATTCATTCATTCTCTAATTGCAACATTTCCTGAATCCTTACTATGTGCCAGGCACTGTGCTAGATGCTGGGGAGACCAAAAAAATATATATATATATGGTTGCTCTCCTTATGGAGAATAAACTTTTTGAGATGGAGGTGATCTTTAAGATCATCTAGTTCAACTTGTCACTTTATAGAGAATGAAAGCAACTTGCCCAAGGCCACCAGGGAAGTGATGGCCGAGTCAGGATTGGAGATAAAATTCTCTGGCCTCCTGGGAGTCTTTCCCACTACATCATGAAACTCTTTAGGCATTTCTTTCTACTCGTTATCCTTTCTCCCTTCCTGAGTGCCAGAAGTGCCAGTGCCTGCCCTTGGATCTCGCTATGTTGCCCAGGCTGGTCTCAAACTCCTGAACTCAAGCCATCTTCCTGCCTCAGCCTCCTAGAGTGCTAGGATGACATGCATGAACCACCACACCCAGACAAAGGGAAGGGAGCTTTGCATTTGAAATCGTAGTGCAGGGGACAGAGACTAGACCCTTGAAGGGCGTATACATGGCAAGAGTAGGAAGCTTGCCCCTAATCCAAATCCCTAATCTCACATTAACCCAATCAGCCACTATCTCTATTCTTTCCTATGTCTGCCAAGATTTACTGGAGAAAATTCTCCAGTTGGTAAGGGGTATAGGCAGCTCCAATGCTCAGGAACAAGTTCTGAATCGATCTCTCTCTCAATAAACTATGGGTTTGTTTTTATTTTCAGAGTATTACGGGAGTACAAACGTTTTGATTACATAAAGTGCTTTTGTACAGTTTGAGTCAAAGTTATAAGTGTGCTCATCACCCAGATAGTGTGTATTGTGCCTGTTAGGTGTGAATGTACTCATCCCCTCCTCCCTCTTCCCATCTGCTTGATTTCCAATGAGTTTTATTTCCATATGTGCACGTAAGTGTTGTTCAATTAGTTCCAATTTCATGGTGAGTACATGTGGTGTTTTTCCATTCTTGTGATACTTCACTTAGAAGAATGGTCTCCAGTTCTATCCAGGTTAATACAAAAGGTATTAGTTCACCATTTTTTTATGGTTGAGTAGTACTTCGTGGTATACATATACCACATTTCATTAATCCATTCATGATTGATGGGCACTTGGGTTGTTTCCACATCTTTACAATTATGAATTGTGCTGCTATGAACATTTGGGCGTGGGTGTCTTTTTTATAAAATGTCTTTTTTT
>NW_012151840.1:2117937-2120140 GCF_000956105.1 Propithecus coquereli
AAAATTTTTTGAGACGTGTTTTGTGGCCTAGGATGTGATCAGTCTTAGAGAATATTCCATGAGCTGAAGAGAAGAATGTATATTCAGTAGTTTTGGGGTAGAATGTTCTGTAAATGTCTGTGAGGCCCACTTGTTCTAGAGTCCTGTTTAAGTCCATTGTTTCTTTGTTTATTTTCTACTTGGAGGATCTGTCCCATTCTGTCAGTGGGGTGTTGAAATCCCCATCTATTACAGTGCTGCTGTTTATCATTTTGTTTAGATCAATCAAGCAGGATTTGCTTTATGAATCTGGGCACATCTGTGTTAGGTGCATAAATGTTTAGGATTGTAATGTCTTCTTGTTGAATTGTTCCCTTCACTATTATGTAATGACCAACTTTGTCTTTCTTTCCTCTTGTTGATTTGAAGTCTATGTTATTTGATATGAGAATGACTACACCTGCTTTATTTTGGTTTCCATTTTCATGGAATATTTTTTTCCATCCCTTCACCTTAAGCCTGAATGAGTCCTTGTGGGTTATGTGCATTTCCTGGAGACAGCAGATACTTCGTTTGTAAGTTTTTATCCATTCAGCCAGCCTGTGTCTCTTCAGTGGGGAGTTCAAGCCATTCACATTTATTGAAAGAACTGGTAAGTGGGGTGGATTTCTGTTCATCCTGTTGCGTAGAACTTTATTGCTTTGTTTTACCTCTTGAGCCATTGTGGTATCTGAGCTCTGAACTTTAGCTTTTGGATGGTTTTATACTGGTGGGTGTCTATTGTGCTGATCAGTGCATAATGCAGACCTGAGTACTTTCTGCAGCGCAGGTCTGGTCTTGACAAATTCTCTCAGTGTTTGCTCGTCTGAGAAAATCTTTATTTCTCTCTCATGTAAGAAATGTAGTTTTGTAGGATACAAAATTGTAGGCTGGCCATTATTCTGTTTGAGAAGACTGAGAATGGGGCCCCAGTCCTTTCTGACTTGTGTGGTCTCAGTTGAGAAGTCTACAGTTAGTCTGGTGGGTTTTCCTTTGTCAGTTACCTGATGTTTTCACCTTACAATTTGTAGGAATTCCTCTTTCATGCTAACTTTGGCCAGCCTGATAACTATATATCATGGCGATGGCCTCTTGGTGATGAATCTCCCAGGAGTGCAATTGTGCTTCCAGTACCTGGATGTACAGATTTCTAGTAAGACCTGGGAAATTTTACCCAAGTATTCCCTCTAATAGGTTTTCCAGCCCTTGTGTATTTTCTTCTTCACCCTCAGGGATGAAGGTGAACATGATTCTTATGTTAGGCCTCTTTACATAATCCTATATTTCTTGTAGGCTTTGTTCATTCCTTTTATTTCTCTCTTCTTTTTCTTTAACTGACTTGTTTAATTCAAAGATGTCATCTTCTAGCTCTGAAAGTCTTTCTTCTGCCTGACCTAGCCTACTCTTAAGGCTTTCCACTGCGTGTTTTGTAATTCCTTGAATGAGTTTTTCATTTCCAGAAGCTCTGCTTGATTTTTTAAAAATAATTTTCTTTCTTTTCTTTTTTTTGAGACGGAGTCTCACTTTGTTGCCTGGGCTAGAGTGCCATGACATCACCCTAGCTCACAGCAACCTCAAACTCCTGGGCTCAGGCAATCCTCCTACCTCAGCCTCCTGAGTAGCTGGGACTAAAGGCATACATCACCATGCCCAGCTAATTTTTTCTGTTTTTAGTTGCCTAGCTAATTTTTTTCTATTTTAGTAGAGATGGGGTCTTGCTTTTGCTGAGGCTGGTCTTGAACTGCTGAGCTCAAGCAATCCTCCTGCCTTGGCCTCCCAGAGTGCATGAGCCATCGCACCCAGCCATAATTTGATTTCTTTAGTGAATTTTTCATTCATTTCCTGTATTATTTTTGTGGTTTCTTTGTGTTTGGTTTCTGTTTTCTCTTGTGTTTCATTGAGCTTCCTTACAATCCATATTCGAAATTCTTTATCAGTCATTTCAATATTCTCATTTTGGTTAGCTTCCATTAGTATGAAGTTATTGTTTTCTTTTGTGGGTATCCTTGCATTCTGATTTTTCATATATCTGGAGATCTTTCACTGATTCCTTCTCATCTGGAGCAGCTTTTGCTTCTTATTTTTGGATTTTAATAAACTATGTTTTAGAATAGTTTTAGATTTACAGAAAAATTGCAAAGGCAGTCAGAATAATACATATCTTTTATTTTCCAAAGTAAAACTG
>NW_012151840.1:2120190-2121161 GCF_000956105.1 Propithecus coquereli
TTTTCTTCTAGAATTCTTATAGTTTTATGCCTTAACAGGTTTAAGTCTGTTATCCATTGTGCATTAATTTTTGTGAGTGGTGAGAGGTACAGATCCTGTTTTAGTCTTCTACATTTGGCTATCCAATTTTCCCAGCACCATTTATTGAATAGGGATTCTTATCCCCAGTGTATGTTTTTCTTTGCTTTGTCAAAGATCAGATGGCAAACTGAGGATGGTTTTATATCTGGGTTCTCTGTTCTGATCCACTGGTCCATGTTCTTGTGCCAGTACCATGCTGGTTTGGTTATTATAGCCTTGTAGTATAGCTTGAAGTCTGGTAAAGTGATGCCTCCCAATTTGTTCTTTGTGGCTAAGGTTGCCTTGGCTATTCGGGCTCTTTTCTGGTTCCATACGAAGCATAGAATTATTTTTTCTAGATCTGTGAAAAATATTTTAATGGGGATTGCATTGAATCTATAAATCACTTTGGGTAGTATATACATTTTGACAATGTTGATTCTGCCAATCCATGAGCATGGTATGTTTTTCCATTTGTTTACATCCTCTGTGATTTCCTTCCTCAGTGTTTCATAGTTCTCCCTGTAGAGGTCTTTCACCTCTTTGGTTAAATATATTCCTAGGTATTTTATTTTCTTTGTTGCTATTGTGAAAGGTATTGAGTCTTTGATTTGATTCTCAGCTTGACTGTTATTGGCATATAGGAATGCTACTGATTTGTGTACATTGATTTTGTAACCTGAGACTTTGCTGAATTTATTTATCAATTCCAGGAGTCTCCTGGCAGAATCTTAGTGTTTTCTAGATATAAGGTCACATTGTCAGCAAAGAGCAATAGTTTGAGCTCTTCTTTCCCCATTTGGATACTCTTGATTTCCTTCTCTTGCCTGACTGCTCTGGATAGGACTTCCAGCAATATGTTGAATAGAAGTGGTGACAGTGGGCAACCTTTTCTGGTTCCAGTTCTAAGC
>NW_012151840.1:2124387-2130952 GCF_000956105.1 Propithecus coquereli
AGTTGGAGACCAGCCTGAGCAAGAGTGAGACCCTGTCTCTACTAAAAATAGAAAAATTAGCCAAGCATCGTGGTGTGCACCTGTAGTCCCAGCTACTTGGGAGGCTGAAGCAGGAGGTGGCTTGAGCCCAGGTGTTTGAGACTGCAATGAGCTATGATGACACCACTGCACTCTACCTAGGGTGACAGACTGAGACTCTGTCTCAAAAAAAGGAAATTGAATCCCCCTCCTCATTTTCCCCCTTTTAAAAAATTCCTGTGACAATGCAAATATACGAACAATTTTATAAACTAGTCAAAAAAATTTCATAAAAAGATACTAAGTAGAAGTATTCATGCTGCCTGATTTCAAAACTTACTATAATGCTACAGCAGTCAAAACAGTGGGGTACTGACAAAAGGTCAGACATGTAAATCAATGGAAGAGAATCAAGAGTCTTGAAACAGACCCACACATTTATAGTCAATTGGTTTTTACAAAGGTACAGAGACAATTCACTGAAGAATGAATGGTTTTTTCAACAAATGGTTCTGTAAGAGTTGAATATCTACATTAAAAAAAAAAAGAACGTGTGCAAGAGAGAACCTCAATCCTTCCCCACACCATGCACAAAAATTAACTCAAAATAAATCATAATTGTAAAAATCTAAAACTCCGAAATTTCTGGACGAAAACAAAAGAGAAAAAATTTGTGACCTTTGGTTAGGCAAAGATTTCTTAGGTACAACATCAACAGCACAATCCAGAAATGAAAAAATTGATAAATTGAACTTCATTGAATTAAGAACTTACACTCTTTGAAAAACTGTCAACAGCATGAAAAGACAAGCCACAGACTGAGAGAAAAATATTTTCAAATCACAAACCTTATAAAGGATTTTCTTCTAGAATACTTAAAGCACTCTCAAAATTCAGTAAGAAAACAACCTTATTTTTTAAATGGGCAAAAGATTTGAACAGATACTTCACCAAAGAAGATACAGGGAATGAGCACGAGAAGATGCTCAACATTATTAGTCATTAAGAAAATGCAAAGTAAAACACAATGAAATGGGCCAGGCATGGTGCCTCATGCCTGTAATCCTAGCACTCTGGGAGGCTGAAGGGGGAAGATCACTCAAGGTCAGGAGTTCAAGACCAGCCTGAGCAAGAGTGAGACCCCATCTCTACTAAAAATACAAAGAAATTAGCTGAACAACTAAAAATATATAGAAAAAATTAGCCGGGCATGGTGGTGCATGCTTGTATACCAGCTACTCAGGAGGCTGAGGCAGAAGGATTGCTTGAGCCCAGGAGTTTGAGGATGCTTTGAGCTAGGCTGACGCCACGGCACTCTAGCCAGGGCAGTAGAGTAAGACTCTGTCTCAAAAAACAAACAAACAAACAAACAAACACAATGAAATAATACTACATTCCTAATAGAATGTCTAAATTAAAAAGACTGACCATATGTCTAAATTAAAAAGACTGACCATAGTAAGTGTTGGTGAGGATGTGGGGTACTAGAACTTTCCTACTCTGCTGGTGGTAATGTAAAATGATGTAAACACTTTGTAAAACAATTTGGCAGTTTCTTATAAAGTTAACCATACACTTATTATATGTCCCAGCCATTCTACTCCTAGGCATTTACTCAAGAGAAATGAAAGTATATGTATGTTCACAAAAAGACTCGTATACAGGCAGGGCACAGTGGCTCATGCCTGTAATCCCAGCATTATGGGAGGCCGAGGTGGAAGGATCACTTGAGGTCAGGAATTCGAGACCCGGCTGAGCAAGAGCGAGAACCCCTGTCTCTACTAAAAATAGAAAAACTAGCTGGCACATGCTAATTGTGGTGGCACATGCCTGTAGTCCCAGCTACTTGGGAGGCTGAGGCAGAAGGATCACTTCAGCCCAGGAATTTGAGGTTGCAGTGAGCTATAATGATGCCACTTGCACTCTAGCTGGGGTAACAGAGTGAGACTTTGTCTCAAAAAAAAAAAAAAAGATTTGTACACAAATATTCACAGCAGCTTTATTGGAAGTAGCTTAAAATTGGGAACAATTCAAATGGATAACCTAATCACCCACCAACAAGTGAATGGACAACCAAATCAAGATATATTCATGCAAGGGAATACTACTCAACAGTGAAAAGGAAAGAAAGCAGAAAGCAACAATGTTATACACAATAAGAAGCATGGTGGAAAGAGCCCTGGTGGCTGCCAGACCACGGTTGCTCTCTTCCCATTGCCTCACTGAAGCATCTGTTCCTCCTGTAGCAATGCTGGTCCCAACTACAGCCGAGTCCTATGTTCACCAGCCCCTAGTCCTGGCCATGTGCTCCTCTAAAACAGGATGACCTCAATACTGTTTGCTCTAGACCAGGTTCACTGTGGGGTGCCTGGCCCCGCCAGGCTTCCCAGGCAGTGGCTCTGAGCACCCTGGCCCTTGTGTCCTCCATGCCCCCCTACCTTGAAGCCATATACCTGAGTAGCTTTCCATTTCAGATGTCAGGTGTTCATCTTCTCAATAAAGGGGTAGGGTGGGCAGGTGCCTCACCACACTCATAGATGAGCAGAGACTCTTCTCAGGCCCACTCTTCTAAAACCAAACACAAGCAAAGTCTTCAGTAATTGAGACTGCTAGTTAAGTCCTCGATGGAACACTCTGCTATCCTCTACGATCTAAAATTGGGGCCAGTGCTACAACTTACGTGTTTCTGATCAGCTTAATCATTCATACCTTCATCCAAAAGGAATTTACCAGCTAGATGTGGTGGCATGCCACCTGTAATCCAGGTACTTGGGAGGCTGAGAAGCAAAGATTTTTTTGGGGGGGTGGGGACAGGGTCTCACTCTGTCACCCAGGCTGGATGGAGTGCAGTGGCACAATCATAGCTCACCATAACCTCCTGGGCTCCAGTGATCCTCCTGCCTCAGGCTCCTGAGTAGCTAGCACTATAGGCACATTGCCACCATGCTTGGCTAATTTTTTTTTTTTTTTTTTTTTTGAGACAGAGTCTCACTTTGTTGCCCTGGCTGGAGTGAGTGCCGTGGCATCGGCCTAGCTCACAGCAACCTCAAACTCCTGGGCTCAAGCAATCCTACTGCCTCAGCCTCCCAAGTAGCTGGGACTACAGGCATGCGCCACCATGCCTGGCTAATTTTTTCTATATATTTTTAGTTGTCCGATTAATTTCTTTCTATTTTTGGTAGAGACGGGGTCTCGCTCTTGCTCAGGCTGGTCTCGAACTCCTGAGCTCAAACAATCCGCCCGCCTCGGCCTCCCAGAGTGCTAGGATTATAGGCATGAGCCACTGCGCCCGGCCTAATTTTTTAAGTTTCTGTAGAGACGGGATCTGAGTGTGTTGCCCACGCTGGTCTTAAACTCCTGAGCTCAAGCAATCCTCCTGCCTCAGCCTCCCCAAATGCTGGGATTACAGGTGTGAACCACTGCACCCAGCCTGGGAGGATCTCTTGACCCAGGAGTTGAAGACCAGCATGGATAACATAGTGAGACCCTGTCTCAAAAAAAAAATAAAAATGGTTAAAAACAAAGGGCATTTACCAGGCACTTGGTATGTGACAAGGACCATGCGGGCATGGGATACACAAAGGTGATTAAGACATAGTTCCTGGCCTGAAGGAGCTCATTCTTAGCAAGGACAAATGAAAGCATAAATGATATTTGTAAACACAGCATCGAAAGGTGCTTTACTAAAGATTTAATAGAGAGTTCAGAAGGTACACAAAGGATGAAATGTTGAATTTTACCTGAGATAGTCACAGAGATGATTTTTTAACTGAACCTTGAAAAACCAGTAGACATTTGTTTGTCCAGGGAGGATTTTAGGTAGAGGGAACAGTTCCATCAAAGACATGGTGGCATGCAGCTGCATGCAGCATCTGGGGAAATTCAAGAATTTCAGCATGCTTTGCACAATTGTGTGTGTACCCAGGAAAAGACCAGGAATGATGGGCGGGAGAGGTAAGAGTGAGGTTGGGAGAACCTTAGGCCAGGCAAATAAGCTTGGATTTTATCCTATAGGCTAAGAAGCCACTAAAAGCTTGTAATCTAAACAGTGACAGAATCAGATTTTTTTTTTTAATCCTCCTGCCTCAGCCTCCTGAATAGCTAGGACTCCAGGCATGCGCCATCACGCCTGGCTAATTTTTTCTATGTCTGGTAGAGATTGGGTCTCTCGAACTCCTGATCGTCAAGTAACCCTCCCACCTCCGCCTCGCAGAATGCTAGGATTACAGGCGTGAGCCACTGTGCCTGGCCAGAATCAAATTTATTTTTTAGGAGTATCCATCTGTTGACAGTGTGAAGGACCATTCAGGGAGATTAAGAATGGCAGGGGAAATATCAATTAGGAGGTTTTCGTAAACAGAGGCTAGGTTAGAGAGAAAGTAGAGGAGGGTAGGAATGCTGATTATATTTAGGAAGTAGAAGCAAGTGACTTGGAATGTAAAAGGATTATGAAAAGGGAAGAACTAAGAATGTTAATTGGCTTGGGGAATTAAGTGCATGGAGGTTACACGAATGGATGGATGGATAGATATATGGTAGCACCATGTACAACATTAGAAAATACAGGCACAGAAGGAACTGAAATGTTTGTGAATCATCTGGGTGTAGCAATCCATGTGTATGCAGTTGACCACATGGTCTGGAGGAGACCTGCTCTCTCAAAGATTGGGATTTAGGAGTTTTCAGGGGAGGGTGGTGGTGGGCAAACCCATGGAGAAAAACGTCTAGTTAGCAGCTCTGAATCCAGTTAGTTGCTTTCACAGCAATGAACTATTTCTCATTTCCTCCTTTCTCCTTTTTTTTTAAAAATTTCTTTTATTGATATTGTCTTGCTATGTTGCCCAGACTGGTCTCTTGAACTCCTGGCTCAAGTGATCCTCCCACCTCAGCCTCCTGAGTAGCTGAGATTACAAACACAAACCACCAGGCCCATAAAGAACCTAATTATTTATTTATTTTTTTTTTAAGTACTAACCAGAAGAACCTAATTTTGTCCCAGTAACCACTCCTCCCCTCCAGAGCCCGGATGACTTGGAAGAAGATAATTTCATCTCCAGCTATAGAGGGGATCCTAATAATTTAAGCCAATCACAATATAACCATCCCTCTTGACAGTAATTGTTTCAGGAGTCAAGGCTCAGGCTAATCAATTCATGACATTGAATTAGTCCAATTAGACTCAAGTGGGGGAAGCACTTTTACTTTATGAGTGCCAGAGAGGATTTCTTTCTCTTGTTGGACCTAAACACAGAAGCATGGGGCACACATGCCCCAGTTGGTGCTAGCAGTCATGTTGACACCATAAAGGAAGCCAGTCTAAGGACAAAGCCTTCCTGTGGAGGCAAACAAACAGAGAAACTGTGCTCGCTTTGGCAGCACATGTACTAAAATTGGAACGATACAGAGAAGATTAGCATGGCCCCTGTGCAAGGATGACATGCAAATTTGTGAAGTGTTCCATATTTAAAAAAAAAAATAGAGAAACTGAGTATGTACCATCTTTGGACTTCTAGTTATGGGAGATAATAGATTTTATTATTGTTTAAGCCATTTTGAGTTGAGACCAGACTATGTTTGTTAAATTGATTGCTTACTGTAGCAAGAGAGAGATACGCTGGGCAGATCCATCTCTCCAAGCAGAGCAGACGGCAAATCTTCTACCTATAGAATTTTGGGGAAGCTGGAATTGAGAGGCTGCCAGATTTTCAAAGACATAAATGGACATTATCTGTAGAAGATGGTTACACTGACATGACTGTTGATTGGCTGGCACTCAGAGGCCTGTTTATTGGAGACAGACTGAGCATCAAGGGGCTGATGCTGATTGGATGGTGTTCACCTAGGTGAATTGTTGATTGATTTAAGTATAACACAGGTTCTGGCAGCTACTTGTTACCATGGCTACAGAATAATCAAATTAATATTTTTATAAGTTTGTGAAAACTTTTTTGAGTCTCAGGAAGAATTATCTGTCTTCCTGTCCAAGGCCGATCCCTCCGTCTGTGTTCTTAAATCCATTTCTTCCCAGATCTTGCTGCATCAGTCGTTTGCTTCCTCTTGGGTTTTCTATAGTGCCTCTTTTATTGTAGGTGACAGAAATCCCTTTAAGCTGCCTCTAGGGATGATAATGGATATTCAAGGACAGGATGATGTTGATTATGCCAGAGTCTTGAAAAACCCTTACCCTTTTACCTCCCCACCCTCTATCTCCTCTTCCCATCCTTCACTGCAGTGGGTGAGAATGTTGGCCTGAAACAGTAGGGCCCAGGATGCATTTTTGCAGTTTCAGTAGATATGAATGGATTCAGGTGAAACAATGGGAAAAGAGAACAGTACAGCCCTCAGGAAAGCAAGTCTTTTCCATTTTGTTTCTCATTACGTTCCTGTTTCTGCTTCTCTCAGCATATCTGCTCCATACTCCTGCTTCTCTACGCAGATTGGATCCTCTGCCTGTTCTTCTTGGGCATACCCAAGACAATTACCCCAGGCCTGACACCCCAGCTTGACCTCCTAGCACCAGTGACTACTATTTTTTTTTTTTTTTTTT
>NW_012151840.1:2132392-2143298 GCF_000956105.1 Propithecus coquereli
TTTTTTTTTTTACCCAGGGAAAAATATTTCTAACACCGTTTTTTAGAGGTGAGATCAGAATTCCTCATATGAAATCTCCGTTTTGAAAAAGCATTCAATACGTGCTTGAGGCAGCACCCAAAGGGGTGATACGGTGAATACTGGAGACCTGGAGAAAGCCCACCCTCCATGTTTTCCTTTTTTCCCCTCACATCTCCCACTGCTGTGGGAAAGCATATTAGACCAAAACAGCAGGACCCAGGTCAGCATTTTCCAAATTCGGGCTGATCTAAATGAATTCAGGGGAGACACCTTGGAAACAGGTGTGGGAATGCAGCAGCACCACCATCTGGAGGAAAGGAGACTGAATTGTAGCTAGAAAGTGCCACTGAAACAATAGGGAGGAGCAAGTCCCAGGGGCAGGAGAGGATACTGAGAGAGAGGTTATGGGGCCCAGCCCTTTGGGTTTTATGTCCTCTCCAAGCTGTCACTGCCTTAAAGTTGGTAGTAAATGGTCTAATAATACCCAAATGAGCACTAGGAAATTGAAGAATCATTGAGATTCATGTGTCAATTTTTTGACCGTGCACTAAACAGGAAAGAAAAATGACCTAAGCCTAATCTCTTTCTTTTTTTTTTTTTTTTTTTTGACACGAGGTCTGTCACTCAGGCTGGAGTGCAGTGGCACAATCATAGCTCACTGTAACCTCTAACTCCTGGGCTCAAGGGATCCTCCCACCTCAGCTTCCCAAGTAGCTGGGACTACAGGCACGCACCACCACATCTGGCTAATTTTTAATTTTTTTGTACAGACAGGGTCTCGTGCTATGTTGCCCAGGCTGGTCTTGAACTCCTGGCCTCAAGTAATCTTCCCACCTTAGCCTCTCAAAGTGCTGGGATTACAGGCATGAGCTACTGCGCCCCTCTCTCACTTTGGAGAGACTTTTTCAATTAGAAATATAAAAAAATGCTATTGAATGGAGTTTAGAAAATCAGACTTGGTTGTATCAATAGAGAAATGTTATTGGAGAAATTCAGACTTTTTTTTGAGACAGAGTCTTGCACTGTCACCCAGGCTAGAGTGCCATGGCATCAGCCTAGCTCACAGCAACCTCAAACTCCTGGCTTTAGTGATCCTCCTGCCTCAGCCTCCTGAGTAGCTGGGACTACAGGTGCATGCCACCATGCCTGGCTAATATTTTCTATTTTTAGTAGAATTGAGATCTTGCTCTTGCTCAGGCTGATCTCAGACTTTTAAGAGAATGGTAAGTAAATTAGTGAAGCATTTAACTTAAGAAAGTAGAGAGAAAAACAAAATAAATCCTCCCCAAAAGAGAAGATAATTAATAAAAACAAATGGGAGATACGTTTGTTAGCTTACTCCTTTCTGCCCATGGACGCTGCCAAGGAAGCATCGTTAAAGTCTCTTCCCACTGCTGTCACGTCCAAGTCAGAGTCTCCTAAGGAACCCGAGCAGCTGCGGAAGCTGTTCATTCATCGGAGGGCCGACCTTTGAAACGACCTATGAGAGTCTGAGGAGCCATTTTGAGCAATGGGGATCGCTCACAGACTGTGTGGTAATGAGAGATCCAAACACCCAGTGCTCCAGCAGCCTTGGGATTGTCACATATGCCACTGTGGAGGAGGTGGATGCAGCAATGAATGCATGGCCACACAAGGTAGATGGAAGAGTTGTAGAACCAAAGAGAACTGTCTCCAGAGAAGATTCTCAAAGACCGGGTGCCCACTTAACTGTGAAAAAGATCTTTGTTGGTGGCATTAAAGAAGATACTAAAGAACATCACCTAAGAGACTATTTTGAACAGTATGGGGAAATTGAAGTGATTGCAATCATGACTGACAGAGGCAGTGGCAAGAAGAGGGGCTTTGCTTTTGTAACCTTTGATGACCATGATTTTGTGGATAAGAGTGTCATTCAGAAATACCATACTGTGAATGGCCACAACTGTGAAGTAAGGAAAGCCCTGTAGAAGCAAGAGATGGCTGGTGCTTCATCCAGCCAAAGAGGTCGAAGTGGTTCTGGAAACTTTGGTGGTGGCATGGAGGTGGTTTTGGTGGGAATGACAACTTTGGCCATGGAGGAAACTTCAATGGTCAAGGTGGCTTTGGTGGCAGCTATGGTGGTGGTGGATATGGTGGCAGTGGGGATGGGTACAATGGATTTGGTAATGATGGAAGCAATTCTGGAGGTGGCGGAAGCTACAATGATTTTGGCAATTACAACAGTCTTCAAATTTTGGACCCATGAAGGGAGGAAATTTTGGAGGCAGAAGCTCTGGCTCCTATGGTGGTGGAGGCCAATACTTTGCCAAACCAAGAAACCAAGGTAGCTATGGTGGTTCCAGTAGCAGCAGTAGCTCTGGCAGTGGCAGAAGGTTTTAATTACTCACAGGAAATACAGCTCAGCAGGAGAGGAGAGCCAGAGAAGTGACAGGGAAGCTACAGGTTATAACAGATTTGTGAACTCAGCCAAGCACAGTGGTGGCAGGGCCTAGCTGCTACAAAGAAGACATGTTTTAGACAATACTCATATGTACGGGCAAAACACTTGAGAACTGTATTTGTGACTAATTGTATAACAGGTTATTTTAGTTTCTGATCTGTGGAAAGTGTAAAGCATTCATTCCAACAATGGGTTTTAATATAGATTTGTTTTTTGCACCCATGCCGTTGATTGCTAAATGTAATAGTCTGATCATGACACTGAATAAATGTGTCTTTTTTTTTTTTTTTTAAATGTGCTGTGTAAAGTTAGTCCACTCTGAAGCCATTTTGGTAAACTTTCCCAAAAGTGTGAAGATAGAATTCCTTCAGGGTGATGCCAGGTTCTATTTGAAATTCATTTACAACCTGCTTGGGTGGAGAAGCCATTGTCTTCAGAAACCCTGGTGTAGCTGAACTGACGATTACTGTTGTGACCTGAAGTTCACCATTAAAAGGGGTCAAGGAAAATCATGGAATTATTGGTTATAAAGGTGATTGTTAGCATATCGTATGCAATATATCTAAAGTGAATAATGGTACCAGATAAAATTATAGATGGAAATGAAGCTTGTGTATCAACCATTATCATGTGTAACAGTAAACAATTTAATTCTCTTGAAAAAAAATTAATATGGAATTGACGAACAAATTGATGAATAAAACTAAAAGCTACATTCTTTAAAAAGGTGAACAAATAGGCTGGGCGCAGTGGCTCACGCCTGTAATCCTAGCACTCTGGGAGGCCAAGGCGGCTGGATCGTTTGAGCTCAGGAGTTCGAGACCAGCCTGAGCAAGAGTGAGACCGCCCCCGTCTCTACTAAAAAATAGAAAGAAAATTAGCTGGACAACTAAAAAATATACAGAAAAAATTAGCCGGGCATGGTGGCGCCTGCCTGTAGTCCCAGCTACTCAGGAGGCTGAGGCAGAAGGATTCCCTGAGCCCAGGAGTTTGAGGTTGCTGTGAGCTAGGCTGATGCCACGGCACTCTAGGCCAGGCAACAGAGTGAGACTCTGTGTCAAAAAAAAAAGGTGAACAAATAGACAAGACCCTGGCAAGGCTAAGGAAAATGAAAAGAAAAAGAGAGAAGGGAAAGAAATAGCCATATAAATGAGAAAGAATGACAGTCTTTTGGTGAAATCTTACACAAAGCATTTAAATTCTAGGTAAAATGGATGATTTAAATGACTAAAATTAACTCAAGCAAAAATAAGAATCCTGATCACATGAATAACCACATAAGAATTTGAAAAGGTTTTCAAATATCACTAAAAAGCTTCCAGATGCAGAAGATTTTATAAGCAAATTGAGTCTAACCTTTAAAGAAACAATAACTCCCAAGTTACTCAAAATACAGAAGAAAAAATGAAAAAGTTGCCAACTAATTTTTCAAAGCTAGCATAAATCCACAACTTGAATTTTAAGGTACCAAAATATTATATTACCTGTGAATACAAATGCAAAACTCATAAACAAAATATCAGCAAATCAAATCCAACAATGTTTTAAAAGAATGATACCTCAAGATTGAGAAATGTTTATTCCAAAATGGGAGGAAGATTCAACATTAAGAAATCTAGAAAAAAAAAAGGGCAGGTGGAAAAAAAAAGAAAGAAATCTAGGCCAGGTGCGGTGGCTCATGCCTGTAATCCTAGCACTCTCGGGGGCCGAGGCCAGAGGATGGTTTGAGGTCAGGAGTTCCAGACCAGCCTGAGCAAGAGCAAGACCCCATCTCTACTAAAAATAGTAGAGATTTTTAGTAGATATAAAAATCTATGTGGTGGCATGCGCCTGTAGTCCCAGATAGTCACGAGGCTGAGGCAGGAAGATTGCTTGAACTCAGGAGTTTGAGGTTGCTGTGAGCTAGGCTGACACCACGGCCCTCTGGCCTGGGCAACAGAGCAAGACTCTGTCTCAAAAAAAAAAAAAAATTAAGATATCTAGCATTAGAGTTGTTTACAATAATACATTAAGGGAAAAAAAAATTTTTTATGATTATATCAGACCTACCAAAAATGGATTTGTAAGTTTTAATACCTATTCCTGATAAAAGTACTTAATAAAATGAAGATAGAAGAAAATTTCCTAAACATTGCCAATAATATTTATCAGAAGGAAACATTAAATTCAAAAGTAAAGTTGCTTCTCCAAAGAAGATATACAAATAACCAGCAAGAGCCTGAAAAGGTCATTGGTCATTAAGGAAATGCAAATCAGAACCACAATGAGACACAACTTCACACCCACTGTGATGGCTACGACAAAAGAAAATTGAAGCGGCGATGGTGGCAATGGCCTGTAGTCCCTGCTACACTGGAGGCTGAGGTGGGAGGATTGCTTGAGGCCAGATGTTCGAGGCTGCAGTGTGCTAAGATTGTACCTTTGAATAGCCACTGCATTCCAGCCTGGACAACTTATCAAGACCCCATCTCTAAAAACTAATAATAATTTAAAAATTGAAAATAACAAGTGTTGGGGACGATGTGGAGCAATAGGAACCCTCATACATCACTGGTGGGAATGTAAAATGGTGCAGCCACTTAGTTTGGCAGTTCCACAAAAGTTAAACATAGAATTACCATATGACCCAGCAATTCTGCTCCTATGTACAAACCCTAAAGAATTAAAAACAGGTACTTAAATGGTTGTTTATGAATGTTCATAGCAGCACTATTTACAATAGCCAAGAGGTGGAAACAACTCAAATGTTCATCAGTGGATGAATGGATAAATTGTGGTATATACATCCAGGGGAATATTATTCAGTGATAAAAAGGAATGAAGTTCCACTACATGCTACAACGCATGGATGAACCTTGAAAATATGCTAAGGGAAAGAAGCCAGATACAAAAGATCACACATTGTACAATTACCTTGTATGATGTCATTTATATTAAATATGTAGAATAGGCAAATCTAGAGAAACAGATTAGTGGTTGCCAGCATCTTGTGGGAGGGGGAAATGGGAACTGACTGGTTCAGAATTTCTGTTTTGGGGTGCAGCGTTTCTTTTGGGGGTAATGAAATCATCCAGGTTTAGATAATGGTGATTGTTGCACGTCCTGGGAATATACTAAAAAACACTGAATTGTACACTTACCCTTTTAAAAAGGGTAAATTTATGGCATATGAATTATGTCTCAATTTTAAAAAAACCCACAATGTCATTTCAATCAGAATCCCAACAGCATTGTTTTGGGGAGAAGAGGCAATGTTGTTTACTCCAAAATTCATTTGGAAAAATACACCTCTCAGAATAGGCAAGGAAATGATGAAAGAAAATCTTGCCCTAACAGATTTTAAAATATGCATAAGGTTACTGTAATAAAAACAGTATAGCAAAGGAACAAATAATATGATAGAAAATGATGCAGAAATATAATAGTATGTGTGTGTGCCTACCATTTCACATACTATAAAGGTGGTGTTTGTATGGAAAGGACATCTTATTTATTAAATACTGAAGGGAAAACACTAATAATTTGGCTTTTAAATGAATCTGTATTCTATTAATCATATTGGCATGTAATCGTATTTGAAAAGTAACAATGCGTTTTATTTATTCGATCTGGAGACGCCTTGCAGCTCCAAGACGCACCAAAGGTTAGAAACTTCTGGCTTCCAGAATCAACTCAAACTCCTCAGCATGGCATTCAAGACCTTTTATTATCTGGCCCCCACACTCCAGCCAACACAACCGTTAAGTACGCAGATATCAAAGCAGGGTGTTCCACAACCTATGGTTGATCTCCACCTCTCCAGCCCTCTACTGGCTTTTTCCGCTTCCGTTTCTAAGACGCCCCACCAATTTGAGTAGCTGATCTTCTGCCACCTTTGCTTATTATACAACTCTGTAATACGTGTTTGCCCGCGTTCCTGCTCTGCCACATTGAGAGTAGCAGAATGGCAAGGACCTGTGGCTTATTCATCTTTGTATCTCCTGCTTCGTGCACAGAAAAAAAAAAAAAAAAAAAAAAACCACACAGAAATTCCTCAAATGACTTTCAAACGAATCATTTCCCTTTTCCTAAACAACTGTAAAGCGAAGTGGGCAAAAACTGCGGGAATGCTTTCTCCCTAGCCAGAGGATGGGACTCCACACAAACGTCGCCGAATTTGGGGAGAAACCTGTTTAATATCCTGACTCATGCGTATTGTTTACCAGGCTACCAGCATGCCCACAACAAAGATGGATTCTCCTGGCTCTGACTCCGCTTTCAAATCAGACATAGCAGCCATCTTTCTTAAGGTCAAGGCGCAAGCCGGAAGGTCACACCCTACTTGTCTCAAAAATGCCAGACGCCTTTAAATCACCGAGAGTCCAATCGGAATCGACATTTTCGCCGGAACCGCTCTACCTCACGACCGGAAAAGGCTGTGCGTAAAGGCGTTGGGGGCGGAAGTGACGGGAAAGTGGTAGTAGGGTAGTTGGCGGGTGGTTGAGTAGAGCCGGTCGCCATGTCCGCGGGGAGCGCGACACATCCTGGAGCTGGCGGGTAAAGCTTCTAGGGCGAGGGAATCGGAGCGAACATGGGGGCACTGGAGAGGCGGAGGGAACCTGGGAAGCTGCGTATGGGTGGAGGGGCGCCTAAGTGGGAAGTGTACGTATTGGAGGGCCAGACATTTGGGAAGAAGGATCTTGAACAGGCCTGGGGCCCCTAAAAAGGGCCGGCGGGGATCCAAGGGAAGAGGGAAGCAGGGACTTTTGGAAGGGCGAGCCAAGGTGGGGGCGAACACAAGAGCATGCGAGACAAGAGTGGAGTCTTTCGATAGAGATAACAGAGTAGAAACGAAGTAGATTTTGGGAAAGGGTTGAAAGAAGTGTGAGTTTGGTGAAATATAGCAGTAATCGTCTGTTTAAAGAGAGATGGGAATTTTAGACCTGAACGGTGATTTGGAGGTGTAAATGGAAACGAGAGAGGGAAAATGGGGTTCTAAGGCATAGTAAGGTAAGAATCATATAAATGAAATTTTGGGGGCCTAATATTTTCCTTTCCCTACCTGTAGGCGCCGCAGCAAATGGGACCAACCAGCTCCAGCCCCCCTTCTCTTCCTCCCACCAGCTGCCCCAGGTGGGGAGGTCACCAGCAGTGGGGGAAGCCCTGGGGGTACCACAGCTGCTCCTTCAGGAGCCTTGGATGCCGCTGCTGCTGTGGCTGCAAAGATCAATGCCATGCTCATGGCCAAAGGGAAGCTGAAACCAACTCAGAATGCTTCTGAGAAGGTATTCAAATTGAAGGGTCTCTGTGAATTGCAACTGTAATAGGAATTGTTTTGTAATCCTGTAATCTCATAATCATTTGTGTTAATGAAGGAGAAAACGGGTGTAATAGTGTAAAGATTATTTAGTTTGGGAACGTTTCAGGTGACATTTTGTGATAAATACGTTTTTACAAGGCAGTTTTGATGGGGCTGATAACATTTATGGACCACATTGTTTTGTCCATGTTCACTTAGTTTAGTTTAAGTTCCATCCATGTAATCATTTAAAGCAATGTAATATGTTGTTGATACACGTTTTTTCGATGAAGTCAAAAGAGAAATTCAGCTAAATCAAATGAGCTTTAAAGTGTCAACTCTAATTAGAACCTGTAGATGTTTAGTGATTACTTCCCTGAACTGCAGTTAAACATGAGCTGAAACGGGGGAATAATTTATGTATGTGTTATTTTGCTGTTTTCATACAAAATGAGGATGTTTTGTCATTTTATGAAATCTCTGGTATAATTAGAATTTTGTAACTAGAAAGGATCAGGCTCTTGAGTAGCTAGGACTACAGGTGTGCAGCACTGACTAGCTATACTTTTTAAAAAAAAATCTTTACAACAATTTTATGTAATAGATTATTGTTACAAGTTTACAGATGAGGGAAATTAGGTTCATGAATGTAAGTGACTTGTACAAGATCTGTAAGTACAAGATCAGTGTGTTCTTGTGTAGCCCATTGCACTGTAATTATCATAAGAAAAATTTTTTTCTGGTTTAAATTAAAATTTGCCTCCCATGGTACCTGTGAAGAGGTGAGTTCTGCATTTGAAAATGCAAACCTTTGTGAGCCTTCCACAAACCCTTCTCTGGAATGTTTGTCAGTAGAGCATTATCTGTCTAGATGCTTATATGTTAAAGTTCTGCAGAGTTGGTAAGAACTTTTAGTGAATTAAAAGTTCACTATTAAGTATGTTTTATGTTTATGTGACTCAGTTGTCCATTTTTAAGGTCTATGAGGAAAAATTAGAAGCATAATGACAATGCCGGCTTCAGTGGCTCACACCTGTAATCACGGGACTTTGGGAGGCCAAGGTGGGAGGATCACTTGAGGCCAAGAATTGCAGACCAACTTGGGCAACATAGTGAGACCCTGTCTCTCCAAAAAATTTTTAAAATTGTCAGGTGTGGTGGTGCCTGCCTGGAGTCCTAGCTACTGGGGAGGCTGAGGCAGTAGGATCACTTGAGGCCCAAGAGTTCAAGGCTGCAGTGAGCCATGGTTGTGCCACTGCATTCCAGCCTCGGTGACAGAGTTACCCTGTCTCTTTTTTTAAAAATTTTAAAAAGTAAAATGATAGTTGAACTCAGCAGGAGGCAACAGGGTACATAAATACTGATTTTAGAATCATAACACCTAGGTTCGAAACCCAGAGTCGCCAGTTAACTTGTTATACAGCTTTGACATAATAAACTTCAGTTTTCTCTTTGGTAATATATACCTACACTGTCCAGTGCAGTAGTCACTAGCCACGTGTGGCTATTTAAATTAAATACACTCCCAGCCTTCAGAGCTGTGAGAAATAAACTTTTGTTGTTTAAGAACAAAAAATTCAAATTAAATACAATTTAAAATTTAGTTTATGAGTCACATTAGCTATGTTTCAATGCTCAAGAGGCACATTTGGCTAGTGGCTGCCATATTGGACTGCTCAGATATAGAACACTTAACATCATCACAGAAAGTTCTGTTGCACAATGTTGATACATACTGTTAAATGTGATCATAAGGATTCAGTGAGCTAAGATGTGTGAACGAATACTATAAGGGGCAAACAAAGGTAAGGTGATACTGAGTTTGTATTTAGTTTTGCCTCCATATTTTAAAAGTGTTATCTAACAAAGTAAACTGTATTTTACCTTCCTTGAGCAGATTTGCTAGACGTTGGTTGGGGAAAGCCATCTTATCTTTTTTAAATGTTTTTTTCAGTTGACACTCAATCCAGCTTTCTGGAGTTGTTTGTAGTTTAAATTGAGAGAAACCAGATCAGGTTTTAGGATCTTACCGGCTTTTCATTCATTCTTTCTTCTTCCATAATAGAGTAATAGGATGATTAATTAGATATAATGTAAAGATTTTTGAGAACTTGACAAGGATGGAATTAGTTGAATTTACTTGTGACTATAAAGGTGACACAAAGGCAACTTCCTGTTGCACAAACAAGACATGTGGGTTGTACATATTGCTCTCTACATGTTACTACATATATAGCCAGCTAATTGAGCTGTGAAGAAGCATCATAACTTGGCCCATTAGTTTTCCTTTTGGAGGTTGCAGTTTCTAGTCCATGGAATTTCTATAATTATATGGCCATAAAAATGCACACAGGGCCAAGGTTACAGAGAAATCTAATAGTGGCCTTTAAGTAAATTGATTCTACTTTGTGTCATCTTAGTGAGGTTTTGGTTGCTTGTTATTTCAGTTATGAAGAATGACTAAATGTGTTTGTAGGCAGATAAAGGGAACCGTAGGGAGGTGGTGGGACTTGGGAAAGGATAGTTGCAATTTGGACAACTAAAAGATTTTTATCTCATCATATAAACTTTTTAATCTAATTTTTTTCTCTTTTTGTAGCTTCAGACTCCTGGCAAAGGCCTAACTAGCAATAAAAGCAAGGATGACCTTGTGGTAGCTGAAGTAGAAATTAATGATGTGCCTCTCACATGTAGGAACTTGCTGACTCGAGGACAGACGCAAGATGAGGTGTGGAGGAGTTGGGACCATTTGGGGAAGGTGGAGGGTGGATTCAGAAAAAGAAGACCTCTAAACACAGGAGGAGTTAGATATTTATTAGTGGGTTTGGGCCATAGTCTCCAAAGTCACAATTGGGTTTAACTTAACTTCAGAGTAAGGTGAATGAAACAGATATATGTAAATTCTTTGGGTTGGTTTGAATGGAAAACCATGGAATCAAAATTTCAGGTAGAAAGAATTCATTGCTACTTTACGTGGAATGAAGGAAAAATCTATCCTTCTGTCTGCCAGTGAAATCAACCAATTGCCACATCATCTTTTTAACAGACCATTTCTTTCTTTAGATCAGCCGACTTAGTGGGGCTGCAGTGTCCACTCGAGGGAGGTTCATGACAACCGAGGAGAAGGCCAAAGTGGGACCAGGGTGTGTATGCTGATCCTCTGGTTTGGGAAAGGGTTGGGTATA
>NW_012151840.1:2144978-2147087 GCF_000956105.1 Propithecus coquereli
GTTTGGCCAATTTCTTTCTATTTTTAGTAGAGATGGGGTCTCGCTCAGGCTGGTCTCGAACTCCTGAGCTCAAACGATCCACCCACCTCGGCCTCTCAGAGTGCTAGGATTACAGGCATGAGCCACCGCGCCCGGCCCCAGTTAACTTTTAACAACAAGAAAAGTTTATTTGTTCTCCACCTGTAAAACCATATTCCTAGAAATTAAGTAGCAACGGTTCTTTCAAAGTATATAGTTCCTTTTTCTTATTTGGAAACTTTAAACATTACAAATTAGATTTGGTGACACATTTGACTCCTTTTTTGGTTTAGACCAGGTTGGCATCATCCTTTTTTATTTCTCTTTATAGGGATCGTCCATTATATCTTCATGTTCAGGGCCAGACACGGGAATTAGTGGACAGTAAGTAATGTTTTTGGTTCACATAGTGCTTTTTGTGAAGAGCAAAGCACAGGACTTTGTGTAACAAGTTGGCAGACTTTCACTGGTGGCTGTTCTAACTTTTGTTCATGAACCACATACGAATGTGAATAGGGGTTTAGAGAGGTTGGGAGCCACATATTTGGGTGACCTATAAAATGGGTTGATGTTTGAGTAATTGAACATTGACCTGTCTTTATCACTGGGCACTAGTAAGTTCATTTGATTCAGCCTTACTGTCTGTTTTTCCCTAGGAGCTGTAAACAGGATCAAAGAAATTATCACCAATGGAGTGGTGAAAGCTGCCACAGGGACAAGTCCAACTTTTAATGGTGCAACAGTAACTGTCTATCACCAGCCTGCACCCATTGCTCAGCTGTCTCCAGCTGTTAGCCAGAAGCCTCCCTTCCAGTCAGGGGTATGTTTCAGGGGAGAGATCATTAACAGCTTTATCATTTCTTTAAAAAAATGATATATGCTAAGTAATATATAAAAAGAAAAAAATAAAATCCTGAAATTCCAACCTGAAAGTTACCTGCTATTGGTATTCCGTTAATGGCCTATCTAGGTTTCCAAGATATAATGAACATCTGAGCACACATCTCTTCATACTGATATGTTCTAGAAAGGGGATTGATAGATGAAAGGATATACACATTGTACATTTTGAAGTTAGTGGTTTTAATTTGTATTTGTAAACTTGATGGTAACTGGAGGACTAAGAAGGCTGAGTCTGATGAAGCAAGACTTTGCTGATACATTCCTCCTAGAAAAAAGGGTTGGAGAGAGCAGCCCTCATTGGAGAATGTCACAGGGCTGACTGTACTACCCAACACATTCTACTCCAGTTTTACAGGAGTCTGAAAATTTCTTACTGACTTACATCAGTTGGAGGGAAATGGTTATGCTCACTCAATATTGCATATTGGGTTGTTGCTTCTTAAATATCTTTTGCTGAGCAGAATAAGACATTTATTTTGTAGGTAGGTACATGGAAGATGAAGTTCTTACTTAAATTCCTCGATAAGGGTTTATTTTTATGGTAGAAATTATGTATAGGGGGTCTTTATTCTGGAAATGATTAAAAGTATCTTAGAGATTAAAGTATTTTACGTAATAATTTTCTACAAGGTTAGGATTTAATTATATAGTCTCTGTTTAATCTGAGGTGTTCTGTTCCTCCTACAGATGCATTATGTTCAAGATAAATTATTCGTGGGTCTGGAACATGCTGTACCCACATTTAATGTCAAGGAGAAGGTGGAAGGTCCAGGGTGCTCCTATTTGCAGCACATTCAGATTGAAACAGGTGCCAAAGTCTTCCTACGAGGCAAAGGTTCAGGCTGTATTGAGCCAGCATCTGGCCGAGAAGCTTTTGAACCTATGTATATTTACATCAGGTATGAATGGGTGTGGCAAAGGATGTTGGAATCCTGTCAGTTTTTTGGTATAGGCAGAAGTGAGCGATTAAGAAGGAGCAAGAGAAAATGGGCATGCTTAATAGTAACACGAGGGATTTAGGTAAATATTAATACTAGCAGTAATCACTTTATAATTAATAAAAATCGTTGAATTAGGGGAGGGGTATTTGTATACACAAGGTGGGCAATGCGCACTACCCGAAGGATGGACATATTTGAAACACGGACTTCGGGGGGGGGGAACCAAGGGCAACACACGTAACCTAAA
>NW_012151840.1:2147713-2150429 GCF_000956105.1 Propithecus coquereli
CCAGAGAGAGAAACCAATAAAATATTTGTGGTAATGATACTAGATGTGTCTTAAAAGGCTTATATTTTATGTTCCTATTTTATGATTTTCAGAGGCGTAGGTTTCAACTACAACGAATATATTAAGGTGGATTTATAGAACAGCATGAAAAGTTAAAGGAGAATTCTGTATCTTTTGTTTTTCTCTCCTTTGAATTCCTGGTTCTTATTTCTTTGCAGTCATCCCAAACCAGAAGGCCTGGCTGCTGCCAAGAAACTGTGTGAGAATCTCTTGCAAACAGTGAGTTATATTTGTTTGATATTCAGAGGAGCTACTGCCATTTTGGAGTGTGTCTTAGCTATTCCTTTCACCTGTGTTAGGGTCCTAGTGCTGCCAAAATAAATTATCATAAATAAGGTGGCTTAAAATAACAAAAATTTATTTTATCACAGTTTATGAAGCCAGGAGTCCAAAATCAAAGTGCTGGCAAGGTTGGTTCCTTCTGGAGTCTTTGAGAGGGGAACCATCCCGTGCGCTGGTGCTTGCCTTGGCATTCTTTGGCTTTTGTTAGCATAACTCCAATCCAAAGTAAGGGTATAGCTGCAATAGTTTAAAAACAATTAGCAATGCTTTTGGAATAATTGCTTATTTTGATTACCCATTCTTTTTAGTCTATAAACAAATAACCGAAAGTTAAACTGTAGGATTGTTTATATAGTAGTTAAAGGAAATCAGGTTTTGGGTTGAATATATTCAACCTGGTGTTGTTTGGTATTTTGGGGTGCCTTCTTAAGAAGTTGATGTTTTCTTGGCTTTCGTGCATATAACCTGATTAACCAACCTTGTACCAGATGATTTTCTTGACCATTTCCCATCTTTGTTGGTACTTGAAGTCACCGACTGACTTAGGATGCCTGTAGTGATGAACAGGTGGGAGGAAAGTACTTGACACTTACTGAACTGTGAGCACCTTAAGGACAAGTCACCCAGTAAATATGAATGAATGAATGCTCACTAGCTATACTAACAACTTAACTTTCCTAATTACTTAATTTCTGGGGCTTTCTGAATGATTTTGTATCCTAGAATTGAGTCTAGTTTGGGGGATTAAGGATTATACATGCTCCTATTTCCCAAAACTTGGCTTAATGGTTTATAGGTCTGCCTTATTAAAATGTAGATAAATAAGTCTAAATTTGATTGGAACATCAATGGAAATATTTTAATTCTTAATTGCTTTGGTCCTGGAATTATATAATCAGACCCAGACCCTTATAAATACAGTCAATTGGGACATTCCATATTAATTTGTTTTCCCTTCTCTTTCAGGTTCATGCTGAATACTCTAGATTTGTGAATCAGATTAATACCGCTGTACCATTACCAGGTGTGTACATCTCGAAGTATTTAAAAAGTATTTTGTTAGTGATATTTATTTGTAACTGTGATACTTGAGGCTAGACTAACTGTGCCAGGGCACTATTAATGTTCCCTTCAACTTAGGGTAATTTTGGAAAGATACCCTATATATTAAGTTTAATATTCAGCTAAAATGTCTCATTTTGCTGCAGCTGATTAAACACTTTTTTTCTTCCCCCTCAGGCTATACACAACCCTCTGCTATAAGTAGTGTCCCTCCTCAGCCACCATATTATCCATCCAATGGCTATCAGTCTGGTTACCCTGTTGTTCCCCCTCCTCAGCAGCCAGTTCAACCTCCCTACGGAGTACCAAGCATAGTGCCACCAGCTGTTTCACTGGCACCTGGAGTCTTGCCAGCATTACCTACTGGAGTCCCACCTGTGCCAACACAATACCCGATAACACAAGTGCAGCCTCCAGCTAGCACTGGACAGGTAGGATGCTAGGATATGCAACATGATATCACTGCATTTAGGAAGAACTGGGGGAGGGAGAAGTGATATTCCAGAAATAAATCATGTAGTATGTAATGTTTTTTTCATAGTCTTCTGTGTTCTCACCACCAACCAACCTGAATACTTTAGAATAGTGTGTACTTGTGTGTATGTCATCCTAAACATAGTTAGCTTTACAAGGCTTGCCACCACATAGTTGTTTAAGG
Organism: Propithecus coquereli; assembly: GCF_000956105.1. Lineage (NCBI taxonomy): Eukaryota > Metazoa > Chordata > Mammalia > Primates > Indriidae > Propithecus > Propithecus coquereli. The sequence continues at coordinate 2,149,776 of NW_012151840.1, forward strand.
TGGGGGTGGTCAGCAGACTTGCTATAAAGGTCCACATGTTAAATATTTTAGGCTTTGGGGCTATAAAGTCTCTACTATTCCACTCTATTGTAGTGCAGAAGCAGCCGTAGATACCTGAAGGAATGAGCATGGCTATACTCCAATAGAACTTTATTTACAAAAACAGGTGGCAGGCCACAATCATAGTCTGCCATACCATGGGCTGTGGTTTGCCTACCTTTGCCTTTGCAGTGTTAACGAAGTCCTTGAGGAGGCTGCCGGTGTCATACCTCCCACTGATTGGAACTGAGTGGTTCTAATTTAGGAGGAAACATTGTATCATAGGCATGTGTTCCTAGACAAAAGAGCTGTATGAACTTTGCAAAGTTAGCGATTAAAAATGCTGGTATGTTTCTTTCATAATTTCTTAATTTATGTAAGAAACTAGAATTTTAGGAAAAGATTAGATATCTAGCTTGTCTGTGTGAATTTATGTACAAGCCTTGGAGGCAAGGGAGAGACTAATGAGAGCATGGTAATGGATTTATGGTGGGCCCTTCATTGTGGGCCTCTCATAGTGTACCCATGCTAGAATAAACTGCAGCCTTGAACCATTGCCCAGCCTCCTCAGCTGTGGGCTGTGAGCACTGAAGGGGGTTGCACATTGTCTAACAA
>NW_012151840.1:2150479-2189654 GCF_000956105.1 Propithecus coquereli
CTTGCTCAGGCTGGTCTCGAACTCCTGAGCTCAGAACGATCCACCCGCCTCGGCCTCCCAGAGTGCTAGGATTACAGGCATGAGCCATCGCGCCCCGCCTGCTTTCCCATTTTTGATCAATGTGATCTTGGGAAATAACTTGATCTGTCTAGGCTTTGGTTTTCCTTAGATACAGAATGGTCGCAATGATAAAAATCTCAAAGGGTTGCAAGGATTAAGTAAGATGATCTAAGCAGTCAATAAATGCTAGCTGTTTGTTATCATTAATGCAGTCATGTACCACATAACAATATTTCTGTCAGTGATAGACCACATACACAGTGGTGGTCTGTTCCGTATGATTGGCTGGTCACCGTGTCTCGGGTCTGTAATCCCAGCACTTTGGGAGGCTGAGGCAGGAGGATCACTTTAGGCCAGGAGTTCAAGACCAGCCTGGGCAAGATAGCGAGACCCTGTTTCTACAAAAAATGTTTTAAAAGTTAGCCAGGCATGGTAATGTGCACCTGTAGTCCCAGCTACTGGGGAGGTTGAGGCAGGAGGATCGCTTGGGCGCAGGAATTCAAAGTTACAGTGAGCTATGACCCGGCTACTGCACTCCAGCCTGAATGACAGAGCAAGACTGTCTCAAAAAAATAAGATGATAATTATAATGCCGTATTTTTACTATACTTAGTTTAGATATGTTTGGATACGCAAATATTTACCACTGTGTTACAGTTGCCTACAGTATTCAGTACAGTGACAGGCTGTACAGGTTTGTAACCAGGAGCAATAGGCTGTATCATATAGCTTACATGTGTAGCAGGCTACACCACCTAAGTTTGTGTAAATATACTCTGTGATCTTCACATAGTGATGAAATTGCCTCACTGCATTTCTTAGAATGTATCCCTGTCGTTAAGCAGTGTATTACTATAGTAATAATAGAGTTTTCCATTTAGACATGCTTATTTTTCTCTGATACATACTGTCTTTTGATCGCCCCTTTATTCCTTTTTGGAACGGCATCTTCAAACATTAGACTCTTGACATAGCAAAATACTAATAACCATAAAAGTGGTAGATGAAGTCACCTTTGCCACAACATTAACAGTATTTAAGATACAGAAGGCCAGGTGCGGTGGCTCACGCCTGTAATCCTAGCACTCTGGGAGGCCGAGGCAGGTGGATTGCTCAAGGTCAGGAGTTCGCGACCAGCCTAAGCAAGAGCGAGACCCCATCTCTCCTAAAAAATAGAAAGAAATGATCTGGACAACTAAAAATACATAGAGAAAAAATTAGCCGGGCATGGTGGTGCATGCCTGTAGTCCCAGCTACTCAGGAGGCTGAGGCAGAAGGATCGCTTGAGCCCAGGAGTTTGAGGTTGCTGTGAGCTAGGCTGATGCCACGGCACTCACTCTAGCCCGGGCAACAAAGCGAGACTCTGTCTCAAAAAAAAAAAAAAAAAAAAAAAAAAGATACAGAAAGAATGAATTACATTGATTATAGGGCTTTAAATAAGAGAAAGCTCTTGCTCGATGACTTCTGAACTGTAAATGAGTGGCTGGAGTTGTTGTTACTGTTCGTTAATAGTCATGTTTGCTCCTAATAGCCCAAATGCTCAACAGATTTTTCCTGAGAGTTCAAAGCACTGTATATAGATTGTCAATTTAATATTTCTCTAGGATAAAGATGGGAAGACTAGGTGATACTGTTACCAAATTACACATGAAGGAAACTAAGGACCTGAAGATGAAAGAGTCATGTGATACATATTGATCATTAAAATATTTCCTAATCATTGTTTACTTACTCATTGGGCATTCTCACACTTTTTCTTCCTTGGTTTGTTTTGGTCCCAGAGTCCGATGAGTGGTCCTTTTATTCCTGCTGCTCCCGTCAAAACTGCCTTGCCTGCTGGCCCCCAGCCCCAGCCCCAGCCCCCACTCTCAGCTCAGCCCCAGGCACAGAAGAGGCGATTCACAGAGGAGCTACCAGATGAACGGGAATCTGGACTTCTTGGATACCAGGTTAAATAAAATATCCTGTCTTCATTTCCTCATCTTATTCTCCTACTGTATTCTCCCTTTAAAGAAAGATAAATTCACATCTATATCAACTGTCCTCCCAGTACTACGATTTCTGCTTTTTGGAACCCATTTAGGTTAGGTTTTTTATCCTATTCAACAGACTCTTGAAAACCTCTGATAGTTCTTACTCCCCTACACATCTCACCCAAAGCTTTCAAACTACCAGTATGTGGTTTGTATTTAAAATTATGGTTTTCAATTTGCTAATCTCTTTTTAGCAAAGAGGGTGATTTCTTTCTCTAGCCCTCCCCCCACAAGACTGCTAGAAATGGAGTGATTCTGTGAATACACATAATTGTAGACATAGTCGTTTACTGAAGTTAAAAGATTATTAAAAGTTGTAGTTGGGTGCAATTTTATCAGGAGAAACAACTTTACAATTTGCCAGAATCCTGGAAGCATTCTTTAAACCGTAGCATTTTTACAGTTTATAATTTGGTTTATACAAACTATTTGAGCTATGGGCAGTCAGTTGAAAACATAGGTGGACATAGCATAATGAATTATAATCTCTGACCGAGTCCTACAGAGAAAAAAAATATAAAAAAACCCTACTTTTGACTACAGTTATATTGCACATCCCAAAGAGCTATGTAGTGCAGTTTAATTTATTGCAATTTATCAGAAAGATGAGGCACTTGACAGTTACATTAAGGAGCTAAAGTCAATACAGCAGTTGTAGATTTGCTAATGCCACTGTATTTTTCTGCTCATAGCATGGACCCATTCATATGACTAATTTAGGTACAGGCTTCTCCAGTCAGAATGAGATTGAAGGTGCAGGATCGAAGCCGGCAAGTTCCTCAGGCAAAGAGCGAGAGAGGGACAGGTAAGATATTTGTAACAATTATATGAGTATATTCGGATGTCATTTGTTTCCACCATTCATGAGAGCAACGATCATTGCTTTGAGCTTCGGTATTCCGAAACTGAAATGAAGTCTTTGAATCAAATGAGCTCCTGTTTGTTGTAATTGACACAGTAATGGAAAATATATTACGCCTTTCACAATCCTGGAAGCAGTTATACTCAGCTTTGCGTAATTACTTATTCAAACATCTTCCTTTACTTTATGGTCTGTATCTTGGCCATTTTCCTAGGGGTAGGCAGTAACAGAAGTGTTACACATTCAAGCTATTTTTCAATGTTATTATATTAGCCTTCATAAGAGGCAGCTAGGTTCTTCCTACAACAGTTTGTTCTATTTTTGGCGTGGCATTGCTATGAGGACGGGCCTCATACTTGATAATGTATGCTATTTGATAATAGTTTGAAGGGGATGGCAGCAAAAGTGGAAAGAGTTGAAATAAATGGTTAAAATGAACTTGAAGGATTACCTGCAGACTTTATTATTCCACTTATATACTGGATAAATTAAAAATTGAATGTGTCTGAAAGAAAATTTCCTTTTTTCTTTCAAAAGGCAGTTGATGCCTCCACCAGCCTTTCCAGTGACTGGATTAAAAACAGAGTCTGATGAAAGGAATGGGTCTGGGACCTTAACAGGGAGCCATGGTAAGTCAGGTGTAGCTGGGGGAACAGGGGAATGACTAAGACTGGTCCAAAGCTGTTAGTTTTCTAACCTGATGTTCATTCAGGTGTTTTATCCAACCTGTATAATCTACTGGCTAATGAGAATATTTTTATTTATACGGACAGCCTTTTATTTTCAACCAGCGTGTCTAGAAAAGAAAAGAGTCAGTCAACTTATATTTTATACGTAGCATCAAGTGACATTAAAACCGTAGGAAATACTAGTGTTGGTAGGTCATTTTAAAATTCTATTGCCTGTGTTTTCTGAATACCTAGAGGTAGTCTGATACAGACTTAAAGATTGAATCTTCTTTGTATTGGGAGCTCAGCCACATCTCCCCTCATAGTTCTGTTTGTCTGTAATGGTCAGCCTGTGGCTGTTTTGAAAAATGTTGCTTTTTAGCATCCCAGAACTCTATATTCTATAGAGGTACATGGGATCATTTTTGCTCTTTGCCTATAGTCAGAATAAAAATAAACAGAAGAAAATACATATTTTTCTTTTCTTAACTTCTTTTCTTTTAACTCTTTAAAAGGTGAAATATCAGCCCTCAGACTCACTTGCTAACTTTCCTTTTTTTTTTCTTTTTTTTTCTTTTTTTTGTGTTTCTTTTTTCTTTGTCTGTTTTCTTACATGGTTCTGGTGGATTCACATTTGCTGATGCTGGTGCTGTTTTTCGTGTGATCTTCAACGTTTTTGGGTGACCACTGACCCTGTGACCTCAAAATGGTGTCCAACTAACCACTTACAATTAACATCTTTTTTTTATTAACGAATTTATGGTATTTTTTTTTTTTTTTTTTTTTTTCTTGTGGGGAATGGGGTTGGGGTTGTTTTTCTCTATTCTAGATTATCCAGCTAAGAAGATGAAAACTACAGAGAAGGGATTTGGCTTGGTGGCTTATGCTGCAGATTCATCTGATGAAGAGGAGGAACATGGAGGTCATAAAAATGCAAGTAGTTTTCCACAGGGCTGGAGTTTGGGATATCAGTACCCTTCATCACAACCACGAGCTAAACAACAGATGCCCTTCTGGATGGCCCCCTAGGAAACAGTGGAACAGAGTTTTGACCTTCGATGACTCTTCGTAGCAATAATGCATGCATTTGATTTAACAAGACTCTGGGGCCTGTACTGGGAACCATCTTGGACCTGTGCAGAAGTTAGAGATGCAGTGTCCCTTTCTTAATTAAAGGGGTTCCATTCTTTTTAAAACATCCTTATTTCTGCAGTGGCATAGCATCTGTCAAAATTTACTTAGAATCACAAATTTGTCTCAGAAGCTTTTTAACAGTTGGTGAAATGTGCTTGTCCAACAAAGCATCCTAACAAGGTCATTTCCGTATACATTTTACCTGATCCAGCCTTTTCCAAATGACCTGCCCCAACTCTGACGTAAAGAAAGTTTTATTTGTATTTTACTACTGTTTGGTCAATTTTGATAATAACTGGTTACAGACAAAGCCTTACTATTTATTAGTGGGGAAATGATTTTAAGACTATCCTTTCTTTTCAGTACTTAATTCTAAGAGATTCTTATCCCTATTTCATTTTTGGATTCTTTCTGTTTTGGAATATGCCATTTTACTAACTTAAAACTTGGTTATAGCTGGATCTGGGATAGGAAAATGAAGTTATTTTTCAATGTGTGTTTTTTTTTTTTATTGGGATGATCCAAAGCTGGCACCTTCAGGAACATTTGTCTCAGATAGCCATTGCTGTTTTTATTGCCCTTCTAAGCTCCTTGTCTTCAGCTGGGTCAGAGAAAACTACTTGACTAAAACTGGTCAGAACTCATCACAGAAATGAAACACAGTGGTCTGTTTCTCTCAGAACTGGTTGCAGCTAAAACAAGAGATCTGACCACTTGCAATAGGATGGTGGACTTAGTGACTGAAATTGCAACTTCTCCTTTTTCTTGGCATTACAGGTTTTGCCAAAAGAACTTTTTGTATCAAATATTGATGTGTGAAAGTGAAGGAGCTAGTCTGCTGAACCAAGAGTAGTTTGAGATACTGAACTGTCATTTTTGCACATTTGAATACTTTGCAGGCTGGCTTTGTATAAACTTATCCTCTGGTTTCCTATATGTTGTAAATATGTAGACCATAATTTCATTATAAATAAATGTATAAATATTCTGTTTGTGGTTTCTCTTTTTCTTCCACAACCCATCTGCATAATGCAATTATAACAGCAGAAAAATTACATACAGACCCCAAAGTTTGCATATAGTTCCAAGAGTTTTATCATTGCAAAGTATACCCTTAAAGTCCAGATGAAAATTCTGAAGATCATTATGCTGGATATTTTCCATTTTCATATTTTAGTCTTTCAGGGTGAATGAAACAAATTTTAAAGGAAATATAAGCTATTCATGGAAAGACATTCTTAAAAAGGAAGAGTGGTGGGCAGAGGTTGCATCAGAAAAATTTTCTAGGATAAAGTTCATTCCTAGTACGTGTGCTACCTAAATAGAGGCAAATACGATTATAGTGCCTTCAGTTATTGCTGTATTTAATTCAAGGCCACTTATAAGCTCTTAAGTTTTACCTTTCGCTGCCGGAGAATAATAATACATTTGTTTAAAACAAAAAACCTGATTTTTGTATATGTAATATATCTTTAAAATACATCCGAAACGCTAGGATAACTCGAGTGTTGTAAACATCTGTCTTTGAGAATTAATCTTGATTTTGGGAGCCCAAGTCAATGTAGGTGCTCTTTTGGGAAAGTGCTTTTTCTGCTCCAAAGCAGTCATCTTTGGTAAACTTGATCTCAGTCCTGTGTTTTAGGGGGATGGAGGGGGGTGTGACCCTTTCCTCATTCACTGTTTCTGCATTATTGGGCCAAATTTTTTTTGTTTTCACAAGCAGCAAACATCCCTGAGTAAGTTACTCACTTTAGAGTTCACCGCGTGTCTTACACTCCTTTCTCTCGACTTTTGTCAAAATAATTTACTTTCTACTCATGACTTAACACCCTCGTATGTGAGTGCATACCTTAAGTATGGTACGTGACCAGAGGGAGGGCCTTCGGCGGAGAGTTGCATGATTCGGTTTGGGGACCTGGAAGAGGAGGTGTCCGGCCCGGAGAGGGCGGGGCCGGCCATGGGCGTCACTGGCGGCTCCGCCCCTCCGGTCGGATGCGGGCGCCAGTGGCGCCATCTTACTCGGCCGCGGGAGGGGTCACAGGTCAGAGCTGGAGCCTCGCCGCCAGTGAAGGAAGACAAAGTGGGCGATCATCGGACAGGCGGTGGCCTTCCTGTCCTGACGGGTACGAGCGGCAGGGCATCAGCTTGTGAGGCATGATGGCGGGCGGAGGAGCGGCTGGGGGCGGGAGGGGTCTCAGAGGAGAATGGGGAGGGGTGGGACCTCAGGGGTACGGCGGACGTGAGAGGACTTCGGCGGCCCAAGGGGCAGCTTCCCGTAGGTCCCCAAACTTCAGTTCCTCAATCGGCTGCTCTTTACTGTGCCGGTACCCCTGTCTGAAAAGAAATTCTCAATTTCTTTGTATATTTTTCTTTTTGGTAAAAGTCGTAAGTTGGAAAATCTGTGATGTGTGGGGACTGAACTGCCCAGTTCAGTCAGCGTGAGGATGTGGGGTTTCTTAGAGCTGCCGGAAAGGGCACAGTAGTGAGCCAGAGGGATAGGCCGGAGTGTGTATTGCAAGGTAAGTCAGTGGCTCTATACTGTCGTCACGGTGTCTCCATCCTGGATTAAATATTTCCTCCTTCCTTTCTAGGTGGCTTTTACTCAGGCAGCCCAAAGTTCCCCAAGAGGACAATGGATTCTGGAACTCGCCCAGTTGGTAGCTGCTGTAGCAGCCCCGCGGGGCTCTCACGGGAATACAAACTAGTGATGCTGGGTGCTGGTGGTGTGGGGAAGAGTGGTAGGTGACATTTTCCATTTGACAAGAAGTGAGGAGGAAAAATACTTAAAATAAATGACCCCTACCCAAACCAGATGGGATACTGGCTGTTGCGCAATGTTGATACTTAGGATTCTTTCTGTGGGTCACCTTCCTCAGGATTTTAACTTTCATTTCTTGCTTGAAGCCATGACCATGCAGTTCATCAGCCACCGATTCCCAGAAGATCATGACCCCACCATTGGTAAGTCAGATCATCACTTAGGTTTCCAAACGCACTCCGTAAAATTATCTTGGTGAATGTCAATTTTAAAAAACAGTTTCTAATTGTTTATATTTTGAGCCCTTTCTTGAATCTGATTCAGATTAATTTAGAAGCTAGAATCTCATAGCAGTTGGTAAACAACTGAATATTTCCTTTTTCCACACTTTATATGTACAGAAGCCATCTTTAGTCTCTGTCTTGTATTGAACATTTATGGGACAACTTTCTTTGTTGTATTTTTTTATGGTTGGTATACTGTATTGCCAGATTAAAGGAAAAACTTAAAGGCCACTTACGAAGGCTTTTCTTGCTGTCACTTCTCTGAGGGTCTGACTCGAGACTGTCTCTGGAACTATGAGTCAGCTGGTTTGAACTTCCACAAAAGGAAGCAGAAAAACAAGTAGAGCCAGCCTGCTGAACTCTTACAACCCAGACATGCAGAGCCTGGACTTCTTCCACTCAAAGGCCTTCATTTACTTCCTTATACTGGAAGTTCATTATATAATGATGTCTTCTTCCATGTCTTCTATACTCCTTAACTCTTGTTGGCAGAATGCTAGTAGAGTAAAAAAGTCATTTTGTTTGCTTTGCCTTTTTATTCTTTTAACTGCTATTCTCTGCAAAGACTGAGAGCATTCCTGTCATTCCTAAAGAATAAGGAAGCAGATTTGATTTTAAGAGGTTATATCCTAATAGAAAAATGGAGGCGGCACAGTGGCTCACACTCCCAGCACTTTGGGAGGCCAAGTCAGGAGGATGGCTCGAGGCTAGGAGTTCAAGACCAGCCTGGGCAATATAGGAAGACCCTGTCTCTACTAAGAAATTAAAAAATTAGCTAGACATGGTGGTATGCACCTGTAGTCGCAGCTACTTGGGAGGCTGAGGCAGGAGGATTGCTTGAGCCCAGGAGTTTGAGGTTGCAGTGAGCTGTGATGATGATACTACACTGTAGCCCAGGCACTGAGCGAGACCCTGCCTCCAAAAGAAAAAGAAAAAGAAGATGGGGATGGGGATGGGGATGGGGAAGGGCACAGAAAGTCTGCCATACTACTGTTATTTTCAGTATGTGACACCTTTTGCCATGATTCTAGGTCTCTAGGAAGGATTTCTGTTGGGTCAGGCCCCTGCTGCTCTGTTTTCCACAAAGCCAATGAGTGTTCTGTGGTAGCCCAACTTTGGATGTGGTCATTTTATACAGTAGATGATTCCAGGGACCGGGAAAAATAGAAATAGTTCTTGTTTTTTTTCATGTACTATATAAAATTTGGAACATTGTTTAGGGATTCAGACTATGGTGGTGAGAGTTCTAGGAATAAAATTGGTTTGGGGCTTAGGATAATTTACTGGAGAACTCCAGAAACATCTTTTCCTTTCTTTAAAGTAAAACTAAAATAGCTGTCCCTGGTGAGAGTTACTTTTTTTAATCAATCATTTTTTTCCCCAACTATCTACTCTCCTGACAATATTGTCTGATTCAACAGCGAGTACTCATAAGTTCTCTTGCGTTCCTGTTAGCAGTAAGTTTTAGGGTACAGTGATGAGCGAAAAAATACAGTGTCTGCTGCTATTGAGTTTACAATTTTGTGCATTTGTTTCCAAACTTTTCAAATTCTAAGAAAAAATTTTACACTGTAAACAGTATAAAAAGTTATGTGTGTATGCATGTATAAATTATACACAAAAGCACATATGTATGTGTAGCTAAAATTCATGAAACTGTATTTACTACAGTTTACATCTGGCATACTCTGGTAGTTTCTATTTTCATTTAGGTTTCTGCTTGTTTATTTTAAGGCTGGTCCCAACCACTTAAACTGATTTCACAACACAAATCCTAATGGATCATGACCTCTAGTTTGAGAAACATTGATTTAGTGGGCTCTTATCTTTGAGGAAGAGTCAGAAGCAAGAATTCAAGAAAAAATGTTAAAAGGAAATATATTGAGATACAAGCAGCAGTTTTTGAGTGATAGAAATATTGAGTGGGTTTTTTCTTTTTTCTTTTTCTGTTATTTTCCAAGGTTACTCTAGTAATATACATAAAATAAATTTGCTTTCATAAAGGAGAAATTATGACAATACGGATTATTTAGAAAATAGTAAAGTAAATCATGGTTTTTCTTTTTTCTATAGTATTACATTTTAATGGAACTATAGCATATGGTTAAGTACATAAGGCTTTTGGGTCCAGCAACCCTGTTTTAGGTTTTCTTTATGGGGTTTTTTGGTTTTTGTGGGTTTTTTTTTTGAGACAGGGTCTTGCTCTGTTGCCTGGGCTAGAGTGCAGTGGTGTTATCATAGCTCACTGCAACATCAGACTCCTGGGCTCAACGATCCCCCTGCCGAGTAGCTGTGACTATGGGTGCCCCCCTACCACACCCGGCTAATTTTTCTGTTTTTAGTAGAGACGGGGTCTTGCTATTGCTCAGTTTAGTCTCAAACTCCTGGCCTCAAGAGATCCTCCTGCCTCAGCCTCCCAAAGTGTTAGGATAATAGGTGTGAACCACTGCCCCTGGCCTAGCCTTGAGTTTTAATCTTGATTCTATCACTAATTAATTGCAATTTAGAGAAGACATTAATGTTTTAGAGTTTAATTTTCTTCATCTGTAAAATGGAGATAATATTGCATCGGATTATTGTGACTACTAAGTGAATTAATGTATATAAATTATTAATACTTAGTATAATGTCTGGCAGGTAGTAACTGTTTAATAAATGGTAAAATTACTTTTCTGAGCTAATATTTTTTTTTTTTTTTTTTTTTTTTTTGAGACAGAGTCTCACTCTTTTTTTGCCTGGGCTAGAGTGAGTGCCGTGGCGTCAGCCTAGCTCACAGCAACCTCACACTCCTGGGCTCAAGCGATCCTACTGCCTCAGCCTCCCAAGTAGCTGGGACTACAGGCATGCGCCACCATGCCCGGCTAATTTTTTCTATATATTTTTAGTTGTCCAATTAATTTCCTTTCTATTTTTAGTAGAGACGGGGTCTCGCTCTTGCTCAGGCTGGTTTCGAACTCCTGAGCTCAAACAATCTGCCCACCTCGGCCTCCCAGAGAGCTAGGATTACAGGCGTGAGCCACCGCGCCCGGCCTGAGCTAATATTTTTTAAAAAGACCTCTCAGAATCTTGTTTTAGCTCAGAATTGTAGATGAATTCTTCTAAACATAAGCTATGAATAAACTACAACGTCACTTATCTGAAAAAAACTGTAGTTCAAGACTCAGTTTATATGTCTAAAATGATTTAGCATACTTCCTAAGAAAATTTGAATTCTTAAACTTGGGTGGACTCTATTTCTCCATAAGATGAGTTTTTCAATAGGTATTTCTTCCTGCATTTATGAGTTTATGGTACACTTTTCTTCTCTCCTGTAGAAGATGCTTATAAGATCCGGATCCGTATCGATGATGAGCCTGCCAATCTGGACATTTTGGATACAGCTGGACAGGTATTAAATCCCAGAATGTTATGAGTAAAAGTTTTTTTACTCTAGTAAAGGGGAGGGGAAGGGTTCTGCAGAGAAGATCACTAGTTTCTCTCTCTTAATTTTTCATGCACTCTGACTCAGGATAGCAGGTAATCGACATGCCTCTTCTTTGATCTGAAATAAATAGCTAACGTGTGTGTAGTTCTAGGTTGCATCAATACATTAATGACTCTTGTATCCCTCTAGGCAGAGTTTACAGCCATGCGGGACCAGTATATGAGGGCAGGAGAAGGGTTTATCATCTGTTATTCTATCACTGATCGTCGAAGTTTCCATGAAGTTCGTGAGTTTAAACAGCTTATTTATCGAGTTCGACGTACTGATGATACACCTGTGGTTCTTGTGGGAAACAAGTCTGACCTAAAAGAGCTAAGACAGGTGAGGATAGAGAAGAAAATGCCACCTATCATCTTGTGGGATTAGTCGTTGTTTCTTGGTTTACAGATTCTTTTGTCTCAAAACAGAAAATAAGGCCGGGCGCGGTAGCTCATGCCTATAATCCTAGCACTCTGGGAGGCCGAGGCGGGTGGATCGTTTGAGCTTAGGAGTTCAAGACCAGCCTGAGCAAGAGTGAGACCCCGTCTCTACTAAAAATAGAAAGAAATTAGCTGAACAACTAAAAATATATATATATAAAAAAAAATTAGCCGGGCCTGGTGGCACATACCTGTAGTCCCAGCTACTCGGGAGGCTGAGGCAGAAGGATTGCTTGAGCCCAGGAGTTTGAGGTTGCTGTGAGCTAGGTTGACGCCATGGCACTCCAGCCCGGGCAACAGAGTAAGACTCTGTCTCAAAAAAAAAAAAAAATAGAAAATAAAAATTACCTTCTCTTTAACCTTGAAAATTTCTCTGTATCTACTAATTTGCTATTAGAAGTCATGTAATCCAGCCTCCCAAAATTACAAAAATCACTGCTATCTATTTGAGCACCTCCACACTTGAGGAGCTCTCTTTCTATTAAGGTAGCTCATTCACTTTTTTGGAAAGTTGTAATTGTTTTTCAGTGTTACCACTATAAATTTTCTCATGTTTATGCTTTTAAAGGTCACCAAGGAAGAAGGATTGGCTTTGGCCCGAGAATTCAGCTGTCCCTTTTTTGAGACATCTGCTGCATACCGCTACTACATTGATGATGTTTTCCATGCCCTTGTCCGGGAGATACGTAGAAAAGAAAAGGAGGCAGTACTGGCCATAGAGAAAAAATCTAAGCCCAAAAACAGTGTATGGAAGAGGCTAAAGTCACCATTCCGGAAGAAGAAAGATTCAGTAACTTGAAGGGAAGATACGAAATGTTTATCTGTGAACTGCAGTGCTTAATCAGAGCAGTCCAGTAACCTGCAGTAGTGAGCATGGTGCTTGCTCTTTCTCCTGTTATGACCATTATTTTAAAAGTAACTGATAAGAGGGACATGCCTACTAGGAGTTTTTAATGATGTGGCATTTAAAGTATTGTCTCAATTAATTCTGATTTGTTAACCTGGTGGAGCACTATCTTCTTTTAAATTGTCACATTAGAATTTGGTCTACCAATGTTTTGGGTTCTATTGCTGATATTAATGTAAATTGTTTGTACCCGGGAGAATATGTATACGATGTGTGTTTGACTAAGTTCACGAGGGGAATTTTTTGCACTCCGCATTATCCTTCAACTTCACTTTCCTGGGACTATCCCAGAGAAGGACCTCAGTCTTTTATTCACGTTGTGCTTCCTGGAGACAGAACAAAAATCGTGTAGGGAAATCAGGGCTAAAGAGCTCAGTGCTAAAGCTCAGCAGATAGCTGGGGGGCTGACTCCTATTGCAGATTATGGAGTGATGAGATTTGGGGAAATCAGGCTGTATGTTTGCAAGGACTTGGCTAGAAAAAGGTGGGATCAGAACAGGGTTTCCAGTACAAGCTTGGCTTTTCTGAGAAGTGCCCATTTGACTCACGTGCGCTGGGATGAGTGAGAAGACAGAAGCATATGAAATGCAATGGAGGTTTCTCCTGGGAAGTTATTTTACTCTTCCTTTCAGGGTTCTGCCTTTAAAAAAAAAAAAAACCTTCAAAGGTAAACATTTTGGGAATCACTACTGTATTACTAAATTCGTTTAATCTAAATCCTCAGTTGGGACAGCCATTGCCTTGTACAGGTTTATTTTTTCCCCACTGATGCGCATACCAATATATTTACATTACTTGCTTCCTCATGCTTTCCCTTACCTTCCCTGTACTCTTTAGAAGAGCTATACCTGGCAAAATGTTTTTTAGGCCCTTCATCAGACCAACTGCATTTTCCATACAGAAGAGACATCAGGAGTTTGAGTAAAATTGTGTATGTGCCTCATACAGTCAGTCACCAGACTCAGTGCTCTACGAAAATCTGTGGTATTTCTGTTTAATGAGTCAATCTCGAAGCTTTAAAATTCACATAGGTTGAGTTTCTTGTCTGAAGATTTCTTTACAAGGACTTTACTAAGTTCACCTCAGGGTTGTTTGAGCCTTGACAAAATTTAGCCTAAGAGATACCACTTTGCTCCTGTGCATAGTTGGGAAACTGTAGTCTAGGAAGAAACTGCTTTAAATATTGGTGGTGAGTTCTCTATTTTAAGATGAGAACTATTTTTTATCTGAACTCGTTATGTGTGGACAGTAAATGCAGAAGTACTGAGGGTAAAGCATTTATGTGTTGAATATTATGCGTCACTGAAGCAATGTTGGTATCCACCTGAAACTCTAACATGACTTTGTGTAGCACCTCCTTAAAAGTGCTCAGCTCAACTTTTTTCCATTTTTAGTAGAAACAGTAGGACAGGGTTGTTGTGCTTTTCTTTATAAACTAATGGTCAATGTTCTAGATTTAAAGAAAAGTCACTGTTGGAACTTTTTTAGCTCTGGATAGTAGTCCCTTTTGAAACTCTTGGAAACATATTTGCTACCAAATACAGTATGTTTTATGGTACTCAAGCCATCCACAAGTGAAAAACCCAGAATTTGATTCTGTATAGGACAAAAATCTCACAGGAACTATAGCACTTTGAAGCATGAAAATAGAAAAGAAATACAATTCGGTCATGACAATATTTCACCACATTTAAACTAGTTTAGTGCTTTTTAGTTTAATGCCTTAGCTTCTTATTACTCATGACTTAGGGAATTGTTATTAGCATCAAGCAAGGAATCGACAGCTGTATCATTATTCAAAATAGTCAAGGCAGTGGAGAACATCGCCAGAAAGAAAGATCTGCAAGACAAAAGGGAATTTGTATTGTACATAAGAAAACTAACAAATTCGTGTTTTTAAGACTATCACTGTCATATATTAGATCCTTGGATTAATTGGTCCATCAATTAGTATTGAGAATTCTATTCATGGTGCTAGGTAGTTTGAGAGGTATAATGTGTATAAGTCATAGCTCTGTTCTTAGTGATCCTATAGTGCAGGTAATTTATAAGCTCTAAATAATCAGCTTTATCCAATTTTAGGGCATTAAAATTAATTACTGCCTGGAACTTTGAAGAGAGAAAAATTCAGGGACAAGTTGAAAGGCACTGGAACTGTTCATGTCCATACCAGATCAGTAAATTATAAGATTCAGATGTTACTGTCTAGAATTAGCTGTTTAGAATTCAGAGGGGACATATGTTTTAACATTGTGGTATATTAATAAGAATTGGTCTACTGTGATTTTGGGGAGGGGGCGGGGAGAGAAAAATTTTTCACTTAATGCACTTGTGTATGAAGACAGTTTGTATGACATAATACAAATCTTTTAAAAAACTTGTTGGGCTTTTCCTTATCTGTGAGTGGGTAGAAATGTTTGGAATCATTGCAAAAGAGTCCTTTTAAGAAAATACTATGAGATTTTATATTCTTGAAAATATTGATAAAAAAAATTTGAGTGTCCATTGTGTGCAGAACACCTTTGGGAAATGCTAAGCAGCATGCCATGGAATCTCCTTTCACTCAAAGAGATTTTCCTCTTGGTGAGGAGACAGGAAAAACACATGGAAAATGACAGCACATTTGCCACCTGATCAGGAGTATTTAAAATCGTTTTAAGTATGTATACCAAATGAGAGAATGTGAGAGAATGATAATTCTTTACACGAAGGTCATTGCTTCTATCTCCACTACTGTAAGTGGGCACCAGTGTTGGAAGAGAGGACCTAGTTTGGACATTAAAGGAATGGATTTTTTGGTCATTTAACATTTTTTGAATGAGTAACTGTCAGTGTTGTCCACTATTGAAACACAGGGGTCCCGGAGGAGTGCCATTCCATTTTCTAATTAACCTCTGTTAGAATAGGTAATGAAATTACAGTCAAGAGTATTTATAAACCTCTTCCATTCACTAAGCACTGTTTTCAGAGCTGTGAGGGATTCCCAGGAATATGAAATAGGATTCCTGTTCAGAAACGTAAATAAAATGGGTGTATACGGGCAGTCCCCACATTACAGATGACCCGACTTAGGCATTCCATACTGACCAACGGGCTCCCAAGGCTCCCCTTAAGGATAATTTCTAATTAACTAAATTAGTAATTGAGGAACTAGTTACTTGCGCGCACATAAACAAATCCGCATGGTGTAAGCAGTTCACGGGCAGCGTCATTACGCTCGTGGTTAGTCTCATTGTTCGTATGGTCACTTACAAGCATCACTTTCATCTTAACTTTTTGATTTGATGTTGTGAGTCTGTTTACCCTTGTGACGATGCCTCCAAAGTGAAAGTCCACTGCAAGTCCAGATGATCCTGCAGCGAAGAGAAAGGTGATTCCAATGGGAATGAAAGTAGAAATAATGAAGTGTCCGTTTGGAGAAAGGCCAGACACCATCATTCATTTGGAAAGCATTAGGCTCCAATCGCTCAACTTTCAGAAGAATTATAAAGGATAAGTGAGAATAATGGAACTTGTGAAAGGCAGTGTTCTGATGAAAGCATCAATTATTACTAAACAGCATAGTGGATTAATTATTGAAATGGAAAGGTTATTGACTTGGTTAGAGGTCAATATAAGTGTAACATTCCTATTAGCCTAGCATTGATGCAACATAAAATGAGTGTTAACCTTTAATATTCTTTTTAAAAGTTTCTACTATCTCCTAACTAAACTTCTTGTATGAGTTCGTTTTTATGTTCTCTTTGAATTAAAAGAGCACATTAGTTTTTGTAACTTATGGTATAGGGGTATTTTATTATTATTACACTACTATATTATTATTACCACGTAGGAGCCATTATAGTATTGCCATTGTTATTATTACCGAATATAGGCTGTTCATCAGAGATCAGAGTTACATCCAAATTACACTTAAAGACGTTCTCAAGAACGTATCTCGCCCATAACCCAGGGACTGACTGCCTGTATAAAGCAATTAGAGATCAGTCTTAGAGTAGTAGGTTATATGCTTCAAACTGGAAATGTTCTAGGAATTCAGAAAAGGCAAGAGTTTGTTTGGCCTGTGACAGATGAGAGGAGCCTGACTCCTTAAGAGCTAATGGAAGAGGGGGCAAATTGAGCAGAGGTTGAATTTAACATGAGTGGAATAAAGAAAAGAAGATGAAAAGGTGTTATAATTTCTGAAGTTTCTTTTTTTTTTTTTTTTTTGAGACCGAGTCTCACTCTGTTGCCCGGGCTAGAGTGAGTGCCGTGGCATCAGCCTAGCTCACAGCAACCTCAAACTCCTGGGCTCAAGCAATCCTTCTGCCTCAACCTCCCGAGTAGCTGGGACTACAGGCATGCGCCACCATGCCCGGCTAATTTTTTCTATATATTTTTAGTTATCCAGCTAATTTCTTTCTATTTTTTTAGTAGAGACGGGGTCTTGCTCTTGCTCAAGCTGGTTTCGAACTCCTGAGCTCAAACAATCCACCCGCCTCGGCCTCCCAGAGTGCTAGGATTACAGGCATGAGCCACCGCGCCCGGCCTGAAGTTTCTTCTTATTCCTAGTTTTTATTGCTTTTTGTCAGAAAAATTTTTTCTTGTGTAAGTTTAGTAAACACTTTTTTTAAAGAGAGAGGGTCTTGCTATATTGCCCAGGCTGGTCTCAAACGCTTGGGCTCAAGAGATCTTCCATCTCAGCATCCTGAGTATCTGGGACTACCATACCAGGATAAGTTTAGTAAACTCCTGATAAATAATTGGTAGTGTTACATCTTTGTTACACCTCTTCCAGACTCAATCTTTTTTCTTTTGAGATGGGGGTCTTGCTATGTTGCTCAGGCTGGGATTATAGGGGCACCCCACTGCACCTGGCTCCAAACTCAATTTTGGGAAGAATGAGATGTATAGAAATTTGAAATCTTTACTTTTTAAGGAGTACTTGTTAACTTTTAAGGATTTAACTTTAAAAAATTGTTCAGTACTGAAAATGTTGGATTTGCAGTAATCCTGGATTTGCTCAGCTTCAAATTAATATTTATTTTCCAATTATTCTTCCCACATTTTATTCCTTAGCTGGAACTAAAATTTAGGTGCTATAACCATAAAGGGAAGTATTCATAGTTGGAAACTCTTGTTCTCTGATTAAAGAGATTATCACCCTGTCCTCAAAAGTGTGTCTAAATGCTCTCATTGCACAAATTAATTTTATCTTTCTCCCCACTAAGAACTGCTATGAAATAATTAGGCATAGCATGAAATTAGAATAAATAAAAAAATAACAACTGTGTCTGTATTTTGTAATAATCACAGAAAAGGCATACAAATTTTATTAACATGTACACAGAATCACCAAGTGATTACCCTATATTTGTATTTTGCTCAGAAGTTTCAAAAAGGTTTTTTTCCCCCCAGTGGAAATTGAAAGATGGATCTGTTGTTATTCTTCCTTGGTTAACTCTGTTTCACTGGTGTGCTATTCACCTGAAGAGAGAGACATTACCCTGACAAAAGAATACATTGAAAAGTCTAGGATTAAGTTGGTAGGTGGAATTAAATCATGAAGATTTCCCAAAACTATAGTTAGAATAGGAGAAGTGTGACTTAGAACAACAGAAAAGAATCATGTATATAGGACAATTCCAACATGGAGTTTGAGAGTGGCAAAGTCAAAGTTTTATTACGTTGTACGTGGAACGGACATCAAGAAGCAACTTGGGGTCAGTTAAAGGGTAAGAGCTAGGGTATAGCAAAAGACCAATAAGAGAGGGTTCGTTGGGTGGAAAGCCTTGAAAGTTGGTCTGAAATGTGCATGGTTCCCAAATACTTGCTTATTCTGGATCAGAAGTAGCTAGAGAGGCATTTTTTTTTTCTTATTTTCTCAGCTCAGCCTCTGGAAATTATTTTGAGTTGCTAGATCTCTGATAGGACCCAGAAATCTATATTAAAATAAACACATCCCCAAGTAATTCTGATTGCAGCCTTGCAGCCATCCCAAGATTAGGATTCACTGAGCTGGGCGATGCTGGAGTGTGTAGGGAGATCACGGATGCCTGCATAGAGCGGTGACACGGTTGTAGTTAACAGGCCGACAGTTTTAGTGCCTGTATACAAAGTGGTATAGGGAGGGGGAACAGCTGGGACGGAGCAAGAAGAAGGATGCTGTAGTGGCGTGCAAGTAAGGAAACAAGGGGGTTGACTGTGGCGACAAGCAAGAAAAATAAACGAATATTTTGTTATGAGAGAAAACAGTGTTAGGTCTTCATATCTGAGATATTCTGAAATTTCCAATCAACTTTTAAACACGAGTTGGCCTTGAAATGAAATTGCTGAAATGTTTTAGCTTTGTCTAATAATCCCTGCTTTAAAAAAAAAAAAAAAAGCCTCAACGAGCAGCTTTTACTTCAATACGTACATTCCTCAGCACACACAATCATGTCGTGAAGTCACCCAGTTTTTTGAACAAAAGCTGGTGGGGTGGGGACATGTCTCATTTCCTGCCCTTCCCCGAGCTAGTTATTGCTAGAGTTTATTACAGTTTGCTCTGAGCCAGAAGAAAGTCTTTAGCTCCAAAACATCCCCCACAAAATGCTTTCTCTAGTTTCCTTGCAGAGGAGTGTGTAGGTGAGGGGGCGGACGCACAGAAACTTACTGGCTTGTATGAAGGTGAGTCTAGATATCTGCTCAAATACACTGTAATCCAACATAAAACCTCTGCTGGCCGGGAAGGCATGCACGTCAATCTAGTCACTCAGAAGTTGGTCGTACAGTCCTACCCAAAACATTCTGATCACTCTTACTTTCATATCCTTAGACTCCTCGAGAGAATATGTGGGGCCAGGCACAGTGGCTCATGCCTGTAATCCCAACACTTTGGGAAGCCAAGGCAGGAGGATTGCTTGAGGCCAGGAGTTAGAGACCACTATCTCAACAAAAAATTTTTTTAAATTAGCTGGGCATCGTGTCACGCCTGTAGTCCCAGCTACTGAGGAAGCTGAGGCAGGAGGATCACTTTAGCCCCAGGAGTTCAAGACTGCAATGAGCTGTGATCACACCATTGCATTTCAGCCTGAGCAACAGAGTGAGATCTTGTCTCAACAATAACCAAAAAAAGAGAGAGAGAGAGAATATGTGGGTCTGGTTGCAGCTAATACACACCCACCACTACCACCAAAACAAAAACAAAACCCAACTTTACACCAAATTTCTTTTGAAACTCCAATTCAGTTAAGTAGAAAGAAGAGATAAAGCCTTTTCAAGCTTGCTTTAGGTCTGCTTCCCAGACCTGGGGAGCAGTTGCCTGCCTGCCTTTATTGAATACCTGCTGCGGGCTGGGCGCGGTGGCTCACGCCTGTAATCCTAGCACTCTGGGAGGCCGAGGCAGGCGGATTGTTTGAGCTCAGGAGTTGGAGACCAGCCTGAGCAAGAGCGAGACCCCATCTCTACTAAAAATAGAAAGAAATTAATTGGACAACTAAAAATATATAGAAAAAATTAGCCGGGCATGGTGGCGCATGCCTGTAATCCCAGCTACTCGGGAGGCTGAGGCAGGAGGATCGCTTGAGCCCAGGAGTTTGAGGTTGCTGTGAGCTAGGCTGACGCCATGGCACTCACTCTAGCCCGGGAAACACAGTGAGACTCTGTCTCAAAAAAAAAAAAGAATACCTGCTGCATACTAGGCACTGTGCCGGCATTGGGAATTCAGCAGAGAATAAAAACAAGCACACAGTTCTTGGAGTCTCAGTTCTGTTCTGCGAGCACCTCTCAGCGCAAAATCTGATGTGAGAAATTTGGATCAAATCGTAGGAGAGTGAGAAGGGGTAAGGGACAAATAGCAATTTCAACTGTTCCGTAAACAATAATTGAATGTTAGCTCGGAAAAATGCCTGAGAAGAGGCCGATTTGGTGTGAGTGAATGTACATTGTGAAAATGTCCAGTTTCATACTGTTGCAGGTGGCCCTCTAAAACATTCTTCAGGACTTTGGCATCAAAATCACGAGCATATTCAAATTTGCATTAGTTTCCATTAGGCTTGGTTTACATCTTTCTTTGAAATCTCCACCAGCAACGACGGTGGAACAATGCAGGTCCTGGAGTCAGACTGCCACGGGCTCCATTGCTTATGAGCTGTGTGAACCTGGAGCAAGTTATTTAACCTCTCTGGACTTCACTTTTCCCATCTGTTAAGTGAATATAATAACAGTACATATCCAACAGGGTTGTTGTAATTATTAAATGAGTTTTATTATGTAGGAAGTGCTTAAAATAGTGCCCAGCATTGG
Organism: Propithecus coquereli; assembly: GCF_000956105.1. Classification (NCBI taxonomy): domain Eukaryota; kingdom Metazoa; phylum Chordata; class Mammalia; order Primates; family Indriidae; genus Propithecus; species Propithecus coquereli. The sequence goes on from NW_012151840.1 coordinate 2,171,354, forward strand.
TAAACATTCAATCCATGTTAGCTATTTTCGCTATTATTATTAAAAAGAAAATGATAGGGGGATATTAGGGAGATGTTGGTCAAAGGACACAAAATCTCAGGAGGAATAAGTTCGAGGGATCTCTTGTACCACATGGTGACTATAGCTAACAACGATGTATTGTATACTTGAAAATTGCTAAGATTAACTATTCTCATTTTTAAAAATTTTTTATTTTTATTTATTTTTTTGACTAGTCAAGTGCAGTAGTGAGAAGGAGGGAAGAGTAGAACAAGGAGTTCAATCTATAACTGACTGTGTACAATCAAGTGAGATAACTCTCTACCTTTGGACCAGCCTTAAGTGTTCTCACCACCAGTAAATAACTATGTGAGGTCATGCATATGTTAATTAGTTTGATTTGGCCATACCACAGTGTATGTATATTTCAAAACATCATGTTGTACACCATAAATATATATGATTTTTATTTGTTAATCTAAAAAATAGGAAGAAAAAAGAAAGAAAAAAAATGAGTACCTCCATATGGCCCTTATCGGAGCTTTTCAATTAGATTGAGTTGTTTTGTTTTGCTTTGTTTTTGAGATGGTCTTACTCTATCTCCTGAGCTAGAGTGCATTGGTATCATCACAGCTCACTGCAACCTCAAACTCCTGGGCTCAAGCGATCTTTCTGCCTCAGTTGCCGGGATAGCTGGGACTAGAGGTGTGCACCACCACGCCTGGCTAATCTTTCTATTTTTTGTAGAGACGGGGTCTCGCTCTTGCTCAGGCTGGTCTCGAACTTCTGAGCTAAAGGGATCCTCCCACCTCTGCCTCCCAGAGTGCTAGGATTACAGGCGTGAGCCACCATACCCGGCCTAGATTGAGTTTTAATATAACATTTGAGGTGAATTACCATCTCCCCAGGCTTGAACACAAGAGCAGTTAATGAGTTCCCAGGCTTTTCTTCAAGATTTTCTGTCAGCACATCTAATCCTGGCCTGTCGAGCCTTAAGACCTCCTCTAGGACTTTGTCCCAGAAGACCAGTCAGCATTTTGAGCATTTCTTAGAGGTGCTCAGCTGTAATACTAGTATATACAGTATTAAGCAATTGGGATGCTCATCAGTTTACTCTCTTATAAAAGTTATACTGATTAAGAATAGATATTTTCTTAGCTTTCTGACAAATGACGTGCTACATCTAAACTTACGTTGTTCTTGAAGCATTTAAAGAGGACTCCAAGCACTAGCCTATTCACCTTTTTAGACCACAAGGTATGGGGGAGGGACGAGATCAGTGTGTGAACCTTACTAGGTTGGCGACTCTTTTCTGAGAGTATATTATAAAGCAATCACATGAGAAAGCATCTTGGAATGAGAGGTACTACAGGAAACAATGTACAATAGTCCCCCTTAGTCGTAGGGGACACATTCCAAGACCTCAGTGGATGCCTGAAACTGCAGATAGTACCACATAGTATGTGTATCCTACACATACTATGTTTTTTTCCTACACATATACACCTGTGATAAAGTTCAATTTATAAATTAGGCACAGTAAGAGATTAACAATCTAAAAATAAAACAAAACAATTATAACAATATACCTTTTTCCCTCACCCAGTTCCTGGGCAGTCCTAAACGGTCTAAAGATAATCTCATCCTCCTTGTCAATGTTTGGTTCAGAAGTGACCATGTGACATATTTTGGATCAGCAAGACTAGAGGAGAGAATTGCTAGAGGCTTCTGGGAACTTATTCTGGGAATAAGACTACCTTATTTTTCTGGGAGCGGTCCTGAAGCAATCTCTTCTTTCCATCTGGAAGTGAATGAGGAAGCCAGGAGCCCTGGGAGCGGCTCATCAGATGAAAGCCTCAGGATGAAGCTAACATTGAACGCCAGAGTGGGCCCACAGAAAGAACTTGAGTCCTTGATAGTATCAGTGACCTTTTGCAGAAGTCAACTCTGAAAAGCTTGCCTTGCCTTTGGACTTCCAGTTAGGCGAACCGACACATTTTCTTAATGTTTAACCCAACTTGAATTGGGTTTCCTATTAATTGTACCCAAAAGCATCCTGAGTGCCAACATACTCTTACTATTCTTGTTATATGGTCATGTTGTTATTTAAGACTGTCACCTATGAAAAAGTAATACACAAAATTATATACACGCCCTGATTGCAATCATAAGGTAGTTAAAACAAATTGAAAGATGTGCCAAAATTAGCAACACTTGCCTCTAGATGGATTTTCCCATTTCTATGACTTGTACTTTATTTTACATATTTTCTACATTGACCCAGAGTGATGTATCAGGGGAAAAAATGTACAGGAAACAAGATTAGAAGACAAAATGGTTGTTAAGATTTTGGAATCTCGATTATTTTTTCTCTTCTCTGTTTTCCAATTTTCTTATAATGTGCTTATATTAGTTTTGTAATTAAAAAATGTTTTTTAGTTCCTTCACTGAAACTTTAAAAGAGCAGGGACTGGTTCTCCTTCTTTCATACTCTCTTCCTCTCACAGGGAGGATAATTTACATAGGACAGAAAATACGAAAAATGAATCATTCCAGACTTTAAGGCACGCAGAGAAATCCATGAAGAATAGTTGCAAGGATCAGATTACCTTAGTATATTACCTCTAAGTGTTGCATTGACCTGTGTTCCTTTTTTTTTTTTTTTTTTTGAGACAGGGTGGCTTTGTTGCCTGGGCTAGAGTACACTGGCACAATCATAGCTCACAGCAACCTCAAACTCCTGGGCTCAAGTGATCCTCCTACCTCAGCCTTCTTAGTAGCTGGGACTACAGGTGCATGCCACCATGCCCTGCTAATTTTTTTATTTTTTGTAGAGACAGGATCTCACTATGTTGCCCAGGCTGGTCTTGAACTCCTGGCCTCAAGTGATCCTCCTGCCTCAGCCTCCCAAACTGCTAGGATTATAGTACAGGCATGAGCCACTGCACCCAACCTGTGTTCCTTTTCCTTTAGAACATTTCCCAGTTTGTAGCCATACATTTATTAGTTTGATTATTTGATTAATACTGTCCTCTGCTAAGCTCCACAAGAACAGGACTCTTCCTTATCAATGTATTGTATCTTCAGTGCCTGGCATATAGTAAACACTCAATAAATAAGTATTTGTTGGCTAGTAAATGAATGAATGAAAGAAAAGAATTGGCTAGTCTCAGGATTGCTTTTTGGGATAAACATTTCCAATTAAAGAGCAGGCTAACTTTCAACACGAAAACCATCATCTCTCCTCAGATGGTTATGGTCTTAGAAGTTACATGTCAAGAGGAAAACAGAAGCTGGGAATGGTGGCATGTGCCTGTAGTCCCAGCTACTCGGGAGGCCGAGGCTGGAAGATCACTTGAACCCAGGAATTCAGGTCCAGCCTGGGCAACAGAGTGAGATCCCATCTTTAAAAAAAAAAAAAAGGAATACAGAAAGACTAGAACAAAGACTAGAACAAGCAGTGAACCAAGTCACCTGTTAAATGAGAGTCTCCAGGATGGGAGCCTGGAATCTACGTTTTTCCACAAGTGCCCTGGATGATTCTGAATCAGGTAATCTGGGGACCACACTTTGGAAAACGTGCCCTAGACCACCCTTTTATAGTCTGATCATTAACTTCATTCATAGTCACCCAGCTTCCGAGAGAATCATGCTGACATCACTGTACCTATTTAATGTGAATCGGTCTTTATTTTGCACTGCGTGGTGCATTAAACAAATTCAACATACAAGATAGCATTACATATTGTAGGTTAGCATTACAGCATTATGCAATTTCACACAATTCATGTTAGCTTTTTCAGTTTTTTCTTTTTTAATTTGACACGTTTATTTTTGAGTTTCATTTTTACAAGAGAAGACACAAGGTAAAGAAAGACAACCACTTCGGAGAGGGATCTTGGTGAGGGCAATGTCACTGTCAGGGCCATAGTAAAAGCCTTCCAAGAAAAGGGACTTGCATTATTCCCTCTCCTGAGCAAGCCACCCCTGTCCCACAAACCAGTTCTGTCTGTTTTCATATCTAGAGCACTGTCCGTAAACATGTACATCTTGGCTGTGCTCCACTGAGATGAACTGAAAGAGGAGTTCATAAAGGGGCTTTTGTTATTAAGAAAAACTCTTGTCTTCCCAAAGGAATCAAGAGATCCACAGAGAAGAACTGACTCTTGGAAAATCAGAAGTGACCATTCCCTAACCTATTCCTGACCACGAACGAGTGCCTTGTGCAAAAGCTAGGATGTGACTCTCTTGTCTTTCAACTGACTCTTAGCAGGAGGCATTTCTCCGCCACTCTTACCGGTTAGCTCTGGAAAGAACCAATGTGAAAGCCAAAGTCAGCTAAGAAACTTTGGGACAGCAAAGTCAAGGGCACGATGGATCAGGCCTGAGGTAGGAGGGAGGAACCTTGGGCTGTCCAGCTCTTTGCCTTTTCCTGGCAAAGATACTGAGGCAGCTCCTACAGAACTACTGGTTCCTCCCCTGTCACCTCACCACCCCCTGCTCAGTAGACCCAAAGAATGCAAGGGATAAAGCTGCAGGGAGATGGGGAAGAGAGGAGTGGGGTGAGGCTGTTTTCCCAGACTTTTGTCAGGAGGAGCTACAGAGGCACACACAGCAGGGCAAAGACCAGACTATCTCCACCTGTTGCTTTGCATTGTTTCTGGGAAGGAAGCAAAAGCATGTTGCTCAGTGATTTCTGATCTTTAGACATTAAGGCGATGAAGAGGAACCATTTAGATTTTTTCCTAACGGGGCTTCAGAATGCTCCTGTCAGATTTACATTAAACTAGCTCCAAATGCATTTTTAGAAAACAAAAATTATTTTTTTCTACGTATGATACAGTATTTACATTTCATGGGGTATAGAACAGAGACTAGTGGTGTGATCCCAAGTGATGGCAAGATAGTGAGTCAGATTATGGGGGAATGGAATTGACAGGGACAAGAACAGAGAGTGGGCTCTGTGCCTGCCCAGAACTGCTCTGCACTGTCAAGAACATGGGTTAAAACAAACCAAAAGGATGGGGGAGAGCAGACTGGTTTTAAATCCACAAGAGCTAAGGGAACACCAAACGCAAGATCACCACCCTCTCCATGGAGACTCAGTTTTTCAACTCCATTCTCAGAAGCAACTTAGAAAGTGATGTCCTTGTATGGAAGTGGACACTTCAATTTCAGGTCATCTTTTGGGCCCTGAATCAAACTGGGTGCTTATTTGATTGAGTTCCTCTTAAGGCTAGCAAAAATATCTACTGCCTATCCAAGCTTACCTATGGTCCATGAAGTCTCTGCCATCTGAAAAATCTCAACATTGGAGACACAACTAAGCTATGAGTAAGGAAAGTTGAATTCTAATCCCAAGCAAGATACTGGATCTCTCTCAACCTCTATTGCCCAGTGGCAGAAGGAGGATTTCACTGAGGTTCCCCCATCCCTCTACCACGTCATGGAGGCTCACAAATTCCAAGAACTATGCTTTTTGTTTTGAGGGAAAAGATGTTCTGAAAGAATCCAACTTACCTTTGTTATTCAGTTAGTCACACTGTTATTTTTTTTAAGAGCCATTAGAAAAATTCAAGGAGAAAGAATAATTTCTGAGGCCTTTTTCATTCTAACATTATTACAACATCTAGGCCACTTGGGAAGACGCTAAACCCTCTCCATAGTCAGCGTTTGCTGAAAAAACAAAGGCCGATGTAATCCTTCAAACCTCTGATGACCTCCAACCCCTCAACCAGTAAATGGTTGTCACTAACGTAGATAACTGCAAAGAGGGATGGCAGTCATCTCTTGTCTCCCCTCCTTGTCGTTCTACATGAAAACAGCACTTGCGATCAGCTGGACATGTTCATTGGTACTATCCTACAGCTGAATTTGAAGTCTCCAAAGCTCCTTTTAGAGAAGTCATCTAGTTTCATAAATCCAAGTTCTACCTGCTAAGTCCGATGTGTTCTATGTGCTTCATTGGGGCTACCAGCTAATCATAAACTGCCCTTTACCCCTTCATAGCAGGAGGGATGACAGAAAAAATACCCCATTTCTCAATTACTCTTTTTCCTGCAAACCCTGCTTATCCATCCCACCTGTTTCTTGGCTTACTACAGACCTCTAGACTTTGAGCTCAGCCAAAGAGCAAAGGTGTAAGAGGTGAGAAGAAGAAAGATGGGAATGATGAAAACATGAGGTTTTACAAGAGCAAAATTTTCTTCTGCAGAGGTGGGGAGTAGAAGTAACTCTCCAGAGAAGCCCAACAAAAAGAGGCCAATTTCAGCAAATACAATTCAGCACAAAACACAATTCTCATGGATTAAAATCTGCAACTCGATATTGGCAGTTAGGCTAATTTCTTCAGTTTGTATTAGACATGCAAGTATAAGGTTACATGGTTATATATAGACTTGTAGGGGTCTTTCCCTCTCTTTTTTTCCCCCATAAAAAAAAAAGAATTTCTAGTGCCTTGCAAATGAGAAAAAAAATCATCATCGCTAAGAACTGATCTGCAGCTGTGGTCATGTGGGATGTTCTTTGTGGGATTTGTTTTGTAAGAAATTTTCTTCTACAACTAAAATGAGGTTTTGAGTCCGCTTCTCCGTCATCTCTCTCCCCGCCACATACCTCCCCAGCCTGACCCCGGGAGTGGAGGCGAGAAGAACAGGATTAGTACTCGCTCAGACTGTGCCACTTGGCCACAGGTTTGCGGGGGCTGTCGCAGACCTCTCTCCAGTGTTCGGCACCACTGGCTGTGACACTGTGTGCCCCCAGGATCAGCCTCCCCACCACCTCATTCTTGGTGGTGCGATCGAAGTCGATGACAAGGAACTCGATGCTGATGTCAGGCAGGAGGTCAGTGGGGATGTCATAGATGAAAGATTCATTGAAGACTGGGTTCAAAGTGCACTTCTTCACATGGGTTTTCTTCTTGGCTATGCGCTTTCTGCCGTAGTAGACGTTCACCTTGACGTAAGGATCTGGGGCCCCCAAAGAGATAAAAAAAAGAGAGAGAGACAGGCCTATGACACAGTCCTCTCCTATATAATGGTGATTACATATTGGGAAGGGGGGCTCTGTTGTTCCTATCTTTGGTGGCCACCCCCATGTGGTCTTTAGTGATTGCACAGTAAACGTACACTGACTATATGTGAGTCTGCCTGCCTGGACAAGGGGCCAAGGAGACCAAGCAGGAATAGACTAGAACAACTTTTCAAGTCATGTCTGAAGAAACCCCATGATACCAAGAAGCATTTTCAAGGGCACAGGGACTAACCAATGCCTGCAGTCTTTTTGAGAAGGCTCACCTGGAGCGAGCACTCAGCACCTGGCATACATATTATTTAGGATACCTCACTAAATGTAAAGACCCCGTTTGCACAAAGAAAACACCTCCCCAGCTCGGGAAATCTACGGGGCCTAGATATTCATCAGAAGAGAACGTAGACAGAGTGAGGAACAGGCGAAAGTGAAAGTGGCAAGAGATCCTGAAATGCGTGGGTATGTCTGGGCCACAGACAAGGAGCTGGGGGTGGTTCAGTCAGAAATAGGTTGAAGTAAATAGCTGCTACCTGAGAGACCGGTGATATCCATCTTCGGCAAGTGTCTGGCTTTGAGGACAACCACTGTCATTCTCTGTGCCACAGGCTGATATGACAGGGACACCTGGAGCTCCCCTCTGCTGATGCACTTCTGTGAGGAAGAAACAATAGGTGAAATCCTGGCAGAGGAAGCAGGACACAGCACAGAAAGCGTGCAAAGAGTGGGAAGAGAGTCTGGAGGAGGAGAAGGGCAGGATAAGGAGTCTGTAGGAAAGATGTTCTCCCCTGTAAGATGTTCCCATTCTATTTAACAGGGAGAGGGAAAGGAAGCATTATAATCATAATTCTGGTATTGAATAAAATCATTTGCATGGAGAGGCAGCATAGCCTTATATTTGTGAACATGGATTCTGGAGCCAGACTGGCCTGAATTCAAAACCTGACTGCTATTTCTTTTTTTTCTTTTCTTTTTTTTTTTTTTTTTGAGACAGGGTCTTGCTCTGTTGCCCCAGCTAGAGTGCAGTGGTATCATCATAGCTCACTGCAACCTCAAACTCCTGAGTTCACAAGCCATCCTCCTGCCTCAGCCTCCCGAGTATTAGAGGGGGGGGAACCGCCATGCCCAGCTAATTTTTCTATTTTTGGTAGAGATGGGGTCTCGCTCTTGCTCAGGCTGGTCTTGAACTCCTGACCTCAAACGATCTTCCTGCCTCGGCCTCCCAGAGTGCTAGGATTACAGGTGCGAGCCACCACACCTGGCCCCCTGACTGCTATTTTTTATCTATGACCTTGGACAAGTAACTCAACATCTCTGTACTTCACTTTCCTCATCCATAAAATGGGAATAAAACATAGTACCTACCTCATAATATTATTAAGAGGACAAAACAAGTTACAATGCGTAAGTCGCAATGGCACCCACCACACAGTGCGCACTTGAAGTGCATTCTCTCCTATTCTTTCATTCGGTTCTTTTTTTGGGGGGGGTTCTTTTTTCTTTTGTTTTTTATTCAGCATATTATGGGGGTACAGATGTTTAGGTTACATATGTTGCCCTTTCCCCGCCCCCCCAAGTCTGAGTCATTTGGTTCTTGTGATAAAAAAGTTTTGAAGACTGTATGGTGGGAGGTTGGAAACGTGGGCTTGAGTCTTAACTTTGCCACTTACTCACTACATGGTCTCGGGCAAGTCCCTGAACTTTCTGGAGCCTTTTCTTCCATTTTGCAAGGTGAATATCAACACCTGCTCTGCCTGCCTCCGTATTTGCACTTCAGTGTGTTTTCTCCAGCCAAGCCGGCTTCCTCCCAATGCCCTGATCTTTGTTTCCCATTTTTTTTTTTTTTTTTTGAGACAGAGTCTCACTCTGTTGCCTGGGTAGAGTGCAGTGGCGTCATCACAGGTCACTGCAGCCTCAACTCCTGGGCTCAAGCGATCCTCCTGCCTCAGCCTCCAGAGTAGCTGGGACTACAGATGCATGCCACCATGCCAGCTAATTTTTTCTATTTTTGGTAAAGACAAAGTTCTCATTCTTGCTGAGGTTGGTCTTGAACTCCTGACTTCAAGCGATCCTCCTGCCTCAGCCTCCCAGACTGCTAGGATTACAGGCGTGAGCCACTATGCCCAGCCTGTTTTCCCATTTTAAAATTTTATGCTAGGCTCTATTTTGAGCTTAAAAAAAACTCTAGATCTCTAAGAATACTTGAAGCAACATTTCGATACTCACTACATGCCAGGTGCTGGGTTCCAGAGCTGATGGGACTCAGTTCTTGCTCCCAAGGAGCTTATTGTGCAGCGGAAGAGACAGAGATGTAAAGGAACATGTACTTGCCAGGGAAGAAAGAAGCCTGTCTAAGTGCTCTGGGCACCCAGTGGAGGCGGGGCCCGCTTTGCTGGGAGATTCAGGGAAGGCTTTGCCAGCTGACGCCTGGGCCCAGTTGATGAGTAAGAAACCAGGACGCGATGGGCAGAGAGTATCAGGTGGAGTGACGGGAGTGGCTGGTACAAAGGCGTTGGGTTCTGAAAGGGTACACTGTGTTCAGAGAGCACTGAGAGGTGCGTGTGCCCAAAGTTGGGGTGTCTGACAGGAGGGGTGGTCAGGAAGCTGGGGAGGTGGGTGAGGCTAGGTAGAGGGCTGTGGGGGTGCTAACAAACCCGCAGAGCCAGCCGCACACAGGCAGGAGGAGGTCTGTAAGCTTAGGAGTGGCAAACTTATTGTCATTTTATTAAATTGAATATGACTTTAGGGGAAGCTGGAGAATGAACTAAAGTAGAGAAAGACCAAAGCCAGAAGGCTGAGTTATGAGGCTGCCCCAGCAGGCTGAGGAAGCAGTGATGGCCACTGGATCTAGGGCTGTGGCAGAGGATGTCTCAGGCAGAACTGTCAGGATTTTCTCGGTCTGGGGGGCTAACTGGATGTGAAGCGCAGGGGAGAGGGAAGAAAGGGAGGACTATTTCTTGTGTTTCTAGCTTAGAAAGTGGGGATGGGGCCGGGTGCGGTGGCTCACGCCTGTAATCCTAGCACTCTGGGAGGCCGAGGCGGGCGGATTGTTTGAGCTCAGGAGTTCGAAACCAGCCTGAGCAAGAGCAAGACCCCGTCTCTACTAAAAATAGAAAGAAATTAATCGGACAACTAAAAATATATAGAAAAAATTAGCCAAGCATGGTGGCGCATGCCTGTAGTCTCAGCTACTCGGGAGGCTAAGGCAGGAGGATCACTTGAGCCCAGGAGTTTGAGGTTGCTGTGAGCTAAGCTGACGCCACGGCAGTCTAGCCCGGGCAACACAGTGAGACTCTGTCTCAAAAAAAAAAAAAAAAAGAAAGTGAGGATGAGGCTGGGACAAGGAAAGCAAAATGAGGCAAGGTTTGAGGAATTTAGAACGTAAGTTAAATTTGGTGGGACAAAATCATTCCTCCACTATCAAACCTTATTCCTTGTATTCTTCAAAGCCCCAAAGAAATGTCACCTACTCCAGGACTTAGATTGAGCAAAAATAGACTATACTTATGACCAGCCTTATATAGACCGTACACCCACGAAAATGACTTATTATGTACTTGTTAAGTGCCAGGCACTCTGCTGGGAGCTAGGGCTGCAAGGATGGACAATGAGGAATCCTGTCCTTAAGAAGTTCCCAGGCTAGTTCACGCTCTGCTCAGGTATGTGTGATGCAGGAAAGAATGACAGCAAATAAGCTAATTAGCTTATCAGTGAAAAACGAGAAAACAAGCCTAATAGTTTGGGCTTTGACTGTAAGCCTTAAGTTATCTCAAGGAATGAAACTGATACTATTTCACATGATTTTGTCTTAAGTCAACATTTCATCCCAGGAGCATACGGAAATGCCTCTCAGAGGGCACAGAACATGACTCACTAAAGTTTAAACGTGGTCCTTAGCTTTTGAAATTGAAGTACAAAAGGGAATAGACTTTTAAAAAGATTTTCATGGTTTTTCTGTGCTAGGTTGAAGCCCCACATTTTGTCTTTACCCATAACATGCATATTGTCAGCTCTTAATTGTATCCGTGGGAAGTACCCGCAGGCAGTTTAACATTGCAGGCTGTTGCCCTTGCCAACCAGTGCACTTCTAGGCTGCTTCCTTTTGCCAAGCGTCCAAATACGATCAGAGAATATAAACTCATTTTTACTGTTAGCCACAACCAAATGGAAAGTAATCCCTCATGAAAAAGGAAATCAAATGCCTTCCAAAACATTCAGAACTGAACACTGTAATGCAGTAGCCACTAGCGACGTGTCTATTTAAATTTTAAATTCACTAAAGTTAAATAAATTGAAATTATAGTTCCTCAGTCACAGTAGCCATATTTCAAATGCTTAATAGCAACATGTGGCTAGTAGCTACCATATTGGACAGTGCAAATATAGAACATTTCTGTTACCATTGGACAGCACTGATTTGAAAAGAACTTTTGAATCAATTTGGCCACTGCCCCCTTTCATTTGCATGAATAATGAAATGTTAACTAGATTTGATATCTAGTTATGGAGCCATCATTGAATACTATTTAAATATTAAATATGCAGTCTTTAAATATAATTCTAAGTTTATATACAGGAGAGGGATAGGTGAGGAGAAAAGGGAAACTCGATTTAAAAGCAAAGTTTTATTTGTAAGAATAACATGTTTTTTTTAGAGATAGGGTCCCTCTCTGTAACCCAGGCTGGAGTGCAGTGGCACAATCATAGCTCACAGCAGCCTCAAAAACTTAAGGCCCAAGATATCCTCATGCCTCAGCCTCCCAAATAGCTGGGACCACAGGCATGAGCCACTGAGCCCAGATCCTATTGGTAAAAACAAACATTGATTACAAAACTGTAGCTTAGGTTTCCTGATTACTTGTTTAAAACTCTGTTTCCTAGCTGGGCGCAGTGGCTCAAACTGTAATCCTAGCACTTTGGAAGGCTGAGGCAGGAGAGTTGCTTGAGGCCAGGAGTTGAAGATCAGCCTGGGCAATATAGCGAGACCCCATCTCTACACAAAATTAAAAAAATTAGTCAGGTGCGGTGGCATGCACCTGTAGTCCCAGCTACTAGGGAGGCTGAGGCAGGAGGATCATTTGAACCCAGGAGTTTGAGGTTACAGTGAGCTATGGTGACACCACTGCACTCAAGCCTGGGTGACAAAGCAAGACCCTGTCTCCAAAAATTAAATAAATAAATACACTCTGTTTTCTAAATTATCCATTAGAGCAAAGTTTTCCTAATCAAAATTCACAAGCCCCTTCTCTAGTTCTTTGGGAAAGCAGACAACTTCTGGTTACCCTTTTAATTATTTTCTCCCCTAAAGTCACTCCTCAAGCAACTGTTCTCCATCTGATCCCCTCTTTCACCTTTGGCCATTTTATGTGGGCAGAATGCCCATCCCCATTCAGCTGCCCCTTTGTGATGCCCAAGTCTATAGCCACAGCACCACCTGAATGCTACTCCATTCTGCATTGAAGGCAGTTTAATGTCGTTTCCTCATTCCCCCTCCCTTTCCCTTTCTACCCAATTCCCATTCCAAATAGTACCATCAATGGCTCTTTCTTTTGAAAGAGCCATTGAGGGCTGGGAGCGAGCTCTGTTTCCCAGCCCCTCGGCCTAGTGCAGCAAAGACCCTGTTGGGGGGCAGGCAAGCAGAAGGACAAGGGGGAGAAAGGGTTTTATCCATGCCTGACAGAGCTGGAGGGCTTTGCTCTCAGAGAGCAGGCTCCTTTCTCCCTCAGTTCAACAGAGGAACAGGAGCAGTGGCCCTAAAGAACACATTCAGATGAAAGAAATGCTTGGGCGAAGGATAAGTCTATTTTCCTATAATTAGCAGAGCCTCTTTCAGAGTCATTGTCTAGCCATAGAGACCTTGCACCAGGTGGACCAACACACCTCAATAAACCTTTCTTGGGGCCACCCCCACCCTAAATCACAACCTTGGGAAAACAAAAGAAACAAAACCTTAATGTTCAACCACATCCTCCTTTTTGCTCCCCCCATACACATACGTAACAACTTTCTTAATTGTTTCTGGAAAATTGACGTTCCTTCTTCTTTTTCTCTTTTCAGCCCCAATGGCTAGACTGGGTGACCTCTCAGGTCGTTTGTAAGTCTGAGATTTTAAGAATCCTCCCATGCCATGACCACTGTCCCAGGTCATCACCATGACCTGAAGAAGTCAGGAGGAGTCTAACAACTCTCCATTATCCACTTTGTCAATCAATTCTTTCCCACTGTCTCCTCTTTATCCCCAGACCCTCTCTGCAATGCCTCCCTTCTCTTCATGGGGAATTTATTATGGGAATGTCAATTTACTTTCATTTCCATCTGAGTAAAATATTAGAAAAAAAGCTGCCACTAAAAAAACAAATAGTTCTAAAGTCCAATTCAGAGATTTTGCATGCTACAGTTTATAGTGTGACCTTCCTTCACTAACAATCAAGGGTTAATTTTTAATGCTTCTTAAATCTTGTTTTTTTTTTTTGTTTTTTTTTTGAGACAGAGTCTCACTCTGTTGTCCGGAGTAGAGTGCCATGGCGTCAGCCTAGCTCACAGCAACCTCAAACTCCTGGGCTCAAGCAATCCTACTGCCTCAGCCTCCCGAGTAGCTGGGACTATAGACATGAGCCACCAAGCCCGGCTAATTTTTTCTATATAGATTTTTAGTTGTCCAAATAATTTCTTTCTATTTTTAGTAGAGACGGGGTCTCGCTCTTGCTCAGGCTGGTCTCGAACTCCTGACCTTGAGCGATCCACCCACCTCGGCCTCCCAAAGTGCTAGGATTACAGGCGTGAGCCACCGCGCCCGGCCTGCTTCTTAAATCTTTCTATATATTCATAAGAGCTGAGAGTGCAGTCCCTATATGACCCCATTAGCCTTCACGATCCAGCCTGGAGAGATATTAAGGCCCAGAGAGAATAACTGCTTGCCCAGGGTCAGGCAGTAAAATGGACAGAGGTGGAAGTGATGACCAGTCCTGGCCTTCTTCAACTGGACCACACACTAATAAGGAGAAGGACAGAGATGAATTTTCTGCTAAAGGCCAGGAAATGCAGTTGGGGTTGGGGGAGGGGTTGTCCATAGAAATGCAATTCTTTAGACCAGTTTATTGAAGTAGAAAAGAAAAAATTTTTAAATAAAGAAATGCAATTCTTACTAGTCTCTACCCAGGAATCTTTGGAGGAAGATAATTCGATCCCGTACTATCAGGGGTGCCTTACACAGACCAGGAAAAAGGTCTTTACAGGCAGTGTGGAACAGTCCAGAGCAGCTCTAGCTCGTGTTCACCAAGGGGAGATCCAGAAAGGGCAGATTCTTCGTACCATAGGGAGGATTTGGGGTAGACATTCGGAGGCTGCATTGCTAGGAATCATGGCATGAGTGACTAGGGAGATGACAGCCATGGCTCAGATGGGACACAGTCCTGCCCCCAGGCACTGGTTGGACAAAACAGGCTTAGGCAGCCTCACAGGCTGGAAGGCTCTGGTGTGGGGCTGCTCAGGCTCTGGGTGTCCTGTCTAGGGCCTCTTCTAGGGGATGTGTTGCTCAGGATCCTAGCCTTGGCTTATCCCTCCTGAAGGGAGTTAATAACGTGGAAAGAAACTCGGCTCTTACCAAGAGCCCCTGGTAGTTCAGCAAATGCCATTGTCTGTGCTCTGTCCAGTGCCCTGGATTTGAGGCTGTTTTGTTCCTAGGCCATCAGTCCCTTTCCTTGCCAGTCTCTTCCCAGCTGCAGCCTGGCACAGAGCCATCCTCCGCCACCAGCCTTGGGCTGAGTGCATGAGCTATCTGGAGGAGTACAGCTGGGTGGGGGCTTTACAAGGTTGGGTATATGGGTAAGGAGCTGCTGCAAAGGGAGTCAGGAAATAAGGCAGGGGAGGTGGCAGAGCCCTGAGGAAAAGAGACAGGGGGAGAGGAAAGGGAGAGAAAGGGATGAAACAGGTCACTGTTTCGGTTTCTGTTCATGCCTTTTGACTCCAACCTCAGGATACAAAACCCCCTGCAGTATTGAACTCCAGGATGTTTCATCGTATCCTGGCATTGGACCAGTGTCTTGTTTATGCTCTGACCAAATGCCTCTAATATTTTTCAAAATTCTTGAACTTCCCTGGCTCCTGTGAGGTGGATCTTGAGTGTGCCAGGTGGCAGTAGCAGTTCCTTTAGGCAATGGCAGGAATGGGCTGGCTGCAGCGGGACAGGTGCCCACTACACAGCAGAGAAGGTGAGAACACACAGCTGCCCCACTCCCCAGGCTTGGCGAAGTACCCTTCTTCAGTGGGCAAATCTTGCTCCTGGGTGCTCATTGCACACTCTGCCCCTTCTGGATTGGGAGCCTTTTCTATCCAACCCTGAGCCTCCTGTCTCCCCACTGAGATCAGCGTGGGCTTGCAGGTGGGAAAGGCATCAAGAGATAAGTATGGCACCGATAGGCAGAGCTCTTTCTGGGAGATGTGCAGTTGTTTTTAGTGGCCTTGCTATCCTTTCTGAACCTCCTTCTCCACTGATTCAGGCCTCCCTTGTCTTCCTCCACTTTGTCAAAACACAATATAAATATCTACAAACCACATATATCTCCCAGGGATCAAATTTTATTAATAATAGAAATCATAATAATAATAGTAATGGTTGCAATTTGTCAAAGTTTCACTATGTGCTAGGGACTATGTAAAATCATCATCCTACTTCAGTCCTATAAGAAACTGAGACTTAGAGAAGTTAAGCAGCTTGCCCAAGGTCATTTAGCTGGTGGAATTTGGACTTAAACTCAAGTCTGACTTCAGAGTCCTTGCTATTAACCTCATACTGTACCCTGAAAAAGGAATGAAACTCTAAGTTTAAAATTTCAACAACTTCTTTCATAGCACCCACCACGCTCACTATATGGTAATTGCCAAAAATACTTGTCTTTCTCCTCCAACAAAGTGAAAGCTCCTTAAGGGCAATAATATGCCAAGTGTATTATCTCATTTGATCCTAATAATCCTGTAAAGAAGGCAATATTATCAGCTCCATTTTACAGATGAGGAAGTAGAGCCTTAGAGGGGTTAAGTAACTCATCCATGTCACACAGCTGGAAAGTGGTGAGCTGGAGAGTGAGGTCGGGCAGTCTAATTCTAGAGGCCACGGGCTTACATGCAGCGCTGCACTGCCTCCCCAATTGTGGAAGAAATTAATGAACTGGTGGGGTTGGGTGGGAGTACACTTCTTGTACTCCTGAAATTACAACTCAAGAGCCAATGTTGGCCCCGTTGGGAGAGAGGGAGAGAAGGCTGGATGGAGGACTCTCATCCCTATCCTGATGCAAAGAGGGAGGAGAGGAGGAATGGAAAGAGAAGTGTCTTGCTTCACCCTTCCAGGCAAAGGTTGGGGCCTGGAATGTGAAGCAATACATTAAATTGCATTTATGAAATGCTTATAAAAAGACATGTACATGATACTATTTATACCCCTAGGTTTGGGTTGGGAAAGGGAAGCTAAGGGAAAAATTACTGAATTATTGTCATAGTTTCTCAGCTTTGAGAAATAAGTTCACTGGAGGAAGATCACACATCATTTTGGAGAGGAAGTCAGTCCGCATATCCCTGCTATCATGGACCGCTTAGGACTGGCAGGCCAGCCTGGCCCAAGTAAGCTGGGCAGCATCGGGATGCCCACCACTAGGGAAATTTTAGAAGCTAACTGACCTCTGCTCAGGAAGTTGCTTATTGAAGGAGACCTAATCTGCCAGGCCCTCTGTCTTACTTTGACCACTGCTTATCCTTGACAGCCAAGAGCTTCCTGTCTTCAGCCCCTCTTTGCCACCCACCCACCTCCCTCCCCCTTCCATTTCTCCTCCGAGATCTCGTCTCCCTCCATCCCTCCCCAACACTCTTCCTACTCACCTGGATATTCCTCTTGATGATGTCCCTGGTCAGTTGTACCTTGCCCGTGCTGGGGTCCACTCCAGCCAATGGCACCATGACCTCCCCGATGACATCATCCCGGGAGAAGCGGTCAAAGCTGAGGACGAGGAAGTGCAGCACCAGGTCCTGCAGCTGGCTGTATGGGATGCCGTAGAAGGTGAAGGTCTCATCAAACACAGGGTCCAGGGTCTTCCGCAGCACTCTGGTCTTCACCCGATGCCGCTTGTCAGGAAGGATGGTCATTTTGATGTAGGGATCAGACCCCTGGGTCTGGTCATCCATTACTGGCAGCCCATGGGCCTCTTGGATTGTCACCACTAGGGCTTTTTTCGGGAAGTTATAGTCCACTGAGAAGGTGAGGGATCCTAGCATGACGTCCTCCTCTGGAGAAGATGGAGAGGTGGTTTTGCTCTCCCCGGGGGTCAGGCTTGTAATGGGGCTCCTCAGTTCTTCCCCATAGTCCATTTTGATGGGCAACTGGTCTATACAAGACCCAGAGCTAGGCCCCCTGGGACCCTTGTCTCGGCTCAGCAGGCCAGCCTCTGCTGCATCCACCAACAGGTTCCCACGTCCACCTTCCCTCCCAGGGCCATCTTTGTCTCTCCGTACTTTGATGATTTTCTTCTTGTTGCTGAGGGTCTCTGGGTATATGCTGATGCCTTTGAGCATGTGAATAAACTTGTATGGTGGGGTCTTGTGCTTCTTCTCTGCCTGCTGGTGGCAGCATGACCAGACAAAGACGGTCACCGAGACACACACCACCAGCACAGAGGCCCCGATGAGGCCGGCCACCACTGGTGACACATCTGAAGGTGGAGACCAGAGATGTGTCAAGACAGGTGGACTTCAACCCCTGTCCAGAGCTCCCCTGCTCAGTGCCTCTGCTGGAGCCAAGCTAATCTGCAATCTAGCCTCCAAAGCAAAATGTGCTCATGTGGGCTTTAGAGCTTCCCCCTTCCCTTACCCATTCTCTCCAACCAATCCATGGCTTTTCCTTCCCACCAAACCTGAATGAAACATTTATCTTGTCCAGAAAGGCTTCTCTGAAGCACCCCATCTGACTCCCTGTTCCTTTCTTGACCTTCTCTGAAAACTTAGAGACTTGGTTTGCTCTTGTTGATTTGTGCTTCACATGAAGCTGCTCTGTAAGTGATCTAAGGTCACTTCTTAAAATGGTAACCTGTTCACCTCAACTGTTACCCAAGGACATGAGCTGTGTCTTTGGTTTCAAGAGGATATTCCTTAGCATCTGGTACAGGGCCTGCACTGACTGATGCACTGACTGTCAGGTGGGGGAAGGATGTGGAGTTGAGTTTAGATGGTCTTGGTAGGGCACTCAGGGTGGTAAACATGGATAGGTGGTAAAAACTCTGGGTCTATGTAC
>NW_012151840.1:2190467-2213576 GCF_000956105.1 Propithecus coquereli
ACAGGAAGAAATAGGGACTGTGAAAAATGTCAGATCCTTGCTCAAATGTCACCTTCTTAGGCCTTCTCTGACTATCCTATTTAAAAGTGCAACCTTTTCCACCCCCCACATCCACTCTTCCTAGCCCTTCTTAATTTTTTTTCACATGCCTTGTCATTATTGCTCTCTCTCTCTCACACCTCCACACATAAAAAAAATACATACACACACATATAAGAATAAATAAATAAATACACACACACTCCCCAGACAAAATGTTACTATTTAATGTTTATCTTCACTAGGATGTAAGCCTCATAAGGACAGAAATTTTTGTCTGTTTTGTTCATTGCTGTATCTTCATCACTTAAAACACATAGCAGGCACTCAATATATATTTGTTGGATGAATAAATAACTAAAGAAAAATAGATTTTCTTTTCTTTTCCCTTACACTAGTCTTGTCTTTTTTCACAAAAGTTGGGTCCTTGCCTTACATAATTAGGTTCAGGCTCTTTCCCCACTCAAGTTCATTGAAGCCAAATGGGCTTTGGGCCTTAAAGGTCTAGATAAGGCCTGTAGTTTTCCACCTTACTTTTTAGGGGAAGACTTGGAAGGCAGGTAGAACTAAGGAAGTAACTGTAATTCCAGCATATTTCAGATTCTTCTTGGAACACCTTTGCACCAGGCTTCCGTGTAGCTCACCGCCTCCCTTACTGTAGGCCTAACACCTCACCTCATCAGAGAAGCCTTTCCTGTCTGCGCTAAGTCAGATAATACCCCTGTTTTTCTTCATAGCGCCTATTACCCTGATATATATTTATTTGTCTGTCTTCCCTCATTAGATAAGTTTAATAAGAACAGTAACTTCGTTTTGTTCACTGCTATATTCCCAGGTCTTAGAACAATGTGGCACATAGTAAGTGCTCAGTGAGCAAATGAGTTAGTGAATTCAAAACAGCCTCCACAGATTGAAAAAGAGGATGAAGTCAATATGATCACATATATGAGGGATAAATGTAAATTTTTATTTGGACTTAAAATCTATCTATAGACAATAATCTCACTTGACAACTTTAGGTAAAACGACTCAGTAGTTTAGGTGGCCACAAGCTTGGACTACAATTAGGTTAATACCAACTTATACTATGAGCATGATGTCCAGATCACACAAGAGGTAGGTATAATTTCATCTGCACTGGTCACAACACACATGGAGTATTCTGTACAGCACTAACAATAATAAAAACTACAATTTTTTGTGTACATTTATTATGTCCCTGCCAGGCATTGTGCTAAAGCTTACTGTCTCTGAATCAAAGAACTCATTGAATAAGTAGGTACCATTAATATCCTCACTTTGTTATTTATTTATTTTTTTTAAGAGATGGGCTCTCACTCTGTTACCCAGGCTGGAGTGCAGTGGCACAATCATAGCTCACTGTAACCTTGAACTCCTGGCCTCAAGCAATCCTCCTGCCTCAGCCTTCCAAGTTGCTGGGATTATAGGCATGATTTACCTGGCCCAGCTAATATCTCCACTTTATAATTGAGGAACCTAGGAACTCAGAAATCTGCCCAAGGCTACATACTAGAAAATGGCAGTTTTGAGATTTAAACTCTGGTCTGACACCAGAGTCCATACTCTACAATATGGATAATCAGGATAGAAAAAAAAAAAGTTAAAAACCTGGAAATCATGTCAAATGAAGAAAAAGTGAAGGAACTGGAGTTGGGGGTGTCTAGGAATAATAGTAATCTTCAATTATAATTGTTTTAGGTATTTTGATGGAAGAGGGTCTGATTTGATTTTACTTTGGAGTGTAGGCCCAGCACCAATGTGTACAGGCAACAGGGAGACAGATTTGAAAACAGTCAAATTATTATTAGAACTGCCTCACAATAGCCAAGATTGTTTCATGAGGCAGTAATTCTCAGTCTACGGCCATACCACCCTGAATGCACATAATCTAGTCTCATCTTAGAAGCTAAGCAGGGACAGGCCTGGTTAGTACTTGGATGGGAAGCAGTAATTCTACAACTGAAAATTTTCAGAGGTTGGATCACCATAGGTTGGGCACATTCCAAAAGGGATTTCTTCAGTGGGGATTGATCTAGATGTATCTGAAGTTCTTTCTACCTCAACATTCCACGGTTCTATGAAAGTTGGGACCAGATAAGAAAAGAAGAAGTATATGGAATAAAGCCACTATTAACAAAATAAATCAAGGTGACCAGGTCCATTGCCATGTCCAAACTGAATAATAATAGTGTTTAGTCTCAAAGTATCAATGAAATAAGAGCTTTTAGGGAGAAGAGGCAGCATCGGTGGTAAGCTCCTTGAGGGCAGGCAGGAGCAACATCCTGTTCATCTTTGAATCCCTCAGAGTCTCTTGCATCTTGCATTTGTTTGAACAACTGATTGGATTCAAGTCAATAAGAATGGGCACAGTCTAAAGAAGTGGCTCTCCATTCACCAATCAGGGGCTTTATTGCAAACTGCTTGCTACTGATTAGTGAAACTGAACATTAATTATCTCTATGAGGAAAGCAGGGAACTACCAAGAGAGGTATATTTTTGAGAATGATTGGAAAGAAAGATCTAAAGGCCCAGATTGGGAGATTTCTGGGCAGTCTTTCAGCTCTACCATGGATACACTCTGTGATCTTGAGGGAACTCACTGCTGCTTACAATGCATCAACTTTTATGGTTAGAAAATGGAGGTAGGGTGGAAAAGAGAGAAGATGAAGAATTCTCATCTTTCAGGAGAGAGGAAAAAGAACAGAAACAGATGGACCCATTTGTGGATTATCAAGGTGCTCACCCCAACCTTGTTTCCCACTTTTGCTCTATTCTCTTCTTCATTTCAGTATTTGTTAACTTCTTCCTCTCTCTCCAACACTCAAGACAGTGAACTAGAAAAATCAGAGATGTTGAAACTCAGAGCTCCCTGTCTTGCTTTAGTTAAAAGCTTGGCGGGAAAAGGAAGTTGAAACTAATGGCTGAACTGAGTGTTTTAAAGTATCAGTAAATTGCCATGATCTGTGTTTCTTGTTCCTTTTGTCCTCCATGGTCATGGAAAATTGAGTGTTGGCTTAGTGTATCTCCCAAGTGCTACAGCATTCGAAATGAAGTACTCTATGAGATGTGAAAAAGTCAGAAGCCACAGTTCTCTATGTAGGAGACCTGCAAAATACATCTGGTCTATGCCTGACTCCTTCAGCCTCTGATCAGAACTGCTTATTTTCACTTATTTTCCTAAACATTGGTCTTTTGCTGTCAAGTAGGACTGTGTAATACAGTAGAATAAGAAGGAACTTTGGCATCAGCCAGACATTGGTTTAAATCCTAGCACTACCCTAACTAGTCTGTTTCACTTGAGCCAAGTTATTTTATCTCCTTGAGCCTCAGTTTCCTCATCTGGCAAATATATATAATACCTACACTGCAGAGTATTTGTTAGGATTAAATAAAACATAGTACGTAAAAGGCTGATATAATTTCTTTTCCCTTTTCTAATAATAGTCCCTCTAAAGGAAATCACTATATTGCATTCCTCACTATCTACTTTTTCAAGGACTCTGGAACTGCAATTAGAGAAAGGAATCTGTTGGAAAGGCACAAGGAGAAAAAGAGCAAGAAAAAATCATGGGTTATACATGTGATCACAAAAGGGACTTTTACTTTGGAAACTTGGAACTCCAACGATTGAAATGCAGAAGATGAAGTAGAAGAAAGAAATACAAATCAAGATTTAGCCTTGGGGAATATGTGGGAATAAGTAGTAGAGTGTGAAGATATGTTATCTGAATATTTTCCCTGATTTGACGTCTTCCTTATATTGAGGGAGGGGATAGAGCACATTGGGTTCTGCTCATTTCAATATACCTCTTATTTGGGAGTGAGAAAAGCCATTTCCTAGCTGGATTGTGTCCCTACCCTAAATACCTCAAACCTTCTGGATTTTCTGAGGGATAGAGTCCCTTAAGGAATAAAACGTTCTTAAGCTAGCAGCAACTCTCATTGGCTTCCCCATCTAAACTATAGTAGAATGGAGGGAGAAGCAGGGCAGTTATATTTTATTTATTTATTTGACCAGAAAAGCATAGCACAGGAAGTTTGTTCCCCTAGCATATTTTGGAGGAGTCCCTAAAGAGGAAAAAAACTTGCTTCTCAAGCTTGTCTTTCCCACCTTTTCCCCTATTTTCCACTCCACTTTCTGTCCCAGGGAGTGTAAAACTAATCTTGGAGCCCATAGGGCTGGGTCTGGGACCAGCCGCTCCAAGATGACGTAATGCTTTCTCTGGTACACAAAGCGGCCTCCCCCTGGCTGGGCCTCTCTCGCCCCTCCCCCTCCGGCCTGGATCGCGCCCCCGCCAGCACCAGCGCGGGTGAGTCCCCTTTTTGAAAAGCTAGCCCAGGGAAACAGGGAACAAAGGCCCCGGAAGGAGAGCCTAGGCGCTGCCAGGAGGCCCAGAATAGACATCACGTCATCCCCCAGCCCAGCAGCGCCAAGCGCCATTTGGTAGCATCGGACAGACCCCACCATTACGATGCAGAATGGAGCTTGCAGGGCTTACGTTTCCTCCCAGCCCCAGCATCCAGCTGACCAGCTTAAGGAGTGGCTTCCTTTTTGCTCCCCACCCCCGCACCCCTCTTTCCCCAGAGGCCGCCGCCTCCCTTGGCTGCCAGCCACACAACCCACAGTCTCCAAGCTGCCATCTTGATGCCCCATCCCCCTTGTCACCTCCCTCCCCCGCAGCCCTTAGGAGTGGGAGGGGAGGAAGGGGCACCGCCCTGCGTGCCCCAAGGGGGAGGGCTCGGCCTACCCCACCTCTCCTCCCCCAGAAGGAGGGGTTCACGTCCTCCGCACGCTGGCTC
Organism: Propithecus coquereli; assembly: GCF_000956105.1. Lineage (NCBI taxonomy): Eukaryota > Metazoa > Chordata > Mammalia > Primates > Indriidae > Propithecus > Propithecus coquereli. The sequence goes on from NW_012151840.1 coordinate 2,195,328, forward strand.
GCTGTTTCTCACCTCCAGCAGTGCTGACAGTGCACCATACAAGGTTTTAGCATCCTGTACTTCCCCACCCGCGGTGTGGCTCTGGCCTTGCCAGTCCCTGCAGCCCATAGTTCAAGTTCAGGCGCTGTGCACTGCTGGCTACCCACGACCACAGGCCTAATTCTAGTAGGGCTGGCACTTTCAAGGCTCTAGTCTGGGCTTCATTCTCTGCCCAGCCGTTGGGCCCCCTTGGCTTGCAACGGTTTAGTCCACCTCAAGCTTAGTTTGCCCGACTCTACTTACCAAAGCTAGGTCGGATATTGGTGATCTCGGCCATGTCGTAATCAGAGGCTGTTGATATAAATGTTTTTGCAATGGCCAGACAACTCTGGGAACCCCGGGTCAGTACCGAGGCAGCTGCTGTAGAGCTCTAGGTCAGGGGAGAGGGTAGGTATCCGGCCGAAGCCTCCTGCGACGGTCCGGTCCCTGGTTGCCAGCTGCGCTCGCCTCTTAAGATGCTCCAAGGATGCTCTGAGCTAAGGATGCAGGTGCAGTCAGACTGGTCCTGATGCGAGGTAGGCTCCGCCTGCTTCCGAATGGCCCTCGGCAGAAGACTCCGCCTCTGTCCGAAAAGTTCCGGAACGCAGGCCCCGCCCCTTTCCGGAAGATCTCCGTGAGAGGACCCCTCCCACCACCGAGTTTTCGCGAGAATGAGGCTCCGCTTATTAACCGGCTGTGGGTCCATAAAGCGAAAGTTCTGAAGCAGGAGAAAGAAGTGTAGGGAGATTATCCTATGAAATCCTGTAGATACTGTGATTCCGGTTTCCTGGGCTTAATATAGCAGCAGAATGTTCTGGGTTCCGGGTTCCAGAATTTTTGAAAAGCAAAATGCTATACTGTCTGGATTTCAGTATGAATTGGCATTATTGGTATGTATTTCTGAGACCACTAATGGTTCATGGAAACTTTCTTAAACCTCAGAAACTGATTAAAGACCAAACCTGGGCATGATTGCACAACTTTGAAAATTCACTAAAAATCATTCAATTGTACACATAAAACAGATGGATTTTATGGTGTGTAAATTAAAGCTTTTTTTTTTTTTAAGACTAATGAGAAGTGCCAAAGTTAATCAGTGTTCAATATTTCTTTTCCATAAGCCTCAAGTGCGTAGGGTTTCGGGGTCGAGGGATTGAGGGGAGAGAGAGAAAGAGAAAGAAGCACACTAGCCTAAAAGAACTGTAGGTCAAAATGAGGACACAAATGAAACTCCAAGCTTCTGGAGACTTCCTTGGTATTTGGGAGACTTGGTGTGATTCATGTTAGAGTCAGATTCCTGGCGATTATAGCCATGATTACATCAATTCCATCCTTTATTTTGGTTGTGGATACTTTCATCCTGTCGGATTCAGTTCAAGTGAATAAAAATTTGTTGGTGGTTCACCTGTGATGAAGCTGAATGTATTTTTCCAGCTTTGACATTCTGTCCTTCTAGAAAAGTGGAAAGAACATGGCTTTAGGAGTAATTAATTAAAAAAACACGTATTGAATTACTGAGCATCGACTGATTCCCCTTTATAGTGTGTACCTTTGTGAAATCACCAACTCAGCTGAGCCAGAAATTTGTCCTGTGCAAACTGGAAGATGATATAATAATATCCGTTGTCCCACAGAACTTATTGTGGAGGCCAAATCACCTAAGATAATATGAGAGCATTTTGTAAAATTCAGAATATTGTACATATTTGAGTAATTACTATAGCTTGAGGCCAAGGCTGCCTTAGCTTTATTCAGGAACCTGGAGAATTCTCTTTCTGAAATTTTGTGAATTCTTCATTTCCTTGGTCCTGTGTTCCAGGTGTCTCGCGGCGAGAAAGATTAGTTGTCAATCTAAACCACTGAACCTCAATCCCGGTTTCGAGTAGGGTAGTTCATGGGCAGAGCAAGCGAAGTAGGACCTTTAAATTTTTTTGCCAATAACTGACGTACTAGCGCCGTGGCTTCATTCGGCCCTAAAATAGGATGGCGCCTAAGGTTTGTCGCATGCTCCTTGACGCCCGGAAGCGCGGCGTACCACAACTCGGGGACGCGCACGTCGGTCGCTGCCGTTGGCTGACTTCCGGTGGTTCCTAAGCCGAGTTTCCGCGGGATCAGGCCGGCTTGTGAGGGTACTGGGTTGGGTGCCGTGGGACTGGAAGAGGCAAGTGGGAGCTGGGACACCTGGGTGAAGGATGCCCAGGATGAGGGGGGTCAGGTCTGAGGGTGGGCGCTGGGTGCATGACGGAAGTTAGGAGTGCGAAGGTGTTCTATGTAGGCGTGGGGACTTGAACCAGCGTTCGGCGCCGAAATGGAAAGCACAGTTAGGACCCCCTTTGGGAAATGTTTTCCCAGGAGAGGGCCGAGTCGGGATTGCCTCCAGATTGACATTCACCCGTCGGTCCGACTCCGTTTCCCAAAGGAGCGGACTTTTCGCATTGCTGCTGTGTTTGAGGTGCCTGGGGCCGATCCCTGCACGCTAACTTTGAATAGCAGCTACCTTTCTTTCTTTCCTTGTTTCTTCTTTTTTTTTTTTCTTTTCTAAACCTCTGTGAAAGTCATTCACAGTAATTCATCTGTGAAATAAAGGAATCGCCTAAAAGGCTGCTCTTACTCCACTCCTTATCCACTCACCATCCTCTCTCACAGGAATCAATGGAATCTTGACGTGTTTATTGAGTTTTAATTACCAGAATAAGGACATCGGTTGATTGGACGCAAGGGGAATCTCTCCTAATGTCCTGGAGAAACTGAATTAAGGAAGTTTAAAACTCACGTTATATAGTTAAATAGATCAGACTTGTAAGAGTTAGAAACAATTCGTATTTTTCAGTTTTCTAGTCCAAGCTTTCATCTAGTACTCTGGTAGGTGGGCATTCAGACTTTGAACATTGCCAGTGATGTAACTCAAGGCAGCTTATTTTGTTCTGGGATCTGTTTATGAGAGTAAGGTTTTCCTGGGTGGTAAGATGCAGTTTCCATATGATGCTTAACATTTGGTCCAAATGCTGCACAGAATAAGTTGTTTAAGCCCTCTTTCATTGACTCATTATTCATGGAACATTCATTGGGTATCTACAATACCCAGCTCCTGCTGAATGTTAGAGATACTAGTTGAAAGAGTCTTTTTCTTCTAGAAGCTCATAGTTTTGGAGAAGGGAGATGGGAAGGAGATAGGCATAGAGATGTTTACAAAAATGATAAGTACTATAAAAGAGGCTTGCAAACAGGTGTTAAAAAGAACAGAAAAGAAGATGCCATCCAGTTTAGATCAGTATTGCCTTTAAAATGTGATCACTAGAATTGAAGCCAAGAGTCAAGAAGTAACATAATGCAAAAAACAATAGACATCTCCTCTCCCTTGTTTCAGCACAAAATTTGTTACTAGCATTTTTAAACAGCCACATTTTGCTTTTGAATTGTTTTTATTAATGGAAGTAGCTGCTTATGAAAACAGTAGCAAACATTTATGAATCATTTACTAGCTAAAGATGTAGATGCTATTTTTATTTCACTTTATAGCTGAAGAAACTGAGAGTTAAGTTAAATAACTTTGGCAAGGTCACAAAGCTGGAGAGAGCTGACTTGGGAAGCAAATCCAATTTGGTCCACAGTTTACTCTCAGCATCATGCTAGTCTACCTCCCTGATGGTAATAATAATAATAAAACACTTACTAATCATTTACTATTTAATTCTTGCGACAGCTCTCTGAGATAAGAACAATCAATATTTTTCACTGTTGAGGAAACAGATGCTTACAGAGGTTAAGTGCCTTGGCTAGGTGACATACTGGTCAGTAGTGGAGTTGGGATTTGAACTCAGTCACTCTAACCATTGTCTCTCATCTTACACCTAAAGAGAAATTGTGCCTTTGGTATGAAGTATTGTGTTATGATTGGACATGAATAAATGAAAAGATAATTGAGCAAATGTTATTACCATTAATTAACATGAAGGTGATAAGAACTTGCTTTTGTCCTTTCAGGATGGAACAGAAGTGGGACTTTTAAAATGTTGCCTTGTAAGAAGAGAAGAACTACAGTGACAGAGTCCCCACAGCATAAGGGCAACCAGGAGGAAGAAAACATAGGCCCAGAATCAGCTGTTAAACAAGAATCTGACCAGGTTAAAGACTTGGGGTCAGTGTCACTATCCTGGGGTCCAAGTCATGGCAGAGTCGCAGGCTTTGAAGTACAATCTGTGCAGGATGCAGGAAATCAGCTTGGTATGGAGGATACATCTTTGAACCCCAGGATGCTCATACAGGACACAAATGTACCAATTCTAGAAGCTGTTGATGTGGCCATCTCTCAGGGACTCACCCTACCTTCCTTGGAGTCTTCCTACCCCCTTAATATACACATTGGTAAAGGAAAACTCCAGGCCACTGGCTCAAGGAGAGGGAAGAAGATTGCACTCAGGCCTGGGCCAGTTACCCAAGAAGACAGAAGCGATCATCCTGTCATAAAGGAGCCATTTTCAGGAGAGCCTGTTGAAGAAGTCAAGGAAGAAGGAGGTAAGATATGAAAAGTCTTTAGGTTACATTTTCCTTGTCAATATCATTTTGTCATTGCTTTCTCTGTAGTGCCTTTACAAAGCAGTATTTCTGAAATGGGATATTGTTTGTTATGGAATTGAAACTTCGGTGCTCCTAAGGGTCAGCAGTGAACTTTATGAATGGGTAGAGACTTTCTTTCCCCCTTCCATTCCCTAGATCTTCTGTATCCCTTTCTTTTCTTTCTTTCTCTCATCTTTTATTCAGAATATCTGGAGAGACGTGTAGTCTTTTGTGATTTGGCAGCAGCTTAAAGGGAGAGACTATTGCCTGGGACGTGGGGAAAGGCTCTACGGAAATGAATAACCCTTCATACTTGAAGGATGAGTTGCAGTTTGACAGAAGGTGGCATGAACACCTAGGCCCAGAACAGTCTGCACAGAGGTACATGAGCAGAGGAGGAGGGTGACACAGTTGCTTGGAAGAAGTGGTGGGAGATGACTTCAGAGTAATAGATTGTGCTTAGCTCGTGAAGGGTTTTGTTTTTCATGCTAAGGTGTTTGAACTTTTCCTGTGTGTAGGTGACAGTCATTTTAATGGCTAAGCAGAACATATTTATGCTTTAGGAGATTTCAACTTCTCTTATTCATTTTGGCTAACTTTAAAACTGTTTTCCTTTTTTGCTGTATTTTAAGCCCACTTGTTCTTACTTTGTCCTTCTGATATATTCTTAGTAAGTGGTTGGTGTACTGTGTTGATAATGACATTGTGTACTGTATGTGTTTATACAGCAAAATTTCATGTTTCTGACTTTACTGTGTTTGAAAACTGATGAAATAGAGTTGTCTGAAACATGTTGTCAGAGATGAAAGCTCTTTGGGGGAAAAGTGGTCTCCTGTAGAATCAGCCCTTGTCATAGCATTTGGCTCTATAGTTACAACCTCATTCCGAGTAGCTTGTATTATTATATTGATTCTGGGACACGTATATATTACCTGGAAATGTAGGCAGGAATAGCAGGGTTTTCATGAGTTACAAATTATTTTCACTGTTATTCTCCTAGAGAATTTCTTGGGAGAATAAAAAAGGATAAATAAACAGCTTATGACGTTTTGCTAATTATATGGACTTCACTTTTGACCACATAAATATAAAACAAAACAAGACAGTACATTGTCCTGCACATAGTAGATACTTACATAAATTGAGCAAAAACTTATTATTTTAAAATTACTTCTTATTTTGATAGTTGTTTTCCACTTAGTGAGGCAAATGCTTAAGACTCAGTCTTACTGAGTACTCATTATTTAGATGTAAGGAAAGGAGAAATGAAGGTTTTTCTTTATTCTTCCTATTCATTTCCTTTTCTTCTCTTTTTATTCATTTTGTAAAAAATTATGGACAGAGTAAACTAGATCAGGAAAAAGATACTGGAAGTTAGGTATTTTTACTGGAAAAATATATTCCTTTTGTGATGGTTTGAAGAAAATGGTGAGGAGGTAAGTATTAATTCAACAGCTTAATTCAAGGAGTTGGGATAGATGTGCATATAAAGCATAGGATAGAATCAGGAATCAGGTTTTCTTCTTGTTTTAAATTTTTTTCTTTCTTTCTTTCTTTTTTTTGTACAGAGTCTCACTCTGTTGCCCAGGCTGGAGTGCAGTGGCATGATCATAGGTCAGTGCAGCCTTGAATTCCTGGGCTCAAGCAGTCCTTCTGCCTCAGTCTCCCAGGTAGCTGGGACTACAGGTACATGCCACCATGCCTGGCCAATTTTTTAAATTTCTTGTAGAGACAGGGTCTCTCTGTGTTGCCCAGGCTGGTCTTCAATTCCTGGCCTCAAGTGATACTCCTGCCTTGGCTTCTCAGAGTGCTGAGATTACAGGTCTGAGCCACCGCAACAGGCCAGAATCAGGTTTTCAAAAACATCTCAGCATGTTGGTTGAATTTTGCTTTATAAAATTGAGTAGGGATGAATGTGAAGTCCTATATTTAATTTGAAAGGAAGGGAACCATATCAAACCTGAATTGCTCAAATATAAGATATGGGAGATCTAATCTTAGTTAAGGGATTTTGACTCCTAGTTTAATTCAGGGTAGGAATGCAAGAAGACTGCTAAAAAACCTTAATTGTTAATGAAGTAATAGAGGTATAATTCCCAAGAGAAGGGAGTTAGTAATAATCTTGATGGTATACTGTGCTGATCATACCCCCTCTGGAATATCATGTTCACTTCTTGATGCCACATTTTAAGAGGACATTGCCAAACTGGTGCATATTAAGAAGGGGATAACTAGCATTCTGAAGAGTCTGGATATGGTAGGAATGGTTAACTTGGGAAGTTTTTGGAGTGGTAAGAAAGCTGTCAGTCGTCAAATATTTGAAGACGGTTATGTAGAAGAGGAAGCAGATTCTAGATGATGAAAGTAAGAAGAGTGGTTTTAAGCTATAGGGAGGCAGATTTTTTTTCATTATCAAAAAGAGTTTTTCAACAGTAGTATCAACAGTATTAGTGTACCACTTCCTTGTGTGATAAGATTTTACAAAAAGTATTCAACTTAAATTGTGATAACCTATAAAATTTAAAAAATTCTGTTCAGTAGTTTTAGTAAATCATTGCAATGACCTGTAAAACATATTTTGATGTCTAACGTTATTTTTCAAACTTCCTTATCATGTCTGAAAGTAGTGTAAAAATCCTTTGTTCTGATTTTTGATTTGAAGCATGATTCCTTTATCCATGTGACATTTAAAAGAAGCAGAAGGCATAGTTCTAACTTTGGGAAGCTTATAGTCTAATGGGGAAGACAGAGTATGAACACATATTTGTTTGGAGCAGTGTAAGACAGTGTGATTAAGTGCTAGAGTATATGGTACATATAAATAGGATTTGGGGTACTAGAGCTTAAAGGATTCCTAGGATTCGATAGATTGTGGGGGAAGGAGTGGAAGTAGAATAGCATATTCTGCAAACATGTAGAAGTGCTGTGTTTGTGTGGGAGAATAGTAGGACTTCAGATGGAAAGAGTAGATCCAGATTATAGGCAGCCTTGTAGTTTTCCCCTTAAGGCCTTATCAGGGATTAGAATAGGATGCTGGCAGTAAGGATGGAGAAGAACAGGTACCAGTGGAGACATTACAAAGAAAGAATTAACATTGCTTAGAGACTGACACTTAAGACATCTGGAGTGGGGGATGGTGAAAGCATGCCTTTGTGGGGCAGGTATTTGAAAGTTTGAAAAGGAGTTCCGATTTGGGTAAGTAGAGTGTAAGGTGACAATGGGGCCATAAGCAAAAATAGAAATGTGAGATTGAATTTTGGTAAGAGGTAAGGACTAGAAATGTTCAAAGTGTTAGTCATGATTCTTCTCCATGGAAACAAAGATGGAGGAAGAAGAGCAGCAGACTGAAGATAATCTTGAATTGAGGAAGGAAATTACAGTGCAGGAACAACTGGAGAAGTAACAGTAGAGTCAAAGGAGGGAGGAGAGCTTTAAGAACAAGGTACTTTAAAATTTAGAGGCAAAGGAGAGAGAGAAGGATAATGCCTGAGAAAAGGTTACATTTGAAGGTTGATGATCTTTGAGAGTAGATTTGGGAGAGTTTTTTGGGAAAAGGATATCATATGATGGAGTTAAAGAGGGAGGAATGAAAGCACCAGTGATATTTTTTGCAGTGGGAAAATGGGAAATGGCTAGAGGAGGCAACAAGATTATTCAGTATTTTTCAAGATAAATCATATTTATGATACGAAGACAGGAGGAACTGGAGGAAAATAGAAATGCTAGGGAAGGAGTGGATAAGTAACTATGGGTTCTTAGTTAACTAACTATAGTCACTCAGCTATTGAGGAGGGGAATCTAGAGTTTTTTTTATGGTCAGTTTACAGATATACGAATGTAGATGAATGAACTTAACATTTATTATTTAGGATTATCTGTAACATCACTCCCCTTCTTTAAGCTGGATAATTGAAAGTTGATTCTACCGCATTGTACTTTACTTAGCTGGGTATACAAGTAATACCAATAAAAGTACATTATGAATGTCTATCCAGAATTTTTTTTCAAGTAACTTTTTTTGGTTTTTGTTTTGGTAATTAGAAATATAATACATATGCAAAACAAAGAGGAAGGAAGAAGAAAGATTGAAAATTAATGTATGTGTACTTTGGAAAATGTTGAAAGTTTTAAAGAAGAAAATAAAAATCACCCATAGTCTTAACTATTTAGTGCATATCCTTTTATTGTTTTACTTTCTTTGAAGTAACATTTTAGTTTTCTGATTATGAAAGTAGCAGCATCATATTCATTGTAGAAAAATTGAAAAAACATAGAAAAGACATCTGGATTATTTTGAAGTATTGACATTTTGTTACAATTGGTACTTTGTTAAATTATTTCTAGACAGCAGGTGTTAGTGTTTAAATTTTCCTCTTTAATGATGTTTACTCTAATAGAATTTTACTTATCCTTTTAAAATTTATTTATATACCCTAATTTCTACTTATGTTTATTTGCTTTCCCTGCTTCCTAAAAGTGATTCGCTTAGGCCGTTTTCAGCTTGTAATTAATTGATTTGTATAGTTCTCAGCTAATTATTTTCATGTCATCAATTTACAGTTCTTAGGTTGGCAATAAACAGGTTACAGATCTCTTTTACGCTGCGTGACTTCTCTTTCTGAGGTTCAGCACCTAGCATATCTATAAAGGAAAGGAAAAGTGGGGTTGTAAAGAGTTCTAAGAAGGGGAATTATTAATAAATTAAAAAGCAATGTGATGGAGTCAGAGGGAAAAAAAGGTTGTAGAAAAAAAGGAACATTTTCTCTATATATAGAGTATGAAAAACGATTTTGTGATACAGCTGCTAAACTCTAGGGATAGTTTTAAAGAGTAGTACCAAATACTTTTTTAATGTTTTTTAAGAGACAAGGTTTTGCTCTGTTGCCCGCCCAGGATGGAGTCCAGTAGCCTGATCATAGCTCACAGTGTAACCTTGAACTCCTGGGCTCATGCAGTCTTCCTACTTTATTCAGCCTCCCAAGTAGCTAGGGCTGCAGGTGTACACCACCATGCCTGGCTAATTTTTCTTTTTTAATTTTTTGTAGAGATGGGGTATTGCTATGTTGCCCAGGCTGGCCTTGAACTCCTGGCTTCCCAAAGTGCTGGGATTACAGGCATGAGCCACTGCACTGGGCCCCAAATACATTTTAGGTAGTAAAAGTATCAATGGAAGAAGCTCTGCCTACCAAAGTGAGCGCCTGTATTTTGAAGGGCAATATTTGCTTAAAGTTTCCAGTATATTTGTTTAGAAATCATTTGTGTCATTGAAAGGTAGATAACCTTAATTCTAAAAATTATTAAAGATTGCCAATTAAATGAGAAAGCTATGCTGTAGTGTGCATTGAAGTTCTCTCTTATAAGAAATTTGGCTGAGAGGTACTTTTGATTTGATGGATTTAGAATTCAACTCCTTGCTGTAGAATCCCCATTAAAGCCAAGGTCTTTAGGCTTTTTGGCACTGTGAAATAATCATGGGCTCCAAAAGTAAAGGAAGTAAGGTTGAGAGTATTAAGGATTGATTTATGCTTTAATTAATTAATTAATTAATTGATTTATTTATTAATGAATGAATGAATGAATGAATGACAGAGTCTCACTGTGTTGCCTGGGCTAGAGTGCCGTGGTGTCAGCCTAGCTCACAGCAACCTCAAACTCCTGGGCTCAAGCAATCCTCCAGCCTCAGCCTCCCGAGTAGCTGGGACTACAGGTATGTGCCATCATGCCCGGCTAATTTTTTCTATATATTTTTAGTTGTCCGATTAATTTCTTTCTATTTTTAGTAGAGACGGGGTCTTGCTCTTGCTCAGGCTGGTTTCGAACTCCTGAGCTCAAGCAATCCCCCTGCCTTGGCCTCCCAGAGTGCTAGGATTGCAGGCGTGAGCCACCGCGCCCGGCCTATTTATTTATTTTTAGAGACAGTGTCTCACTCTGTCACCCAGGCTGGAGTACAGTGACATAATCATAGCTCACTGCAGCCTTGAGCTCCTGGGCTCAAGCAATCTTCTTCCTTCAGCCTCCCAAGTAGCTAGGACTACAGGTGTGAGCCACCATGCCCAGCTAATTTTTAAGTTTTTTTGTGTAGAGATGGGGTCTTGCCCAGTTGGTTTTGAACTCCTGGCCTCAAGTGATCCTCCTACCTCAGCCTCCTAAAATGCTAGGATTACAGGCATGAGCTATTGTGTCCAGCCAATGTATATTATTTATAGTTAATTAAGTGTGCTATTAATGGTAATCTATATAAAATGTCCATTTATCATCAGGAACCCCTCTTACAATTATGAATCTGATCTTTCCGTAGAAAAAATGCAAGGCTCAAAGCATGTTAGAACCAGTAGGACCTTAGGCCGGGCATGGTGGCACCCACCTATAATCCTAGCACTCTGGGAGGCCGAGGTGGGAGGATTGCTTGGGGTCAGGAGTTTGAGACCAACCTTAGCACTAGCGAGACCCCATCTCTACTAAAAATAGAAAGAAATTAGCTAGGCAGCTAAAAAGAGAAAAAATTAGCTGAGTGTGGTGGCGAACACCTGTAGTCCCACCTACTTGGGAGGCTGAGGCAGGAGGATCACTTGAGCCCAGGAGTTGACGCCATGGCACTCTAGCCCAGCCAATAGAGTGAGACTGTCTAAAACAAACAAACAAACAAAAAAAACCTAATAGGACCTTAGCAATTATCTAGTTCAACTTCCTGACTTTATAGATGAGTAAATTGGTTCTGAGTTTTGATTTCAGTATATTTCTTAGGATACAGTCTTTAAGAGAGGGCATTGCCTGTATAGAATATGCTTCATTCATGAAGTTGTCTTACTAAAAAGACTGTAACAAGATGCTGATTTCTATAATTGAGTGTGATTGAGAATGGGCAAAGTGTGAAGCAATATTTGTGATTCTTTCAGGGAAACCTCAAATGCACACTGGAGGGGAGATACCTTCACTGTCATCAGGCAGCCAACCTTCAAAGCCAGGAACCCAGCCTAGGAAATCATCCCAGCCAGATATTTGTGCCTCTCCTCAAGAAAAGCCACTCAGGACTCTGGCTCACCAACCTGAGGAAGAGAAAGAGGACGGTGGACTCTTTATTCCAATGGGTAGGCTTTCTTTTTCTTCTTTTAAATTAAAAATCCCTCTTTATTGAAGTATAATATGCAGAAAACTGCACATATCTTAAGATATCCTGAGTTCACTGAATTTTCACAAATTGAGTATACCAGTGTAACCAGGAACCAAATCAAGAAACAGAATATTATCAGTACTCAGAAGTCCATCTTGGCCACCTTTCAGTTATTAATGTAATATTATCCCCTACCCATGGTTAACCACTATCCTGATGCCTAACAGCGTATGTGGGTTCACTTGCTTTGTCTTCTGATATGAGTGGAATCATAGTATGTACTTCTTGTGACTGCCTTTTTCCTACTCAATAGTATGTTTTTGAAGTTCACTGATATTGTTACATGTACTCCTAGATTGTTCAATTTTATTGCTGTATATCATTCTGTTGTGTGAATATTTTACATTTTTTTTATCCATTCAACTTTTTTTTTTTTTGTAAGAGGCAGGATCTTGCTCTGTTGCCCAGGCTGGAGTACAGTGGCTCCATCATAGCTCACTATAACCTTGAACTTGTGGGCTCAAGGGATTCTCCTACCTCAGCCTCTGAAGTAGCTAGGTCTACAGGCTCGTGCCATCACACCTGGCTGATTTTTAAAAATTTTTGTAGAGACAGGGTCTTGCTATGTTGCCCAGGCTGTTCTCAAACTCCTGGCCTCAAGTGATCCTCCTGCCTTGGCCTCCTAAAGTACTAGGATTGTAAGTGCGAGCCATCACATGTCTAGCCCCATTCAACTCTTGATGGGCATTTGGATAATTTACAATTGTAGACATACTCTGAATGGTGACACTATGAACATTCTACCATAGATTTTTTTGGTGAACCTGTGTACTTACTTTTTTGTTGGATAGAATTGCTAGCTCATAGGGTTAGGCATCCTTAAAAGTTTGTTTTTGTTTTGTTTTGTTTTTTGAGACACAGTCTCACTCTGTCACCCTGGGTAGAGTACAGTGGCCTCATTGTAGCTCACTGCAACTTCAAACTTCTGGGCTAAAGTGATCCTCTTGCCCCCCTGCCAGAGTGCTAGAATTATAGGCGTGAGCCACTAGTGCCCAGCCCCTTTAAGGTTTTTTGAAGTATGTTATTTTTTATTGTGAAATACAATGTGTACAGACAAGTGAATAAAGATTCCTTTATTCAGCTGGGCGTGGTGGCACATGCCTATAGTCCCAGCTACTTTGGAGGCTGAGGCAGGAGAATCGCTTGAGCCTAGGAGTTCCACTGCATTCCAGCCTGGGCAACAGAGTGAGATCTCATTTCTTAAAAACAAACAAGCAAAAACGCCTTTATTCAGTTTAGCAAATGGTTTTAAAATGAACACCTCTGATTTCTTTTTCTTACTACATGTACTACACCTCCGTTACTATGTAGGTTAGAAGTATCTGTAGTAGATGTCCATGAACAAAGGGTGAAAGTATTCAGTATTCCTCCATTATGTACAACGATAGTTGTAGACTTTTCATAGAAATATTTTATCAGATTAAGTAAATTATTTTCTTTTCCTAGTTTTTGAGTTTTATCATGTATTGAAGTTCATCAAATACTTTTTCCTATCTCTATTAAGATGATTATATAGTTTTTCTCCTTTATTCTCTTAATGTGGTACATTACATTGATTTTTTTTTTAATGTCAGGTTTATTGAGATACAATTTACATGCAATAAAATTTATCCAGTGAGCTTTAAAAAATGTATATTGTTGTGTTAACTACCACCACAACCAATATGGGACATATCTGTCACCCCAAAATTTCCTTCATTCCCCTTTGCAGTCCCCCATTCTCAACCATTGGCCACCACTGGTCTCATTTCTATTCCTATACTTTTGCATTTTCCACAATGTTATATGCTGTCTAGGGTGCCATATGATATGTAGCTTTCACATCTGGTTTCTTTCACTTAGCATAACGCTTTTGAGATTTCCATGTCTTTGTATCTTTTCATTCCATCACATAGATGTACCATAATTTGTTTATTCATTTACCAGTTGGGTTGTTTCCAGTTTTTGCCTATTAAGACTAAAGCTGCCGTAAATGTTCATGTATAGGTCTTTGATAGGCATAAGTTTTTATTTTTCTTGGTATATTGACTTTGTGTCGTGTGATCTTGCTAAATTCACTTATTAGCTCTATAGATTGCTTTATAGATTCTTTTAGGATTTCCTATATAGATAATTAAGTCATCTGCAAATAGTTTTTTTTCTTCTTTTCCAATCTGTATGTCTTTCTTCCCTCCCTCTTTTCTTTCTGTCATTGCATTGGCTAGGGGACTTCCAGTAGAATGGTTTTTTTCCTGATCTTAGGGGGAATGCTTTCAGTCTTTTACCATTGAGCTACAGATTTTTTTATAGGTGTCATTTATGAAATTGAGGATATTCTCTACTATCCCTAGTTGCTGAGAGTTTTTATCATGAATTTCATTGGATTTTTGTGCAAAGTTTTTTCTGCATCTATTAGGATTATGTTTTGTTTTTGCTTTTAGTCTGTTGATATGGTGAATTATATTGATTGATTTTCAAATTTGGAGCCAATTTTGCATTTCTGGGATAAGTCACCCCTTCAATCATGATATATTACCCTTTTATATATTGCTAGATTTGATTTGCTAATATTTTGTTATGGATTTTTTTTTTTTTTTTTTTTGAGACAGAGTCTCACTGTGTTGCCCGGGCTAGAGTGCTGTGGCATCATCCTAGCTCACAGCAACCTCAAACTCGGGGACTCAAGCAATCCTTCTGCCTCAGCCTCCCGAGTAGCTGGGACTACAGGGATGCACCACCATGCCCGGCTAATTTTTTTTATATATTTTTAGTTGTCCGATTAATTTCTTTCTATTTTTAGTAGAGATGGGGTCTCGCTCTTGCTCAGGCTGGATTCGAACTCCTGAGCTCAAACAATCCGCCCACCTCGGCCTCCCAGAGTGCTAGGATTACAGGCATGAGCCACCTCGCCCGGCCATATTTTGTTATGGATTTTTGTGTCTACGGTCTGTAGTTTTCCTTCCTTGTAATGTCTTTGTCTGGTTTGGTATCAGGGTAATGCTGTCCTCATACAATGAGTTGGGAAGTGTTTCCTCCTCTTCTATTTTTTCTGGGAGGAGTTTGTGTGAATTGGTATTATTTCTTTCTTAAATGTGTTGTAGAATGTACCAGTGAAACCATCTGGGCCTGGAATTTTCCTTGTAGGAAGGTTTTAACTGAATTCAGTTTCTTTAACAGATACTGGGCTATTTAATGATCTGTTTATTTCTTTTCTTTTTTTTTCTTTTTTTTTTTGGTGAGACAGGGTGTTGCCTGAGCTAGAGTGTAATGTTGCCATCATAGCTCACTGCAACCTCAAACTTCTGGGTTCAAGCAATCCTTCTGCCTCAGCTTCTCGAGTAGCTGGGACTACAGGTGCACACCACCATGCCCAGCTAATTTTTCTGTCATAGAGTTGGGGTCTTGCTGTCTCTCTCAGGTTGGTCTTAAAGATGATCTGCCTGTCAAAGATGATCTGGCCTCCCAAAGTGCTAGGATTACAGGCTTGAGCCACCATGCCCAGCCTCCATTTCTTTTTGAATTAGCTTAGACAGTTGGTGTCTATCAAGGTATTTGTCCATTGCATCCAAGTTGTTGAATTTATTGGCATTAAGTTGTTTGTGGTATTTCTTTGTTATCTTTTTAATATCTGTAGGATTTGTAATGATATCTGCTCTTTTATTCCTGATACTGGTAATTTGTGTCTTCTCTTTTTTTCCTTTTTCTTTTTTTTTTAATGAAGGGGTGGGGCTTGTGAGGAGGGGTGTTCAGTTGCCTTGTTTGTTTTTGCTGAGACAGAGTCTCACTCTGTTGCCCTGGGTAGAGTGCAGTGGCATCATCATAGCTCGCTGCAACCTCCAATTCCTGGGCTCAAGCGATCCTTCTGCCTCAGCCTCCTGGGCAGCTGGGACTACAGGCACACGCCACAATGCCTGGCTGGGTTTTTTTTTCCTTTCTTTTTGTTAGAGATGGGGTCTCACTCTTACTCAGGCTGGCCTTGAACTAGCTGAGCTCAAGCAATCCTCCTGACTTGGCCTCCCAGAGTGCTAGGATTACCAGCACAAGCCACTGTACCCTGCCTTCTCTTTCTCTTAATCATTAAGAGAGCCTCTGGCTAGAGATTTTTCAATATTATTGGTCTTCTCAAAAGACAAGCTTTTGGTTTCAATAATTTCTTTATTTCTCTTTCTTTCTATTTCACTGATTTTTGCTTTTTATGTCTTATTTCTGTCTGCTTACTTTGTATTTAGTTTTTTAGTTTCTTAAAGTGGAAGTATAGATCACTTATTTGAGATCTTTCTGATTTTCTAATAATAGTATTTAATGTATCAATTTTCCCTTTAAACACTGCTTTAGCTGTGCCCCACAAATTTTCATGTGCTGTATTTAATTAACTTCAGTTGAAAATATTTTATTTATTTTTTTTATTTTTTGAGACAGGGTCTCACTCTGCCACTCAGGCTAGAGTACAGTGGTATGATTGTAGCTCATTGCAACCTCAAACTTCTGGGCCAAAGTGATCCTTCTTCTGTCTCAGCCTCCCAAGTAGCTGGTACTACAGATGTATGCCACCATATCTGGCTAATTTTTAAATTTTTTGTAGAGACAGGGTCTCATTATTGCCTAGGCCTGATTTTCAACTCCTGGCCTCAAGCAATCCTCCCACCTCAGCTAGGATCCTCCCACAAAGTGCTAGGATTACAGACATGAGCCGCCGTGCCCAGCTGATAATATTTTCTAATTTCTCTTGGGATTTCTTCTTTGATCCATGGGTTATTTAGAAGCATGTTGTTGAGTTTTCAATATTTTGTGATTTTTCTGGCTATCTTTTTGTTACTGATTTATTTTTTTAATTTAAAAATGTTTATTTATTTTAATTATCATTTAAATTTGTTTATTTGTTTAGAGACAGGATCTCACTCTGTTGCTCAGGTTGGAATGGAGTGGCGTGATCATAGGTCACTACAGCCTCAGACTTCTGGGCTCAAGTGATTCTCCTGTGTTAGACTCCTGAGTAGCTGGTTCTATGGGCGTGCACTACCAAATCCAGTTAATATTTTTATTCTTTTTATTTTTTTATGGATACAGGGTTTCACTGTGTTTCCCAGGCTGGTCTCAAACTCCTGGCCTCAAGCAATCCTCCTGCTTTGGCCTCCCAAAGTGCTGAGATTACAGGCATGAGCCACTGTGCCCAGTATCATTTTTAATTGATGCATTCAGTATCATTTTAATTGATACATTGTAATTATACATTTTTTTCTTTTTAAATCCTGTGACAGATTAATAATTGTACATATTTATGTGGTACAATTTGATGTTTCGGTACATATGTATTTTGTATAATGTATATTTAGTATATCAGGGTATTTAGCATATCCATTGCCTCATGCATTTATCATTTCTTTGTGGTAAGACCATTCAAAAGAGCCTTTCTTCTAGCTATTTTTTTTGGTGACAGGGTCTTGCTTTGTTGCCCAGGCTAGAGTGAAGTGGTGCCACTGTAGCTCACTGTAGCCTTGAACTTCTGAACTCAAGCAATCCTCCCACCTTAGCCTCCTGAGTAGCTGGGATTATAGGTGCATGCCACCTTACCCAGCTAATTTATTTTTTATTTTTATTTTTTAGGGGTGGGGTCTCACTATGTTACCCAGGCTGATCTCTAACTCCTGGGTTTAAGCAATCCTTTTGCCTTGGCCTCCCAAAGTGCTGGGATTGCAGGCATGAGCCACCATGCCTGGCCTCTTCTAGCTATTTGTAATATACAGTACCTTACTGTTAACCATCATCACTGTACTGTGCAGTAAAACACCAGAACTTATTTTTCCTATCTAATCGTTACCCCATGACCAACTTCTCTCCATCCTTTCTTCTCCCTTCTCCCTGGTCTCTGGTAACTACTGTTCTATTCTCTGCTCTTATGATATCAACCTCTTTTTTTCTTTCAGTTCCACATATGAGTGAGATCATTTGGTATTTGTCTTTCTGTGTCTTGTGTATTTCACTTAACATGATGTCCTCCATTTCCACCTATATATTGTTGCAAATGGCAGGGTTTCTTTCTTTTTATGGCTATATAGTATTCCATCATATATATATACCACATATTCTTTATCCTTTCATCCATTGTTGGACAAGATTGATTCCATATCTTGGCTATTATAAATAGTGCTGCAGTAAACATGGGAGTGCAGATATCTCTTTGACATATTGATTTCATTTCCTTTGGATATATACCCAGTAGTAGGATTGCTGGATTATATGGTAGTTCTTAATTTTTTGAGAACTCTCCATACTGTTTTCCATAGTGGCTGTACTAACTTAAAATCCTACCAGTTGTTCCCTCTTCCCCACAACCTTGCCAACACTTCCTTTCTTTTGCCTTTTTGGTAATAGCCATTCTAACTGGAGTGAGGTGGTATCTCATTTTGGTTTTGATATGCATTTCCCTGATGATTAATGAAGTACAATATTTTTTTCATCTTCCTGTCGGCCATTTGTATGTCTCCTTTTAGAAATGTCTATTAAGGTCTTTTGCTCATTTCTTT
>NW_012151840.1:2213711-2230754 GCF_000956105.1 Propithecus coquereli
AGTAGATGGGACTACAGGCACATGCCACCGTGCCTGGCTAATTTTTTTTTTATATCTATTTTTAGTTGTCCAGCTGATTTCTTTGTATTTTTAGTAGAGATGGGGTCTCGCTCTTGCTCAGGCTGGTCCTCATTTCTTAATTGGGTTATTTGTTTTTTTGTTCTTGAGTTGTTTTAAGTTCTTTATATATTCTGGATAAAAACATTTGAGGATCTTCCTAGTTAAATTTCTTTTATTGATTTCTAGTTTAATTCCACTGTGGTCAAAGAACATATACTGTATGATTCCTGACCTTTGAAAATTTTTGAGACTTCATTAGCATATAGTCTGTTTCATGTACCCTTAAAAAGAATGTGTATTTTATGGGTCTTCTAACTGTGTCATTTAGGTTGAATATAATGTTCTATATATGTCTGTAAGATTAAGGTTGTTAATCATGTTTTTCAGATCTTTTAAGTCCTTACTGATTTCTTTTGTCTGCTTATTATGTAAGTTACTGATTGACATTTGTTAAAATCTCACTATGATTGTGGATTTGTCTGTTTCTCCTTTTTGTTTTCTGTCAACTTTTGTTTTCTATATTTAAGCTGTATTATCAAGGGCATGTAAATTTAGAATTTTTATATCTTTGTGTTGAATTGACTTGTTTATCATGAAATGTTCCTTTTATCTTTACTATCTTGCCTTAAAGTCAATTTTGTATCTAATATTGATTACATGGTATAAATGTTTATATCCTTTTACTTCCAACTATTTTGCGTCTTTATATTTAAAGTGTATCTCTTACAAATAGCACTAAAGTTTTTTTTTTTTTGAAAATCTAGTCTGAACGTTTGTCTTTTAGAGTATTTAGTGCATTTATTTTTAATGCAATTTCTGATATGATTGCATTTTCTGTTTTTCTATTCTTTATTCCCTTTTTTCTCCTTTCTCTTCTTTTTTCTGGATTAGTCAAGAACTTTTTATTTTTCTTCTATATTCATTTTTTAGTTTTATGTTCTTTTATTTTTCTTTTACATGTTTTCCTAGAGACTAATACTATGCATCCTTGAAATTATTACAGTATACCTTAAATTAGTACTTTTATTGCTTCTCAAACAATGCAAGAACTTTGTAAGAGTTTAACTCCATTTACCTACTCAGTCTTTTGTGCTGTTGTTGCTGTATTTCACTTTTTCATATGTTTTAAGTCCTATAAGACATTATTATTACTGATTTTTAACCAATCAATATTTATATAATAAATATTTATCACATAGTTAACTTTCTGGTACTCTCGATCTAATCTGAAGTTTTTTGCCTTTGTTTGGGATCATTTTCTTTCATCTTGAAGAATTTCATTTAGTATTTCTTATAGGTCTGGTCTGCTGTCAGTGAATTATCTCAGATTTTTGCAGGGGGGTTGCAAAAAAATCTTAGTTTTGCCTTCATTTTTAAAGAATATGCTCATTGGGTATAAAATTTTAGGTTGATACTTTCCCTCCAGGTCGTTAAGATGCATTCCATTATATTGTAGAGGACTATAGGCATGCATCACCACATCCAGCTGATTTTGAAATGTTTTGTGGAGCCAGAGTCTCACTGTGTTGCCCAGGCTGGTCTTGAACTCCTGGGCTCAAGCAATCCTCCTGCCTCAGGCTCCCAAGTAGGTGGGACTATAGGTGTGCACCACCACACCTGGCTAATTTTTTAAAATATTTTATAGAGACGGGGTCTCGCTCTTGCCCAGGCTGGGTGTTTGGCTTTAAAACATGACTCTGTCACTTACTTGCTCTTGGGAAAGTTTCTTAACCTCCCTGCCTCAGTTTCCTCATCTGCATAGTGGGAAAAATAATAGTCTCCACCTCACTGGGTTGTTACTCATAGGAGTAAGTGAATTAATATGTATAACATGTATAGAAGAGTGCCTGACATAAAATAAATATTCAGTGAACGTTGGCTATTGGTAGTACTACTGTCCCATTCCCAACGCCACTGTCACCACCACTGTGATATCACATAGTCTTCTTTGATTTCAGGCTAGACAGCTGGCAGCTTGATTTTCTTTTACTGTTGGCTTTTTGGGCTAAGTTCCTAGAGCAGCTGTTTCGGAGATTCTGGTGATGTTCTTCGTTTATTTGCAGAAGAGCAAGACAATGACAAAAGTGAGAAAAGGAGAAAAAAGAAAAAGGGTACCAAGAGGAAACGAGATGGAAGGGGTCAAGAAAGGACCTTGGGTTATGATCTGAAACTGGACGACATGCTTGACCGTACCTTAGAGGATGGTGCCAAGCAGCACAACCTAACAGCAGTGAATGTGCGAAACATCCTCCATGTGAGTAAGACTAGGGCGGCTGTGTAATTGGAAGGGAAATTTTCCATGGGAAGTAAATTAAAATACTCAGCAAATTCTTGACTCTTGGTAGGTGAATTACCAATTTAAATATGTACATTTTTATGTATTTAAGATAGCTTTCTCTTTGTACTCAGCACAAGTTTGAAATCTGAACATGGGAAGGTAAACTGTTTCTCTGCTTCCTTCCACTTATTTGATTGTTTACTGTATTGGTTAGTAGATTGGAAGATGATACTGTTCATAGTGTATTTACTCTTTTGTGGGTTGATATGTCTGAGAAGATGCCAGTTAACAATTTATAGTACTTTATACATACATAAATACTATTCTTGATATGTAGCAACACAGCTATTTGCAGAGCCTTTGCTATTGTTACTTTTTCTCCTAAGCTTATAATTAGTTACCTCAGGATCTCTTTTTATGTGAGCCAGTCTTGTTCCTAGTATTAATAATAGCTAATGAAATTGGTTCATTTGCTGCTACATTGTTTGAAGCTGTGTGCTTCTGTCCAAAACTTGCTTCTGCCTTCTTTGCTTTCAATTGCCTTGCTTTACCCTAATCTGAAGCTATTTGAGTATAGAGCTCTCATTTATCTTCCACATAGGTCTAGCAGAGTTACATAGAGATGAGTATTGTCTAGGTGACAAACTCTTATTGCATAAAGTGAAATTTCATCTTTCTTCAGGAAGTAATCACAAATGAACATGTGGTAGCTATGATGAAAGCAGCCATCAGTGAGACAGAAGACATGCCAATGTTTGTGAGTAGTTGATTGTCACTCTTTTAATGTCATAGAACAGAGTTATCTGTAAACTGACTAGTGTAGAGGGTACTTGGGAGTTTGTAAACAGTTTGACAGCTGGGGGTAAAGTTAACATCACATGGAGATTTTTATTAATTATCTCCTTTGTATTTCCCTCTGCTTAGGAGCCTAAGATGACACGCTCTAAACTGAAGGAAGTAGTGGAGAAAGGAGTGGTAAGTGTTCCTTTTTTGTTCTTTATTTAGCTTGGTAAGTAGTATATAATTTCAGGTCACTTGTAGGGAAAGATTGTGCTGTGGGTTCACCTCTTGAAAGAAATATTTGTAAAAGACACATAGGGGCACAATATGTGAAATCGTTATCATTGTTTATTTTTACTTTAGTTGATGTGAAGTATTGCTTTTTGGAAGTCCTAAATAACCATTTGGAACAGTTGCATCAATGAGTGAGGCCAGTTTTTCTATTCATGATACAACATATATGGCAAAGTGTTTGGAATAGTATTTTTCAAAGTGAGTTCCAAGGACCACTTGCATCAAAATCACCTTGGTGTGAGGTCCCTCAGGAGTGCTTATTAAAAACACATACTTTTGGGCCCACCTCAGACCTAAGAATCAGGACCCATGGGTGGGACCTGAGAACATGCATTGTTGAAAACACAACAGTTTAAGTCTTTTGCACAGTAAAGTATGAAAACCAGTTGAAGACTTCTGAAGTATTCTGGTACAGCAGGCTCTTTGATGTTTGAAACCATGCTGTATCCTTCTTAACAAACACTTGTCCAATTCGTGCTTACCTTCTGTGACAAGGGAGGTGATAGTCCTGAGGAAGTACATTCTATCTCTGATAGTAAGAAAGATTTGCCTTACGGACCCAAAATACATATTTGTAGTTTTGTCTGTTTGTCCTGGTTATATTCCTTCTACATGATCTTTCCTGTAGTTGAAGAAAACTAGTATCTCCTTTCTTAACATTCTTTTCTTGGCTATAATCTCCCAATTTCTTATTATTTTTCACGTGTCCAGGCTTTCACTACCCTCACCTATTTGATTCTTTTCTTCCAAGTGTGTCTAGTTTGTCCGTATCTTTTTATTTGTTTTATTGATTTTACTTATATCTTTTGAGGCAGGGTCTTACTCTGTTGCACTGGCTGGATTACAGTGGTGTCATCATAGCTCACTGTAATCTCAAACTCCTGGGCTCAGGTGATCCTCCTGCCTCAGCTTCTGAAGTAGCTGGGACTACACGCATGCGCCACCACACCCGGCTTATTTTTCTATTTTTTTAGTGACGAGGTCTCACTCTTGCTCAAGCTCAGAACCTTTTAAAAATATGCCCGTCTGGGAGGCCGAGGCGGGAGGGTTGCTTGAGGCCAGGAGTTCCAGACCAGCCTAAGCAAGAGCAAGACCCCATCTCTACTAAAAATAGAAAAAAAAAAATTAGCCAGGCAACTGGAAATAGAAACAAAAAATTAGCCAGGTGTGGTGGCGTGCACCTGTAGTCCCAGCTACTCGGGAGGCTGAGGCAGGAGGATTGCTTGAGCCCAGGAGTTTGAGGTTGCTGTTAGCTAGGCTGATACTTTGGCACTCTAGGCTGGTCAACAGAGTGAGACTTTGTCTCAAAAAAAAAACCCAAATGAACCTGTGGTAGCTCATCTTATTGATGACTGAAAGCAGCCATCAATGAGATGGAAGTTCTGTGAAGTCTACTTGACCTGTACGGTATAATTAACATTAATTCTATATTTAATTTGAAAATAAAAACAAAGGAGATCCAAATCAGGCTCTGGATATGTTTATTCACCATGAATGTAGGTATAGAGAAGTTGGGCCACCCAAGACTATAGTTTATGTGGGAGAGCAAGTATTAGAATCTAGGTCTCTCACTTGTTAACGCTTAATAGACTGACTCCAATATACTTCTAAAGGCTGGCATGCCTTTCTGATGGATTTGGCAGAAGGGAAACAGATTGGTTCAGAAATAGCCACGGGAAAGGGAACGGACCTGAATTGCATCATTCCCTTTACCCTATGTTGGTTCCAGCTACACAGAGCTGGATGATTGGTCAGAGCATAGCAGGGCTTGTGAGGAGATATGAAAACCTAAGGCTTCTTGTAGAGACAGAACCTAATGGACAGTTGGCTTTTGTTCATAAGATGATTTTGGTTGGGTTACAGTTAAATGATGAAGAAATTATACATCTTCAACGGCATTTTATCAGCAGTATGTAAGAACTTTAAAAAAATTCTATAAAAACATTTTCCCCACCTCAATTACAAAAATTTTCAAACATACAAAAAGTTGAAAGAATATTACAATAATTCTATAATAGATTCCGGGAGAAACATTTTGCCATATTTGCTTTATATCTCTTTATATCTATGAATTGTTTTTTCCTGTACTATTTGAAAATAAGTGTGGATAACATGACAGTTTACCCCTAAATCCTTCCATAAAAATTTTTCATGGCTGACTTTTTGGAGGCATACTTATGATGGATTTATATAATTGATTAAAAAAAAAGTGTGCTGGGCACAGTGGTTTGCACCTGTAATCCCAGCACTTTGGGAGGCCAGCTTGAGGCCAGGAAGTTAAGAGACCAGCCTGGGTATCATAGCGAGACTCCATCTCTACAAAAAACTATTAATAAAAAAATTAGCTGGGTTTTTTTGGCATGCATCTGTAGTCCAGCTACTTGGGAGGCTGAAGTGCAAAGATCACTTGAGCCCCAGAGATCAAGTTTACAGTGAGCTATGATTGGGCCACAGCACTCCAGCCTGGGCAATAGAGCAGGACTCTGTCTCTTAAAAAAAAAATTGATGTCAGTAGGCTACTGTAACCTATAATATCTTAGATTTATATAGATTTTTGTTTTCTTTCCTTGAGAGAGGGTCTCCCTCTGTCACCCAAGCTGGAGTACAGTGGTGTGATCATAGCTCACTGTAACCTCAAATTCCTGGGCTTAAGCCATCCTCCTGCCTCAGCCTCCTAAGTAGTTGGGACTGCAGGCACATGCCACCACGCCCAGCCAAGTTTTTCTGTTTTTAGTAGAGATGGGGTCTCACTCTTGCTCAGGCTGTTCTTGAATTCCTAAACCTGAAGTGATTCTCATGCCGTGGCCTCCCAGAGTGCTAGGTTTATACACGTGAGCAACCACACCAGCTCCCTGTTTTTCTTCTGTCTAGCTCTGACAAGTATTTGATAATACACCCTCAGGGGTAATCGGTACCTCCAGATCACTGCAGCTACTTGTTAGGTCGATGGTTCTTTGTGATGGTAAAGAGGAAGTAAAAATGAAAAACAACCTATTTCAGTTAAGACAACTTAATTATTTATATTCTTTGTTGGTAGGTAATTCCAACATGGAATATTTCACCAATTAAGAAGGCCAATGAAATTAAGGTAAACTTGGAAGAGGTAATTGTTATTCTTTTCCAGAAAGACTTCATCCGGTTTGAAACTTAAGTACTTCCTATTTGTTAACTTTTTTTGACCTATCTGTTTTTTAATTGCAGCTTTGTTTTTTTTTTTTCATTACTCTTAGGTTTGCATCTCATGGAATCACTTTAATCCCTGCCTCTTGTTATTTGCTTTAGCTGCACGTTGTGTTCTTAGGAGTTTTTTTTCCTGGCCTGCTTTTTTCCTCTATTTTCCAAATATGTATGATTTGTGTTTCCCATTACTTCTTTCTTTCCAATTGTACTAATGTAGCCTCCTCAGTTTGTGGATATCCATCTTGAAGAAGATGATTCCTCAGATGAAGAGTACCAGCCAGATGATGAAGAAGAAGATGAGACTGCTGAAGAGGTGAGTGAGTGTTAGTAATATTTGGCTTAATTTGGCTTAGTAAGGCAGGGTGTACTTTGCTTCCTTAGTAATGTCACCTGTTCTATGGAGACCATTGAGATATGGTTCCTTTTTCAGTTTATTTCTTTGCTTTGAGGTGTTTTTCTCCTCTTCATAATCCCTTAGTTTTCTAACTTAAGAAATACATCACGTAACACAGAAGTGTGCATAGAATAAAAATGTACTGCTTAAATAATTGTAATGCATTATATTATTATAATTTTGTAATTATCTTTAAAAATCATGAAACTTCCAGTAAAGTCAAGAAATAAAACATTGCTGGGACATCCACTGTATGCCTTTCCCAATCATAATCACTTCTCTCCCCCTAAAGATAATCACTATGCTGACTTTTTTGGTAATTATTTTCTTGCTTTTCTTTATAGTTGTATCACCTGATTATGCATCTCTACACACTAGTTTAATTTTTATTGTTTCTGAACTTTATATAAATGGACTCATTATGTATATGTGTTCTTTTGTTCCTGGCCTTTTCTCTGTTCAACATTGTGCTTTTGAGAGTCACCTATACTGTTGCTTTTAACTATAGCTTGTTCATTTTCATTGCTGTGTTAATATATTTATGTATTCTTTGACTTGTTTCTTTTTTTAATTTTTTATCTTGATTTTATTTTTTTTGACCCTTGCCATATCTATATGATTTTTTAATCTTTGTATTTTATCTCTCTTTCGTTGTTTTTTTTTTTCACTTGGTTCTTAGAGTATAACTTGTTCCTTACTGTGTTCTTTGAATTGTTTTTAAAAGGATTTTAGACTAATGCCTTATACTTTTACAGTCTATGATGAAGATGAGGGTAGTGATCTGATCTCTGTTTCCACCTTTAGGGTATCTATTTAAATTTTATTTCCTCTTACTCTAACTAATCAAGTGATTGAATTTTGTGATTTATCCTATTGAGATAGTTTAAACTCCAAGGAATGGAGGTAGGGGCAAAAATATAAAAGTGAGCTGGATTTGTTTTATAGAGCTTATTGGAAAGCGATGTTGAAAGTACTGCTTCATCTCCACGTGGGGCAAAGAAATCCAGATTGAGGCAGTCTTCTGAGATGACTGAAACAGATGAGGAGAGTGGCATATTATCAGAGGTAAATCAGCATCATACAAAAGAGATTTTAGATATAACTGTATAAGTACGTTATTTATCTGGGGTGATTCTGGGCTATCATCTGTTCTCAAAGTCCATTAAGTCAATAAACAGTTAAGAGAAGATTAGAACTTCCTGATAGGGAAAGAGCTTTTCTGAGGGGCCAAAAATGCACAACTAGCAGAGTTTCTCTCTTTTCTCATAACCATGTTGTCTAATATTGTCCTAAAGCCAATTTTATTAGATTTCCCACTTTTTGGTAATCTAAGTAGCATTCTATTGGCTTCACTAGAAATAGGATGAAACCTAATTAGATCAATATGCTTGGCAGTGCCTTTGTTTTTATGTACTTCTAACTAGATTAGAAAAGGTCAATAGCATATGGAAGACCCTCCTCTTTTTCTTTCTCTCTTTTTTCCTTTTCTTGCTTTCTTCCTTTCTTCCCTTCCCTCCTTCTCTTTTTTAACACAATGACTCTTTTAATCAGGCTGAGAAAGTCACTACACCTGCCATCAGGCACATCAGTGCTGAGGTAGTACCCATGGGGCCCCCGCCTCCTCCAAAGCCAAAACAGACCAGGGATAGTGCTTTCATGGAGAAGTTGCATGCAGTAGATGAGGAGCTGGCTTCCAGTCCAGTCTGCATGGATTCCTTCCAGGTAAACATTATAACTCTACATCACTGAGAAAGTCAAATGGAGTAATTTAGTTGGTGCTCAGGTTGAAAAGATTGAGAAGGCCGGGTGCCTCATGCCTGTAATCATAACACTTTGGGAGGCCAAGGCGGGAGGATCACTTGAAGCCAGGAGTTTGAGACCAGCCTGAGCAACAAAGTAAGACCTTGTCTCTACAAAAAAAATATATATATATATTAAACATTAGTGTGGTGGTGTATGCCTGTAGTCCTAGCTACTCAGAGCCCAGGATTTTGAGGTTACAGTGAGCTATGTCCAGGCCACTGTATTCCAATCTGGGTGACAGAGCAAGACCTTTTCTCTTCAAACAAACAAACAAAAATCCGTTTGGTTAAAATGTCGGAAATGGACTATAATAGAACAAGAGAGTAAACAGAAACCTTTTAGGAAGTTGATACAGTGTAGCCTAGGGAGACCTTCCCAAATTGATCTATAGATTTAGTATACTCCCTATCCAAATCCCAGCTGCCATTTTTGTGCAAATGACAAACTAATCCTAAAATTCATGTAGAATTGGCCCGGAATAGCCAAAACAATCTTGAAAAAGAACAAACAGGCCAGCTGCAGTGGCTCATGCCTGTAATCCCAGCATTCTGGGAGGCTGAGGCAGGAGGATCACTTGAGCTCAGGAGTTCAAGACCAGCCTGAGCAAGAGCAAGACCCCATCTCTACTAAAAATAGCAAAAAATTATTAATAGCTGGGCATGGTGGTGCACACCTGCAGTCCCAGCTACTTGGGAGGTTGAGGCAGAAGGATTGCTTGAGGCCAGGTGTTTGTCCTTGCAGTGAGCTATGATGACGCCATTGCACTCCAGCCTGGATGACAGAGTGAGACTATCTCAAAAAACAAACAAGAAAGAAAGAAGAAAGAAAAATAATAAAGCTGGAGGTCTCACACTTTCTGATTTCAAAACTTGTTACAAAGTTACAGTAATCAAGAAATTCTGGTACTAGCAAAAGGATAGACATATAGATCAATGGAACAAAATTTAGTACAGAAATAAACCCTTAGATTTATGGTCAACTGACTTTTGATAAGTATGCCATACCAATTAATGGGGGAAAGAACAGTCTTTCTACAAATAGTGCTGGGAGAACTGGAAATCCACATGCAAAAGAATGAAGCTGAACCCTTACCTCACACCATACATAAAAATTAACTCAAAATGGATCATCAACTTAAATATAAAAACTAAAACTATATAACTCTTAGAAGAAAACATAGGAATAAATCTTTGTGACCTTCATTTAGGCAGTGGTTTCTTAGGTGAAACACCAGAGCACAAGCAACAAAAGAAAAAATATATTAGACCTCATCAAAACTAAAAACTTTTGTGCTTCAAGAAAATGAAGACAGGCCGGGCGTGGTGGCTCACGCCTGTAATCCTAGCACTTTGGGAGGCCGAGGCGGGCGGATTGTTTGAGCTCAGGAGTTCGAGACCAGCCTGAGCAAGAGCGAGACCCCATCTCTACCAAAAATAGAAAGAAATTAATCGGACAACTAAAAATATATAGAAAAGATTAGCCGGGCATGGTGGCGCATGCCTGTAGTCCCAGCTACTTGGGAGGCTGAGACAGTAGGATTGCTTGAGCCCAAGAGTCTGAGGTTGCTGTGAGCTAGGCTGACGCCACGGCACTCACTCTAGCCAGGGCAACAGAGTGAGACTCTGTCTCAAAAAAAAAAAAAAAAAAAAATGAAGACAGCCCACAGAATGGGAGAAAATATTTGTAGATTACCTAGCTGATAAACGACTTGTATCCATAATATATAAAGAACTCTTACAACTTAATAAAAAGACAACTCAGTTCAAAAATGGGCAAAGGCTATGAATAGACATTTCTCAAAAAAAGATACAAATAGCCAGTAAGCACATGAAGAGATGCTCAGCATGATTAGTCATTAGGGAAATATAAATCTAAAGTATAATGATATACCACTTCATACGCACTAGGATGCCTATAACAAAAAAGATAGATAATAAAGAGTTTTGGCAATGATGTGGAGAAATGTAGAACCCTCATACAGTGCTGATGGAAATGTAAAATGGTACAGCTACTTGGAAAAACTGTTTGGTAGTTCCTCACAAAGTCAAATATAGTTATCGTATGACCCAACAATTCCACTCCAGGAAAACTAAAAACATATGCTCACACAAAATATAGCAGCATTGTTCTTAATAGCCCCGAAGTGGAAACAACCCAAAGGTTCATCAACTGATAAATGGGTAAAATGTGATATATCCACACAATGGAATATTCTTGAGCAATAAAAAGGAAGTACTGATACATGCTACAATAAGGATGATCTTTGAATATTATGTTATGTGAAAGCAGCCAGAGACAGGCCACATGTGTGGTTCCATTTATATGAAATGTCCAGCAGAAGCATATCCGTGGAGACAAAGTAAATTAATGGTTAACAGGGGTTGAGAAGAGAAGCAAAGGGTAGTGACCGCTAATGGGTATGGGATTTCTTTTTGGGTTAATGAAAATGTTCTGGAATTAGATAGTGGTGATAGTTGCATAACTCTGTGAATATAATAAAGTCCTCTCAGTTATATATTAATACTTTAAAAGGGTGAATTTTGTGGTATGTGAATTATATCTGAATCAGGCTGTTAAAAATGTTCTTGAAATGTTGGTTTCAAACTGATGGCATGTTTCTTAAAGTATTCAGACAAACAAACAATAAGAAATCTAAATTGTTTAGAGGAGAGATCTTGTGATTTAAGCAAAGAAAGAAAGCACAGAGGAGATGATGAGATTTGGAGAATTGGGAAACATTATTCACTCAGTGACTTTTTTTCTCTTTCTCCATTGGCTAGTCCATGGATGATAGTCTCATTGCATTTCGAACACGTTCTAAGATGCCCCTGAAAGATGTTCCCCTGGGCCAACTAGAGGCAGAGCTCCGAGCTCCAGACATCACCCCAGATATGTATGATCCCAATACAGCAGATGATGAGGACTGGAAGATGTGGCTAGGGGGACTCATGAATGATGATGTGGGGAATGAAGGTAAATGATTTTGTTTACATTTACTATCTATTCTGTCCATTATCTCTGTATTAACAGTTTTATTAGTTGGAAGCTTAAAGAATGGAGTGTTTTGGGTTAATAGAATTTAATTTGTGTTTGCTAATTTATCTTAAATCAGTAGTTAATTTTTCTTTCTTCTTTTGTAAAGAATGTTTTTGGGTCAAAGCTCATAATCTGGTCTTTAAATACAAAAAAAAGAAAAAGAAGAATCTTTTTGGGAATCTTTTGAATGCTAAGATTTGAAGCCCTGAAACATACATGCACACAAAATTTTATATATAGTATGACTTCCGGAGGGTTCACTGATTCACCAAAAGAACATTGTGTTAGTTAATGGCTTTTACGATGCTATTGAAAGAATCCTAATTCTATCTTGCCTGATGTCAAATGAAACCAGCCTTAGGGAAGGGCAGAAAAACCTGCGGTGGAGCTAAGGCACTGTTAAGATCTTCCTTTCCTCTTTATTTTACTTCTTTTTGTCACTCAGCTCCATTCTCAAACTTATTTTTTTCTACAAGGCTGAAACTATGACCATAAGCACTCCATGATTACTTTTTGCTTTGTCTATGCATCAGGACTGTACCCTACAAGCTCCAGTTGAAAAATCCAGGAGAACAAATCAAGTTGGCTTGGTTTGATCACATGCCCACTCTCTTGGTGTTGCATGGGATTAATAAGGAGACTGTTCCAGCAGGGAGTCCTTATGGAACTTTTGTGGTTGGAGTATGCAATTACTGAAAGAAATAATGGTGTTACCAGAAATGAGGAAGGCATATTGATCAGACAGAAATTTGGATGGAAATAGACTAAGTGGTTAGATAGGTGAGGCTAGGAGTAAGTCAGGATATATGAATGAATGAAAATAACAAGTCCTTGATCAGACCTTATGATACTATTAATTATATTTTACATCATTTGGCAAATATTTATCAAGTACATTCCTTATATAAAGCATTGTGCTAAAACCTATAGTGAGGCTGGTCCGATGGTAGTGGGTTATCAAAACTTATTAACATTAGTGTCACTACAGTTGATATACAGCCCCCCACTGCTAAATTTGACTGGCTTTAAAGTAAAATAAAAAAGAAAAAGAAAAAAGTCAGAATCTGTGTTGGATAAAGGAGTGTAATCATTTAGTCAATGAACAAAATCTGTTTGAATGACAGGGTGCCTGGGTTATTGTTATGTTTGCAATACATGTTAGATGAGTGATGTCAGATATGCCATAAAAATGATATAAGTGCTGTTGTAAGGTTTTAGAAGAGGGGAGTGATAATTCCTGTTCAGGATGATCAGAGGCAGCTACATGAAAGAGATGGTAATTGAGATGGACCTTTGAATGATTTTTGATAACAGTGACATGGAGGAGAGGAGGCAGATGTGTAGAAGTGATATAAAATAATCCGCATTGTGGGTTCTGTAGGACAGAGGTCCCCAACCTTTTTGGCACCAGGGACTGGTTTCATGGAAGACAATTTTTCCATGGACTGGGGATGGGGCGGGATGTCATTGAGGGGCATGTCGTGTGGTACAGAGCTCAGGCAGTGATGCGTGGCCCATTTCGTAACAGGCCATGGACCAGTAATGGGCCGCAGCCTGGGAATTGGGGACCGCAGCTGTAGGATGTATCCTCCCCAGAGTTTTCTCTTTTTCTATTATAACTGCAGGAGGAATACATGCTTGGTATGAAGAAGTCAAATATTATATAAAGAAAACTGTTAAAGTCTCTTCCCATGGTGACAGTTTCATGCCCCAGAGGGACCACTGATAATAGTTTGATGTGCATCCCTTAAGAGTTTTCAAATATATAGTTAGTTACCTTTTAGTTTTCCATGTTAATGTGGGAATAGGAAGAATTACATTTTAGTCCTAAATTTAAATTTAGGACTTTTCTCAAACATTTAGAAAAGGTAGATAACAGGAAGCAAATTGGTTTGAATCTTAGCATTTTTCTTCTTTTTCACCCACTCTCTATAGCAGAGGTGCTAAGAAGCAACAAAATGACAAAACTGTATAAGGAGAAAAAGATTAAGTTTGAAGCCGAATTAAGTTTGAAGCCGAATCATTGACATACTTACTAGAGAATCAGTTCCTTAACAATCAATGACTGATACATTATCCCATTAGTCTTTTTGATAGAGTCTAAGCTTCTGAGTTTTCTATTACTCACCCCTTTGAGATTCTGATTCTCTATGCAGCCTTTCCCCAGAAAAATGTACTTATCTACATACATAAAATTTTTGTTTGTTTTTATGGGATTTATATAGCTCTTGAAGTTCATTTATTGTTTCCTTTTTCTACCATCCTTATCCAAGGTCTTTGACACTCAGGTTCAAAATGTTTGCAAAAAGGAATGGATAGGACAGACAGTTCTAACCATTTTGTAGATAGTGAAATCTGAGAGAAATTCATTGTGTTGCTCAGTGTTGCAGAATCAATTTGTTATGCTGACAGGACTAGAACCCAGTTTAATATTCTAGGAACTTACCTCAATCAGAGAGGTCTTGGGGGAAGTTAAAACATTTTTAAAAAGGATATGACTTTTTATAACAAAGTATGCTTTTTTTTTTTTTTGAGACAGAGTCTTGCTCTGTTGCCTGGGCTAGAGTGCCGTGGCATCACGCTAGCTCACAGCAACCTCAAACTCCAGGGCTCAAGCGATCCTTCTGCCTCAGCCTCCCAAGTAGCTGGGACTACAGGGCATGCGCCACCATGCTAATTTTCTCTATATATTTCAGTTGTTCGGCTAATTTCTTTGTATTTTTAGTAGAGACAAGGGTCTCACTCTTGCTCAGGCTGGTCTCGAACTCCTAACCTTGAGTGATCCTCCCACCTCGGCCTCCCAGAGTGTTAGGATTACAGGCGTGAGCCACCACGCCTGGCCCAAAGGATCCTTTTTTGTCTTTGACGTAGGCTAATATAAAATACTGACACTAAGTCAGGTTCTCATAGCCTTATCAGTAGCATCAAGTTTGGTGCCATCATTTTCACCACTTTGGTTCCAAGAGCCAAGTTGGTAGCTGCTGGGGAGGAAAGGCCAGACAGAGTTGGCTGTCAGGATTTTGGCGGTCTAGAGCACCGTTTCTCATAATATGGTTCCTAGAACTTGAATCAAAATTAAGGACTGTAAGGATGTATGTGTTAGGTGGTGCTTATTAAAGATACAGATTTCTTGTCAATCTCTATGGCTCACAGCCAGCACACTTGTAGGACTCTCTTGAGGCAGAAACTTTTTCAGTTTCCAGAAATACGGGTCAGGTTACTAGCTACCTAACTGATGAAAGATGTACCCATGTCTGCCTCCCTTCATCTTCCCCTGCACTCCAGAATGATTTGCCAGAAGCATTGATGAGAAAGATGCAGGCTGAAAAGCAGGTGTTCCTAACTACAGCCACTCCCTTCTGCAATAAATGACTAACAGCTGGCTAGGACACGTTACACATGATACCTTGTGAGAAAGGCAAGAAACACTTGCAGAATTTGCATATGCCTTCCAGTGGTGAACACATCCCAATAGAATCAAGCCAAATGGGGAGTAAAAACTGTACCGAGAGAACACAGGGAAGGCAGAAACAGCATTTAAAAGTCGTATCCTGCATGAATCACCACTAATGAAGATGCCTTCTGGAATATTTGTAAACTTAAATTATGTATCTGCAAATGATGTGAATTTCCTTTAAACAGCTTTTAAAAATTAGACTCGGGAACAAATTCAGCATATTTTCAAATAAATTATATGAAAGATTTTGAAAAAAATATATAGATTTCAGGGCCTCACCCAATAAATAGTGAATCAGAATCTAATGGATCTAATTCTTATATATCTTAAAGATTGGAAACTACTGGTCTGGAAGAGGTAAGAGTGTTGATTGGGGAAATAGACTGAGGTTGAAGGAGGATGAAAATCCCCTCTCTTTAAAACTTTGAAGAAGTATTTTTTTGTGTGTATTAGGACAGATTAAAAAAAGATCACACAAAGCCAATGATTAGAGTGGTTGTGGCCCCCAGATTTAGCAGCTGAATTTACTGGGTACTGGCAAATAGGAAATGATGCTAGATAGAGGATCCCAGTACCAAATTTTATCCATAATCTCGTCTATTTTTATAGCATTTATGTAGTTAACTATTTTCATATATTTCTAGTATCATCTGGTCTGCATGTTATTAAAGCGAGAGTCTCATTTGCAGAAAATAATTAAAAAACAACACCAG
This sequence comes from Propithecus coquereli, assembly GCF_000956105.1. Taxonomy (NCBI): domain Eukaryota; kingdom Metazoa; phylum Chordata; class Mammalia; order Primates; family Indriidae; genus Propithecus; species Propithecus coquereli. The sequence continues at coordinate 2,229,707 of NW_012151840.1, forward strand.
AGGGGTTTACCAACCTAAGACCAGCTAGATAGACGCTGATTGTTAATCAGTCAACAAAGTAATTAGGCTCAGAGGGCAGATTCCAGGACCGAGGTACTAAAAGCTAAGCAGAACTTAGAAGAAACTCTTCTAAGTAATTTTTCAGCATGTTTGTTAAATGGATGCTCTGAAAATAATGTTGGCTGACCTGTTAGTGTGGTGTGGGCAAAAGCTGTCTATTGCAGTTCTTGTTACCTAAACGGATACAGTCCAAACCCGTACACGCTATTCATATGTCATAGGCTTTTCTGAGAACTTTCATTATTCAGTGATGCTTATAAATAACTTGCTATGAAGAGCTTATGTAGAAAGTACTATAGAGAAAGGCAGACAGGCGCAGTGGCTCACACCTGTAATCCCAGCACTCTGGGAGGCCAAGGGAGGATTGTTTGAGTTTAGGAGTTCAAGACCAGCCTGAGCAAGAGTGAGACTGTCTCTATTAAAAAGGAAAAAGAGAGAGAGGAAGGAAAGGAAGACAGGATTTCATTCTTAAGGAATTAAATAGTTTTTATTGGTGCAGTAACCCCACAAATAGATGAAAAAGACAATATTTAAATAGCTGTGTGTAAACAGTGAAAATTCAGCTGAGTATAAATGTTGAGTAAAGAATTATCAAGTTAGATTAGGGTTAATCAGTACAAATTTTCCAGTGATTGTGAATCAAAAATATGTGTGTATATTTTTGTTTTTAACAAAAGATGCTCATTTATTATGAAAAATTAAAACATTATGGAAGGGTACAAAGTGAAAAAAGTTCTGCTCTTCAGTCTTGGTTAATAGTTCATGTGTTTCTTTATAGGTATTCTCTGTATTCAATCAAGCACTCATTTATCTCAAACAAAAATTTTTTTCCAAAAAAGAATCATACTATACATATTCTGCATCTGCAACTTCTTTCACTTAACGATATAATTTAGATATTTTTCCATTATAATACATAAAGATCTCCTCTCCTGTTTAATGGATACATAATAGCAAGAAATTAAGGTATTCTCTTTTTGGTCTTTTA
>NW_012151840.1:2232456-2235932 GCF_000956105.1 Propithecus coquereli
AAAAAAAAAAAAAAGTTAATAAGACCAGACACAGTCGCTCACCCCTGTAATCCTACCACTCTGGGAGGCTGAGGTGGGAGTGTTGGGGAAATTTCAGTGCTAATTCCGCTTAAAACCACAAACAGCTAAGTAGAATTATGCACCTGTTAGCTAAAACCATAAAACAGTTAAGCAAAGTTGTAAGCTTGTTATGACAGTACCGCTTGTAAAAATTGCTGTTAATTGGCTAACTTTTGAATCCTTTTGCTAATTGGTTAACCATTTATGCTTGTATGCTATTGGATAAGTCTAACCCAAAAAAAGTATAAAACCTGACAAAAATGAGGAAGCAGTGCTCAGAATTTGGAGACTTGTCTCCTCTGGGTCCGCTGGTGAGAATAAACACTGACTCTCCAACTCGGTGTGCTGCTCGGTTATTCCTTTGGGACCGGTCGCTGTAACACTTGCTGTAACAGGAGGATCACTTAAGATCAGGTGTTCGAGACCAGCCTGAGCAAGAGCAAGACCCCGTCTCTACTAAAAATAGAAAACATTAGCCAGGCATGGTGGCGCATGCCTGTAGTCCCAGACACTCAGGAGGCTGAGGCAGGAGGATCGTTTGAGCCCAGGAGTTTGAGGTTGCAGTGAGCTAGGCTGACGCTACAGCACTCTAGCTGGGGCTATAGAGAGAGAGTCTGTCTGAAAAAAAAAAAATGTTAAGAATAAGTGTGCTTTATTGGAACCGATTATTATGGTGTTGAAAATCTTAAATTTTTGCTAAAGGTGTGAGTTCAGATTTGGGAATAAGTGTCTGAAACATTTTCCCCTAGATGAAGCAGATGATGATGATGATCCAGAATATAATTTCCTGGAAGACCTTGATGAACCTGACACAGAGGATTTCCGTACTGACCGGGCAGTGAGAATCACCAGTGAGTCTGCATTTATTGAGTCCTGCTCTTGACTGCTCTGCATCTGCCTTTCTTTACTTTATAGAGTTTTGGGGGTGAAGTTTGCAGCCCATCTAAGTTAAGACATTTAAGTTTCCTCTACCCATTTATTTCTGTAATTCTTTAAATTTAGGTATACATTCAGAAAGCCTATCAGGTATTCATTTGTACATCCCATCCTCGTGTATTGAGTTTTTACTCTTTGGAAGGGATTGTGCTTGGAATACCCAGATGAGTAAGACATGGCCTCTGCTCTGTAGGAGGTCAGCTTATAGGGGAGTACAAACAGAAAAAGTTATAATACAAAGTGATAAGTGCTATAATAGGTTTTTATTGTTTTCTAATTATTATTTTGATTCATTTATTTATGCATACATGCATGTATGCACCCAAATAGGGACATGAAGCTGTAATAGGTTTTGTATAAAGTATAATAGTGGCCTGAAGGAGGGTGTCATCTTGAAGTGTGTGGTATGGAGTAGGGTAGGAGAACTTAGGCAAGGATTCACCAAATGAGATATTCCACCTTGAAGGAGTAATAGATTTTTGGTGACTGGGGACAGAGAAGGATATTGCAAATAGAAGAGGATCTTCAAACCATGGGATTGTAAAACAACAAAAAACTGTGCTTGGAAAATAGTAAGTACTTTGGTATTGTTGTGTGAATGAGTGGTGGTAGAAAAGACAAGGTAGTGTTTAGATCATGCAAGATCTTTGAGCTCTCAAAAAGAGTTTTAAGCCAGAAATCAATAGGAACCAATTTGGATTTTAGAATGTTCACTTCAATTTAATACCAGTTTAATATTTAGTGAGTAAAGAGAGCAAGACTGGAGGCATGTAAAACAATTATGACAACCTGGCTTGGGTCATTTGTTTAAAAAATTACATCATTGGCTAGTATGCCAATCATGGAAAACATGTATTTCATAAACAATGGATTTTTATTGAGTGTTATGCATGACTCTACTGGAATTGTATATACAACATGGCAGAGGTTAAGATGCTGGCTCTTGACCAGGTTATGGAGAGAGCTTTATAAACATCTGAAAGTATTTACTGTATACCTAAATAATGCAATTCTTCATGCAAAGAAAATTATGTAAACATAATCCTTTAGGACTTACATGCTGTTTTATTGCATCTTTTTTTTTTTTTTTTTTTTGAGACAGAGTCTCACTCAGTCGCCCGGGCTAGAGTGCCGTGGCATCAGCCTAGCTCACAGCAACCTCAAACTCCTAGGCTCAAGCGATCCTCCTGCCTCAGCCTCCCAAGTAGCTGGGACTACAGGCACGTGCCACCACTCCTGCCTAATTTTTTCTATTTTTAGTAGAAATGAGGGCTTGCTCAGGCTGGTCTCGAACTCCTGAGCTCAAGCAATCCTCCCGCCTCGGCCTCCCAGAGTGCTAGTATTGTAGGCGTGAGCCACCGTGACCAGCCTATTGCGTCTTTCGTCTTGTTTTTAAGATTAGAATACCAGTTCCTTTGTGAAGATGTTCCATTTATTTTTATATATTGTGACAATTAAGATTAGAGGAAGCATTGAAAAGAAAGCACCAGGAATTAAAGAGAAAATGTATTAATAGAATGAAAAGGCTTGAGGATTTAGGCTTTGAGAAAACTGTGAAGGAGGATTTAGGCAAGTACAAGAAGAACCAAGAAGAGCTATTGTCACAGAAACCAAAGGAAGAGTCTTTCAAGAGGGTGGGACTCACCAACAGTGTCATATGCTGGTAAGGAAACATCTGCTTGAAGCAGAAAAGCAGATCTCATTTCAGTTTGGCTGTTGGCCTGGAATACACTTGCCTTCCCTTTTTGTTTGTCTGTTACTTTCTTCAGTTTACGTATAATTTCTCAGGAAGAGCCTCCTTAATTAGGATCAGTCTTCTTGCTTTGCACTCCCATACCACTTTTTATGACCTTTATGTACCCATTGCTTTCATAATTACTTATTTGGTATCTGTCTTTTCCCCTAGACTGTGAACTTCTTAAGGGCTTTTTGTTGTTTATTGTTGTAGAGCAGTATTTGCTAATCAAATAGTGTACTTTTTTGAGATGCTTGAATGAAGGGCCATCTTTCTAGTCGTAGAGATCTGTGATCATAAGTGAAAGCTGGGGTAGAATTTTCCTTTTTTTCCTGCTCCTTATACTCTTATGTCATATTATCCTATTTGATTATAATGAATCCTTATCCTTATATGGATAATAAAAATTAAAAAAATAAAAAAGCATAGAATCACAGTTTTAAAAGCTCCATGTGGTCATATATTTTCCTCCCACTTGAGAATTTGTTTATAACTTCTTTGTGGCTTTTTAGTCTCTGTTTGGATACCTCCAGTGACAGAGAGCTCATCAATTCTACAGATAGTGTGTTCTAGTCTTGAGCACCTCCTCAATTAACATTTTCCTTACTGAACCCAAATGTGCCTTTTATACTCCTCCCGTTTGTCTTTGGCTGCCAAAAAAGGTGATTTATTCCCAAGTGTGCATGTTAAAAGAAGTTTCTTTTCCTAAGTTTTTTCTTTCCTATTGAAACATGCCAGGTTTCTT